>NC_139344.1:276846813-277086813 GCF_055883805.1 Amblyomma maculatum
GACCGCTCCTCCTTTGATGGTGACAAATGCAAATTCCTCGAGCCCTATTTCAGCGAATCGATCGGCTGCTGCCGAGAGCAGCGAAATAAAGGTATTTCCCCAGGGCGTCACAATCTTTCGGCGCCGCCAGAGAGATTTTATATAATGGGACGGTAAGCTGGAGTGCAGGAGTAAGACAGAAACACAAAGCATACTCCTCTTGGACGCTGTGGATCTGCCCCTAGTCTGTTCCGACGTCCCCTACAAACCGGAAACATGGCAAGCGCCACTGCGGCCACTGGCATGGGGCGCTTTCTTTGGCTTTACCTCCATGACTTAAATGACCAAACAAAGAGCGGAAAAAAAGTATGTACTTTCGTCTCAGAAATACTTATGACGTCGACACGGAGAAAATCGTTTAGCAGCACTATAATAACTACCGAGCGAAGCAAAACGAGCGAATAAGTAATGTGCACAACGACGTTATTAAAATTTTTCTGCCTTCTTGCGACTCGCCAACGAGTCTCACGGCCAAATGTACAGCTACAGGCTCTTTGATCCGTCTGTACAGAATTGAAAGCAACGTTTAGTCGAACAGCTGAAGCAGCTTATTTATTATTCTGGAATGGTAGCCCCGCAGTGCCTTTTCTTTCACGTCCTTCTTACCTGTCTGTTCCCTTCCTTCTTCTGAAGTGACATGTTTCTCATCTGTGTTCGTCTCAAGGAGCGATCACTCTGTTTTTCCACCAAGCATGAAAGGTTGAGCGCGACAGCCTTTTAAATCGATTTTTTTTTCTTGCGTACAATTCTTCTTTCGTACACGTTCGCTGTTAAACGTCCCGCTGTTTCATGACTAAATGCATCGTGTGGTTCTCTTTATTTTTCCTTTTTGACCATAGGTGTACGAAATTATTTCCTCATGGTAAACGAAGTTGCCATAAGTGTCGTAAGTGATAGCAACCGTCCTCATCTGCTGCTGAAATTTCCCCCAGGTGGGCTTGAAACAGGATGTGGATAGGGCGCCATGTGCCATCACCGATGGCCGTCCGGGCGGGTGGTAGGGGTGCCTAGTGGGGAACGGGAGTTGAGATGCGATAGAGCCGTTCCTGCATACTATTTATTAGCACTGGGCACAAACATTAAAAAACATTTTTTGCATGCCGCCTTCAAAAACGCATTCACCCTTGTTCTATATCTAATCATTTTGCACTATCACTATTTAGTTTTTTGTACTGTTTTTTGCAGACATCTCTAGTTGTTCTCCCTTCACTTTACCCTTATCAAAACGAAGAGTAGCACTACTGAAATTGGTATTATTGCTGTTAAAGAGCCCCCCATATTCTCTCTCTCTCTCCTTGGGTACGAAATTTTCGAGCCTAATCCTTTTCCATGTTTTTCTTTTTGCCATGCAAGCATCCGTGATACACTTCCTATACCGCCAACGTCATCTCCACGGCCCATGGAACGAGTACGAGCCTCCGACAATGAACAAATGTATTGGTGGTAGCTTTAAGAGATTTCAAGCGTAGGGGTGGGCGTGTGGCGTTCGCGCAATGGCCTCGCGTTTATAACGAGCGCAGGATCATCGCTTCTGCATATGGACCGTTTCCTGCATTTAGCCACAGGCTACCCAGCCTTGCCATTTCCCCAGACATTTACCGTATATATTCAGCAAAGAGTGATGGGTTGCTGGAAGCTTTTTGACTCGCTGAAATAAAATCGAAATAACTCGCCATCACTTCCCCGTTTTGAAAGTAGAGCCTTCAAAGCAAGCTACAAAACGTTTGTTTCGTGGCGAGAGGTCATAAGCTAATTAGACTGATGTCATTTACTCCCATAATGCTTTCGATACCTCTGAAGATATGGTAGACTTCATAGAAGGTCACAACGTCGTCTGCTTTCTACCCCGATTCTCAGAGACACACGACACGTTACCCTCACTGTTCCCTTAGCTTACACTGGGACGCCAGTCTGGGAAAGTATATATTACAAACAAATCTTACAGTTGTGGAGCCACTGCTTTCTTGAGGATCGGTTACGAACTACGAGCACGCAGCAACTTGTTTGTTGATAGTTGCTTTATCCCTTGAATTCTCATATCGCGTGCATTCACTCAGAATTACTTCTGCGCACTCTACTAGTTTGGGTGTCATCGTGGACCTAACGCCATGGACCAGTGAAAAAGAATGCAACAGCCTCGGTGAACTTCCAAGCAGTCGTTCATCATCGGTCATGCCGCCAGGTCAATAATCCGGCGCATGCACAGCAATTTCTGTGGTCTTGCTGGATGACCTCTTCTGTTGGAAATCGTCATATAAGCTCACCATTTATGAAGGACGTGGCCTGCAACCATCAATGTAGTGCTTGACTGCGATATTCATCAACACCGATGTTTGGTCTAAGCAAGATGCAGTGGTGAGACTGCAGCCGGCCTGGTCGCCTCAACGTTACTAGAACCAACCAGAACCAACGGTAGTAGAACTTTGTTCTGATGGGGGGTAAAAAGTACGTTAGCGCTTTTAGGAATGCATGGAAAAACAATATTTCAAAACAGTTTTCTGCTTTCACAGTCTTCCTATGCTGCCGCATTTTAGAGCAACCATGGACATTCCAGATTACGCAATGTCACTTAAAAAGCACCGTATTTTAAAATACCTCTAAACGTGCACATGCAAGTCACCTTCCACAGGGGTATACCACGCCGGATCGCGGCCCATACCGACACAGGTAATCAAAGCTTTCCGAAATGCATATATGTTTTCACACAACTTCTGCAAGCTGAAGATTGCAGAAGTCACCAAGATAGCGGAGGAGTACGCAGCCCAACTGGCCAGGCAAAGCTGGCAGCAGTTCAGTAGCTCGCTGGACGGCACCTTCAGCACGGCCAAAATGTGGCGTATACTCAAGACCCTCCTCGACCCTATCCAAACCAGGGCCGAAAGCGGGAAAGCTATCCGCAGACTCATCCACACCTTCGAGGGTACGGAGGAGGAACTGCTAGATAAAGTAAAAGAAAAATGCTACGGCACGACCTTGCCTGCAGCATACGCGAAACCACACCTGGGGAGACCGAACACCCATCTGGACAGGCCGATCACCAGGGAAGAAGTGTTCGCTGCCATAAAGGTATGCACGCGCAACACTGCGGCGGGTGCAGACAAGATCCAGAATGCACTCATACGCAACCTCAGCGACGAGGCGGTCGACCAATTGACCACCTTCCTCAACGGGCACTGGGCCGCAGGAACGATTCCTGAAGAGTGGAAGCGTGCAGAGGTCGTAATGATCCCAAAACCGGGTAAGAAACTCCAGATCGAAAACCTCCGACCTATCTCACTCACCTCCTGCCTAGGGAAGCTCTACAAGCGTGTCGTTACTCGGAGGCTCCAAAATTACATGGAGGACGAAGACCTGTACCCCCACAGCATGTTCGGCTTCCAAGCACACCTCTCCACCCAGGACGTCCTCATACAACTCAAAGAGGAAGTCCTCACCAATGTCCCGTGCGTAGGCGAGAACGCGGTCATGGCCCTCGATAATAAAGGGGCCTTTGACAACGGCTGTAATGGAAGGACTCGACAACCTCCACTGTGGCGAGAATATTCACAGCTATGTGAAGGCCTTTCTCTCCAACCGAATTGCAACGGTTGGGCTCGGAGACCTTCGCAGCGATAAATTCTCGACCCCCAACAAAGGCACACCTCAACTGTCCGTCATCTCACCACTACTTTTCAACGTGGCTATGATCGGACTCGCTTGACAACTCGAGAAGATCGAAGGCATACAGCACACCATCTACGCTGACGACTTCACGGTCTGGGTTACCTCCGGGTCGCTCGGCCAGAAAGAAGAATGACTGCAATCAGCGGCTACATGCGTGGAAGAATATGTCCGTGCACGAGGTCTCGCCTGCTCCACAGAAAAATCCGAACTCCTGCGAGTTCACAAAGGGAAACACAAAGAAAGGGACCCTCAATGTCTCCCTCGAAGGACAGCTACTTCCCGAACGAGACAAGATACGAGTCTTAGGAATGTGGCTCCAGAGCAATCAGCGATGCGGCCATACGTTCGGCCTTCTCAAGCAATCGACCACTCAGGTCGCCAGGATGATCACGCGCGTATCGCAGAAGCGGAGCGGCATGCGAGAAGGGGATACCCTGCGTCTGGTTCAGAGCCTGGTACTCAGTCGCGTGGGCTACGCCCTCCCGTATTTCAACCTCAACAAAGCAGAAGTGGAAAGTGCAGATATCATCATCCGCAAAGCTTACAAATACAGCCCTGCACCTACCAATGAACACCTCCAACGCAAAACTACTAGCTCTTGGCGTTCACAACACCTTCGAAGAGATCAAAGAAGCCCAACTGGTCACGCAGATAGCCAGGCTCCAGCAGACTCCTACGGGGCGATCGCTTCTTAGGCGACTGGGGCTAGGTGGAACTGCGGAAATCAAGAATCGTACTGCGAGCATACCGGACGCAATTCGCCAGACGCTAAAGGTTAGCTCCCTTCCCCGGAACATGGACCCCAACTTGCATGTGGCCCGTAGGGCAGCCCGGGTGAAGTATGTGCAACAAAATCTAGCTACAAAATCCACAACGGTATACATGGACGCAGCTGGATGCAGCAAGCACAGTGGATGCAGCTAGCACAGAACCGGGTTAAGTGGAGAAATATGGGAGAGGCCTTCGCCCTGCAGTGGGTATAGTCAGGCTGATGATGATGATGATGATGATGATGATGATGATACATGGACGCGGTTCCGTATACAGGAAGCTCACATAACAGCGCAGTGGCGGTAGCTATTGATTCCAACCTACAGGAATTAGCTAGCGCCTCAGTCAGCGATTGCACGGTAACCGAAGGGGAGGAGCTGGCCGTTGCTCTAGCGGTGGTAGCCGGGTATCGAAGCAACACGTCCTTTACCATTCTTACAGATTAGAGAGAAGCGTGCCGTAACTACATAAACGGCCGCATAGGTCGCGCCACGCTCAGGCTCCTCCAGAGCGCGACCCCATCAAAAGTCACACACAACATCTACTGGCGGCCAGGACACACCGACATAGCGGGGAACGAACGACGAGGTAGCTCGAGGGTACACGAGCCGAGCTTCCCCCCAATCGGACGATCTACCCGAGCCAGTCGGCCCTACGTACCCAGCCATCCTGAACTGCTATAAGGGGTACGGATCCACTATCCGCCGCCTCATCGGGATCTAAAACAAGAGGCAGTGTACTGGCGAAGACTGCAGACAGGAACATTCCCAAACCTGCATATCCTTAGCAAAATTTACCCGTCGCAATATCGGGACACCTGGCCATGGTGTGGTAGCAAAACTTCGTTATACCACATCACGTGGGAATGTAGAAATAACGATAGCTTTCGTAAAGACCCGAGTGCGGAACAGTGGGAGAGCCGGCTCTCCAGCGGTAATCTGGGTTGCCAACTAGGTCTGATCCATCACGCCCAGCGAGCAGCGAAGCTCAGCGGAGCCCTTGAATAGGGGCACCGACCCTGTGTGAAGACGGAAGATAGACCTCTTCTGCTACTAGCACGAGACCTTCCTAGAGAAATTAACGTATTTCCTATCCTATCCTATCCTATCCTATCACTTTTTCAACAGTTGGCGAGCACTTTAAAACTATGATGAAGTACATGACTACATATATATATATATATATATATATATATATATATATATATATATATATATATATATATATATATATATATATATATTTATATATATATATATTGCCACCTGGTGTCCCAGATGTTTTTAGGTGGCACCTAGAAGAAAAGGACGCCGATGTTGTCTCGCGTGCTGTGCGCGGAACTTTGCCTGCTGGTTGAGCTTCGTCCCGTCGTCTTAGTCACATCTAGCCCTGTTGTCCGTGACATATTTTGGTGGAGGTGCTGGGTATCGATCCCAGTATATGTCCCGAACTCCTCCGCATACCCAGGATTCAGGTCCTGTGCCAATCGACACTCCTGTTCACCGCGCTAGCCGGAGGAACCTAGGCCTACCACCTGAGCACGGGCCGTTGGAGTTCAACACCGCAGGCGCCCCTCGACCGGCTATGCAAGGAGCTCCAACTTACTACACCCTGCAAAATCCACGACTACCTCAGCCCTTCCACGGCAGTCAGAGCGAAGACGTCGAAGACTGGCTTATCCAATTTGAACGGGTCGCCTCGTTTAATCAGTGGGACGACGCCGCCAAGCTTCGAAATGTCTTCTTCAGCCTGGAAGATGGCGCTCGTACTTGGTACGAGAACCGAGAAGACGCCCTAACATCATGGCGTGAGTTCTGCCAACGAATTCGTGAGACCTATACCAGCGCGGATCGGCGAGAACGCGCAGAAAGGGCTCTACAGTCTCGTATACAGATGCCAAATGAGACTGTGACCATGTATGTGGAGGACATGACCCGGCTCTTCCGACGTTCTGACCCGGCAATGACCGAAGACAAAAAGGTGCGCCACCTTATGCACGGTATTAAAGAGCAACTGTTCGCTGGCCTCGTGCGTAATCCACCAAGGACTGTTGCTGAGTTCCTTTCGGAAGCTGTCACAATAGAGAGGATGCTCCAGCAGCGGTCTACCACTTACGACAGGCCGGTGGTCGCCGCTTCGGTTGTGGAGCCGTTTTCGGCCTTCGGGGCTACCCCGAACCTACGCGACATCATCCGCTCAGTTGCACGCGAAGAGCTCCAGAAGCTTTTCGGTGTTCCACAGCCGATGGTCGGCTCTGTAGCTAGCATTGTCCGCGAAGAGCTTCAAGCGTTGAAGCCCTCGATAGCGTCCGCTGATCCACAACCTTTCCCCACGGAGTACCTGCGTCCAACTTATGCAGATATGGCGCGACGCCCTGCCACTGCTTCGGCGCCATTACCGCCACCCGATCAAGGCTCACTGTATTCCGCACACACTGAGCCGTTCGTCGACAACCGACGACCACCCCAGCGGAAGGCGGACCTGTGGCGCGCCCCAAATCGCCAGCGCCTGTGCTTCCATTGCGGGGAGCCAGGTCATCTCTATCGCCAGTGCCCCTATCGACACCTTGGACTTCACGGATTTCCCATCGACATGCGTCGACCTCCAATAGGCCAAAGACCCCGGGAGATTGAAGACTACTTAGCGCAGCAGCGCATGGCGCCAACTTCTCAGCGGCAGTCACGATCCACGTCCCCACACCGACCATCGCCGCAGCGCGGGCCATCCTGGACGGCGCAGCGACGCTCGCCAAGTCCCCACCGGGAAAACTGAAGACAGCGACCTCCGGGGGCGAGGCCGCTTGAAATCGACGTGACGAAGACCCCCTGACAAGGAGACCTGTGAGCGATCTGGATTTTACGGCACCGACGACAGTTCCTACGCATGAACATCGACTCTCGCTGGACATACCCGTGCTTCTCGACGGCCATAAGGTTAGCGCATTGGTGGACACTGGCGCGGATTTTTCGATTATAAGCGGGAAGCTAGCAGCGCTTCTAAAAAAAGTCATGACACCATGGTCGGGCACGCAGATTCGCACCGCTGGCGGACATGTCGTAACTCCTAGTGGCCTGTGCACGGCACGAGTTCAAATTCGCAGCTCCACGTTTATTGTAAGCTGCCTCGTTATACCTGACTGCTCCCGTGACGTTATCCTTGGGGTTGATTTTCTCCGGGAGTATGGAGCTATTATCGATCTCCGAAAGCGCACAGTGACATTTTCAACAGAGAAAGCTGCTGATACTGACGTCAAGAATCGCCAACGCCGCGCCGCCCTTCGAATTTCCGCCGAGAGGGTTTCGATTCCACCACGCGCCAGTGTTTTTGTGACTGTTACTTGCGACGAACTGCGTGACGGGCATGCGGTCGCGGAAGGCAACCAGTCACTTTTGCTCACCCACGGCATCTGTACAGCGCGCAGCCTCATCCACCTCCGCGACGGCCGGTCTGATCTCCTGGTGACTAACTTCACCAACGAACCCCGGAATCTTTTTCGTGCTACTGCCATCGCGTTTGCTGACTCCTTAGCGGATGTTTCTGAATGTTTTACGTTTGGGGCTGTTGGCACTGTGCAGCCCTCACTTGACCGTCTTGATATTAGTCCGGATCTCTCGGACACACAGAATCGTGAGCTACGTGCCCTCCTACTAGAGTTCAGCTCTTGCTTTGCGTCCTCATCGAAAGTACGGCAAACGCCTCTCGTGAAGCACCGCATCATTACTCCTGACGACGCCCGCCCTATCCGCCAGCAGCCGTACCGTATCTCAACGACAGAACGTGAAGCGATTCAGACACAAGTTCAGGAGATGCTTTGTGATGGTGTCATACAACCATCCAACAGCCCGTGGTCATCCCCTGTCGTGCTGGTAAAGAAAAAAGATGGGACCCTTCGCTTCTGTGTCGATTATCGAAAGCTGAATGCCATCACTAAAAAAGACGTCTACCCGCTGCCCCGTATCGACGATTCGCTCGACAAGCTTCGTCGCGCCCAGTACTTCTCCTCCATTCACTTAAAGAGTGGGTACTGGCAGATTGAGGTTCATGAGCGGGACCGCGAAAAAACAGCTTTTGTCACCCCAGATGGACTGTACGAGTTCAAAGTGCTGCCTTTTGGCCTATGTTCAGCGCCGGCAACTTTTCAGCGCATGATGGACACCGTCCTCGCCGGCCTCAAATGGCAAATCTGCTTAGTCTATCTCGACGACGTTGTCGTATTCTCTGAAACCTTTGAAGACCACCTCGAACGCCTGCGCGCAGTATTAGATGCCCTCCGGTCAGCTGACTTGACGCTCAAGCCCGAGAAGTGCCACTTTGGCTACAAAGAGTTGAAGTTTCTTGGTCACCTTGTGAGTGCCGCAGGCGTAGGGCAGACCCCGACAAGACTGCTGCTGTCGCCAAATTTCCCATTCCTGCAAACAAGAGAAGTTTGAAACGCTTCCTGGGTCTCTGCACGTACTACCGCCGCTTCATCGCAGATTTTTCCAAAGTTGCCGCCCCCCTGACTCGCCTCACGCGCGATGATACACAGTTCGTGTGGGGCGCCGAGCAACAAGAGGCTTTTGCGGAGCTGCGCAGCCGACTGCAAACAAGCCCAGTTCTTGCGCACTTTCATGAAGACGCTGACACCGAAGTCCACACCGACGCCAGCAATATCGGCCTTGGCGCTGTACTCGTTCAACACCAAGCTGGCGTCGAAAAGGTAATAGCGTATGCCAGCCGCACGCTCTCCCGCGCCGAGACAAACTACTCCACTACGGAAAAGGAATGCCTTGCGGTTGTGTGGGCAACCATGAAATTTAGGCCTTACCTCTACGGCCGCCAGTTTAAAGTTGTCACCGATCATCATTCCTTGTGCTGGCTGGCTAACCTCCGCGACCCATCGGGGCGCCTAGCACGATGGAGTCTTCGCCTCCAAGAATTTGAGTACACCATTGTGTATAAATCTGGCCAGAAGCACGAAGATGCTGACGCGCTGTCGCGCGCACCCGTCGGTTTAGTCGATGAGAGCACGGACGATGAGAGCGGTTTTCTTGGACTGGTGAGTGCTTCAGACATAATGACCCGACAGCGAGCTGACCCGGACATTCGACCTGTCATTGACCACCTGCAGGGTCGCGCTGCTGATATCCCTCGGCAATTTGCTCGAAACCTGTCTGCTTTCTGTGTCCGGAATGGCGTTCTATACAAACAGAACTCCAGCACTGTTGACCGAGCGTTCCTCCTCGTAGTGCCAGCCGACCTCCGTGCCGATATCCTTTTTGCCTGCCATGATGAGCCCACCTCCGGCCACTTGGGCTTTACACGCACACTCGCCCGAGTTCGTCAAGCCTATTATTGGCCTAAACTCGCTGACGCCGTTCATCGCTACGTCAGGGGCTGTCGTGAGTGCCAACGTCGAAAGGCGCCACCTCTCAAGCCAGCGGGTTTGCTCCAACCTATTGCGCCTCCCCGAACACCGTTTGACCAAATCGGCATCGACCTTCTGGGCCCATTTCCGCTGACATCGGTCGGTAACAAATGGATTATAGTCGCGACCGACTATCTCACACGGTATGCGGAAACCAAGGCGGTGAAGCGTGGCACGTCATCTGAGATCGCCCAGTTTTTTATGCAGCAGATCGTGTTGCGCCATGGCGCACCGTCCCAAGTAATCACCGATCGAGGCACGGCGTTTACGGCACAACTTATGCACGACGTATTTGAGCTGAGTCACACGAGCCATCGCAAAACCACTGCTTATCACCCACAGACGAATGGCCTCACGGAGAGACTCAATAAAACGATCGCCGACATGATTGCCATGTACATAGACTCCCAGCACAAGACCTGGGACGAGATTCTCCCGTACGTCACATATGCCTACAACACTGCCATCCAAGAGACTACGTGTTTTACGCCATTTCGCCTGCTCTATGGACGCGACGTTCAGACGATATTAGATGCCATGCTTCAGTGCTGCACGGATAATCCTCTCATCCCAGACGCCGAGCAGTTTGCTCAGCGCGCCGAGGAAGCACGTCAACTTGCCCGCATCCACATTCAGCAACAGCAGGGAAAGGATACGCGTCGCTACAACCTCTGTCATCGACACGTCACATACCAACCAGGAGAGCAAGTTTGGGTGTGGACACCGGTGCGCCGGCCCGGCTTGTCTGAAAAACTGATGTCGCGATACTTTGGACCTTACAAGGTTCTGCGCCGTGTCACAGAAGTGACATACGAAGTCCTTCCAGCGGGTACTGTGCAGACCTCGCGTCGGCAACCACGCTCCGAGGTGGTGCACGTTGTCCGCATGAAACCGTATTTCACGCAGTAATGTGCGATGTACTATGCACTCGTTTAGTTGTGTAGGGCACCGCCTCTGTTTTATATTCGTTTTCTGTACTGACTTGCATCGCCCATCGCTCGCGCCCAGTCTGTGCTTTCGTTTTTTTAGGAGGGGGAGTAATGCCACCTGGTGTCCCAGATGTTTTTAGGTGGCACCTGGAAGAAAAGGACGCCGATGTTGTCTCGCGTGCTGTGCGCGGAACTTTGCCTGCTGGTTGAGCTTCGTCCCGTCGTCTTAGTCACATCTAGCCCTGTTGTCCGTGACAATATATATATATATATATATATATATATATATATATATATATATATATATATATATATATATATATATATATATATATATATATATATATATATATATATATATATATATACCAAACCAAACCAAACCAAACCTGTACAAAAACCTTTTCTATACCATGCAATACTTTTTAGTGCCTGTTATTTACCAAGAACTGAGTGTTGTCTTAGGTGGTTTAAATGAAAATCGAAGATGGTGATGTCATTTAAATTCGAATCAAAGAGGTCATTTTTTTCATATTCGTGAATTTTGGCCAATTTCGAAGTAATATGGTGACCCAACAGACAACTTCAGAGCTACAAATTTTTGCAGCAATAAAAAACGAGGCTTGCGTAATACAGAGAAAATGTTTTCATGCCAACTATTTATTCAATGCTACCAGAATGAAGGGCTAAATATTGCCAATTTTCAGTACAAGCTTTCTGCACTATAACAATTTTGATAATTTCAAACAATATAATGCAACACCTTTATAGCCATTAACAATTATGAGGTACTGAGGGTTCTTCAGGGATATTTTATAAATTTCAAAAAATGATGTTTTTTTATTTGGAATAAAGTTTACTCCTTTGTAGTTGTTCTCGACACTTGACCGAATTCGACACGTTGTGCAGAAAACACCTATCGATCTAGAACCTTAAAGTTTCCAGAAATTAAGAAAATAGTCTTCATAATAAAGACAAAAAGATTTACTTACAACAACTTATTTCTTTGTGCCAGAATGTAAGATTGAAATCGACTTTTTTGTAGCGCGTTGCTCCTGGAGCAAAGTTTGAAATTTTTAACTAAAACAAGCGGAGCAAGAAAAAACGTTTTATTAACGCTCCTTAAAATAAAGTAAAGCGCTCTCTCCAAATCACTGGACTCCCCCATTCCAAAGAAAAAACTCCCTCAAAATATACATTAAAGCAATCCTAAGCGATGTGCTGAGAGGTTACTATACCCGAAAAGAACTTTGTCGCAACCTTTCCGGAAAAGAAACCGTAACAATTAAAAGACTATAGCGTCTCAAGTTCACTTCGTCATAAAGCCCGCTGACAAGGATGCTGCGACGTCATGTGGACTCAGTAATGGAAAAAAGCTGCTTAGAAAATTTTTGCTTACATTTTTTTTAAGAGCGCTGAGGCTCCGTTGTCCGCTAGCCGTCATTGATTCTAAACACACGGTTGGTATATATCTAAAAGGCCGGCTTGGATTTCTTGTATTGACGCTATCGGCACCTACGACATGCTCATCAACGAAAGGGTGCTCGGTTAGGCCGCCTGTCAACTACCACATGCTATATGATCCGAGGTGCTTGGCTCCTCATCCATGACTACCAGGAAGAGGCTCAGCAGCCGCTTTGCAGAAATTGATCACGCGAACTCGTGACATCTTTAGTCACGCGATTCTTTTGCTTAGTGTTTGTCTTGAAGACGTCACGTAAGATGAAAAGTAATAGATCAGAGGTCAGGGTCATTTGTCAAAGTCAAAGGTCAACCTGTGCATCATCATAATCATCATCATCATCATCATCATCATCATCATCATCATCATCATCATCATCAGCCAGATTATAACCACGGCAGGTGGAAGACCTCTCCCACATTCCTCGAATTAACCCACCCTGTGCTAGCTGCATGAAATTTACCCTTGCGAACTTTTTGATCTCATCCGCTCACCGAACTTTCTGCCGCCCCCTTCTATGCTTTCCTTCCCTTGGAATCCAATTTGTTACCCTAAGAGATCATCGGTTGTCCTTTTCGTCGCACTACATGACCTGCCCATGCCCATTTCTTCTTGATTTCCACTAGAATGTCATTAACTCGAGTTATTTCTGTGACCCACTCTGCACACTTCCTATCTCTTAACGTTACACATACCATTCGCCGTTCCATTGCTATCTCCGTTGTCTTCAGCTTAAGATAGAATCCTTTTTCCTTAGTCGCCTCGTTTCAGCCCCGTAGGTCAGTACAGGTAAGATGCAACTGTTATATACTTTCCTCTTTAGCGATACCGGTAAGCTGCTACTCATAATCTGCAAGTACTTGCCAGATGCAGTCTATTCTAATATTATTATCCTGGTTGTTTCCTTCTCATGGTCCGGATCGGCCTTTACTACATGTCCTAAGTATACATGTTCGCCTACTACTTCCAGTGCTTCGCTACCTATCGTAAATTGCTGTTCCTAATGAGTGCAGGCAATGAGTACAGTACTAATGAGTACAGGCAACCATAGAAGTACCACGATTGCGCTTGATAAGCCTAGGACAACCTCCTTGCTGCACTTTATATACCTCCATTTAAACAATCATGCAGGTCTGGAATCAGCGGATGGCTGCAAGGCTTTCGATAGTTCATTTCGCTCTTCTGTGGTCGTAGTTGAGTGCGATTAGTTGCGACCAATCTTGTTTGAGGTTCCATCATCCGCGAATAGCATTGCAAACTGTGTTGGGTCTGTGAGTTGTCCGCCAAGCCTGGCCGCCTAGTTTCGATGGCGAAAAGCAGCCTGTCAACGTCGCATACCTGTGGATAGGCACTGCCTAGAAACGCCAAACGTTAAGCAAAGTTGTGCTGGTGTCTAGATAGGACACAAAGAGCTATGGTTTCAAGCATGATGTTAATGGCACAGTAGTCTTTGCGACACAACAATTCTGCCTTATTTGAGCCCTATAAAGCCAAGAATCCTGCCAAGTAGGAGATAATCTTCCTTCAAAGGAGGAGGAAGATGAGGAGGAGAGGCAGGGAGATTATCCGTAAAAGAAACCGGTTTGCTACCCTGCACTGGGGAAAAGGGGTGAGTGGATATAAAAGTTGTGAGAGAGGGATGGGTTAAGTTAATACAGTCACATCACAGACATGTCACATCACATCACGTCGCAGTCATATCACGTAGCATAACAGCAAAATCATAGTCTTTCGATTAGGCTTGTGCTTTTCATAAAGCGGAGCAGTGCGTGGGAGGTCTTCACCGCAGACGATAGCCGTGGCCAGGGACCTAAAATTTTAATTTCAGTCAATGGGCGTCCATCTAAATGCTCCAGCGCACGGCATACACACTGTCTTTCCTCACTGTATAGGGGGCACTCACAAAGAATGTGGCCTATAGTCTCGTCGCACCCACAGTTTGTACATGAAGGGCTGTTTGCCATGCCTATCATAAAAGAATTCGAGTTTGTGAATGCTACACCAATCCACAGGCGGCACAGCAAGGTTTCTTCGCGTCGGGTTAGGCCAGGTGGAAGCCGGAGCTTCAGGTCAGGGTCCAGGGATTTTAAGTGGCAGTTTGCAAACTGGCCAGAATTCCACAAGGAGAGTGTGTGTTCCCGCGCAAGTGCGCGAAGCCTGCCCGCTGCGTCTGCCCTGGAAAAGGGAATCAACACACAATCGCCGTCTTGGTGGGCTGTTCGTGCGACCTCGTCCGCCCGAAGATTGCCCGCTATGTCGCTGTGTTCCGGAAGGCATTGAAAGATGATGTCATGTCCTCCATGAATTGTATAGTGATGAATTTGTCGTATTTCCGCAGCGAGTTGTTCATGGGCTCCACGGCGAAAAGCCGCTTTTAGGGCTTGCAGGCTTGCTTTTGAATCTGTGTATATAGATCACCGCTGAGGACTCTGCTGACTGATACGCCAAATTGCGGCACGAAGGGCGGTTAGCTCTGCAGCTGTTGAAGAAGTCTGGTGGATTGTCCTAACTTTTATTTCTGTATTAATTGAGGGTATGACCATGGAGCCTGAAGAACTCACGGTATTCATTGAATCATCGGTGTAGACGTACAAACGATTTACATGGTGCTCATGGAAGTATTCAAGAGTGATTTGTTTTAGTTCTGTCGGCGATAGCTCGACCTTCTTCCTGATGCCGGGTATTGAAAGAGGCACGTGTGGTTTATGCAGGCTCCATAGCGGAGAAGACGCTCTAGATGCGGGTGTAAACTGGGACGGCAAAATAGCGCGATGCGCCTCAATGGTCTTTTTTATTTTCTTCGGCCTCCGTGGGAAGTGGTTTCATTTGTGCGCATCAACACGGACGATTGCTTGCGCGACGCGCCTATCGCAGTCACTAATGGTTGCTTCTGTAATATTATTACCTCGCTTCAAAGCGATAAGCTTCCTGACGAAAATAAGTGTCAAATAAATTGCAAAAATGAATCGGTGGAAACAGCCCTTCTTGAAATTAAAAAAGGAATTCTTTAAAACAGGGAAAATAAACTCTTCACACTAGGTATCTTCTTAGACTTCAGAAAGGCTTTGGACTGCGTACAGCATGACGTATTTTTGCGTTAACTCCCCTTTTATGCTATCCGAGGTGTAGCACTTTCTCTAAGCGCTAACCTACCGCTACCTACCGCTTTCTTCGGTGTAGCGCTAACCTATACCGCTACACCGAAGAGCGGTTTCCCCAAAGCCACTGAGTTGTTCAGCTGGTTTGCCACACAGTAGCTGCACAGTTTCCTTCTAGTAGCTGTACAGAATAGAGTCTCGGTAGTCGCGGCCGTTTTCGCCTCGCAAACTACCACTGACGCGGCTACCGGAAACAATTCCAACGAAAACGCGCATCTCAAGACACTAATTTGTGCATAAACGTCATTTTGATGTCATCTCTGTTTTTTACTTTTTGTGACGTCGTACGTCGTGTGACGCAACCTCGTCATGCACAGATTCAAAATTTGCAAGACTAATCGCAGACAGGGTGATGACATGGAATCGTTTTCTGATTGAATAAAATCGTTGTTTCATCCCTGGTTGCGCACCAGTCTGCAAGCATGCAGGATGAAAGCTGGCTAATGTATTTCAAGTTCTTATTAAGGCGAAGTCCCACTAGGCTTTGTCGGCACCGGGAGTGCCAGCAAAATGTGTCGCGGAATAGTATTGTGGTGAAGTATATACGGACAGTGATTAGTCAATACAGAGTCATGGTCATTATTCGCAAGTGAAGATCAGCTGTGTCATTAATTACAACATTAATAAATATATAGTACCTGAATATAATTAATGATCATAATTAAAAAAATTCTAGAGGGCACTTTGGACCACTAAAGTGCGATTAGGCGAAAGCCATTATAGCCCGGTGAATCGTAGCGCTCCACTACGGCACCTCTTTCTCCCTCTCTTCTTTCACTCCCACCTTCCTTCCTTCCTTTACGGCGTGGTACATGTATTCATTATTAGTCCTATAAAACCCCGGCCCTCGGTCACCAGCGGTTGCGGAGCTACTGACCGCGGCGCCGGTCAGACCTGTGACGTACGTAGCGGGGGGTGGTAAGAATCTCTGGCTCCGCTGGACAGGCCGCCATTGGAAACTGACCCTGGCAACGTTTAACGCTAGAAACCTAGCTAGTGAAGCTAGTTTAGCAGTGCTGTTAGAGGAACTAGAGGGTATGAAATGGGATGCAATATGGCTTAGTGAGGTTAGGAGGCCGAATGAGACACATACTATACTGAAGGACGGGCATGTACTGTGTTATCGAGGTTTGCTTCAGCAAGAACTAGAAGTAGGTTTCAATGTCAATAAGTATATAACTGATAATATAGATGAATTCAATGGAATTAATGAGAGGGTGGCAGGTCTCGTAATTAATCTTAATAAGCGGTACAAACTGAAGGTTGTACAGGCCTACGCACCGATATGTAGTCATGATAACCAGGCAGTTGAAAGCTTCTAGGAAGATGTAGAATTGGCAATGAAGAAAGGAAACACGCAGTATACTGTACTAATGGGCGACTTCAATGCCAAGTTAGGGAAAAAAAAGCAGGCAGGAGACCAGGCAGTGGGTGACTATGGCATTGGCTTTAGGAATAGCAGGGGAGAGTAACTAGTTGAGTTTGTAGAGCGCAATAACCTAAGAATCATAAATACCTTCTTCAGCAAAAGAAATAACCTGAAGTGGACATGGAAAAGTCCCAACGGGGAGAATAAAAATGAAATTGGCTTCATAATGTATTTTAACCCCGCCATTATGCAGGATGTAGAGGTAATCGGGAAAGTCAGATGCAATTACCACAGGATGGTAAAGTCTCAAATTTGTCTAAATCTGAAGAGGGAACGAAACAGATAAGTAAGAAACAAGTCCATAAATCAATTAACGGTGAGGAGGAGGGCAGAAGAGTTCAGGATCTCTCTACAGAATAGATATTACGCTCTAACCGAGGATGACGACATTAGCATAGAAGTAATGAACAATAATTTAAGAGACGTCATTACTGAGTGCGCAGTAGAAGTAGGCAGTTGGGTAGTTAGAGAGGATACCGGTAAGCTGTCTAAGGAGACAAAACATTTGATTAAGAAACTCCAAAGTGTGAAAGCTTCCAATCCAACAGACCATACAGAATCGGCCGAGATATGAAAGCTTATCAATAAGCGCAAAGTGGCCGATATAAGTAATTATAAGATGGAGAAAATTGAGCATGCCGTAAAGAACGGGGGAAGCCTTAAAGCGATGAAGAAGAAATTGGGCATAGGCAAAATTCAGATGTATGCGCTAAGGGACAAGACGGGCAATGGTATGACTAATATGGCCAAAATGATTAATGTAGCCAAGGAGTTCTATACGGACCTCTACACTGACCAAAGTAGTCAGGACAAAAACGAAATTGGCTGTAGTGAAGAGCAGTCGGACATTCGGCCAGCAACGAAGGACGAGGTTAAGCAAAAGTTAGAAGCTATGAAAAGGGAGAAAGCATCTAGGGGAGGATCGGGTAACAAGAGATTTGATGAAGAATGAAGGGGATATCGTGCTAGAAAAACTGGCCACCCTGTATACGCAATGCCTGATGACATCGAAAGTACCGGAATCATTGAAAAACGCTAATATCATATTAATTCATAAAAAAGGGGACGCTAAAGACTTGAAACATTACAGACAAACCAGCTTACTATCTGTTACGTATAAGGTATTTATCAAGGTAATAATCACTAATTTAATCGGGCCAACATTAGACTGCAACCAAGTAAAAGATCAAGCAGGTCTTCGGAAAGGCTACTCTACTGTCGATCATATCCATACCATCAACCAGGTGATACAAAAATTCTCGGAATACAATCAGCCCTTATACACAGCATTTATTGATTACGAAACACATGTGACTCTGTAGAAACCTCGGCGGTCATACTGGCACTGCGAAATCACGGTGCAGTACGTGAAAGTGCTGAGAGATGTGCTGCTCAGCAATCATATAGTCCCGCATAAGGAAAGTAGCATAATTCCTATAAAGTAAGGTGTTAGGCACGGAGAGACTCTCTTCCCAATGCTATTCACAGCTTGCTTAAAGACGTATTCAGAGGCTTGGGATGAGAGCAGTTAGGGATATGGGTAGATGAAGAATACCGCAGTAATCTGCGATTCCCTGATGAAACTGCCTTGCTAAGTAACTCAGGGGATGAACTGCAAAGAATGATTGATGACTTACACCGGAAACGTAGAAAGGTATGCTTGAAACTCAATATGCAGAAGACTAAGGTAATATTCAACAGCCTCGGGAAAGAACAGCAGTTTTCGTTAGGTAGCGAAGCACTGGAAGTAGTTGGCGAATATGTCTACTTAGGACAAGTAGTAACCACAGATCCGGTTCATGAAAGGGAAATAACAAGGTTTGGTTGGTTGGTTTGTAGGTTTTAACGTCCCAAAGCGACTCAGGCTATGCGAGCCGCCGTAGTAGAGGACTCCGGAAATTTCGACCACCTGGGGTTCTTTAACGTGCACTGACATCGCACAGCACACGGACGCCACTCCGTTTCGCCTGCAGCGAAACGCAGCCGCCGAGGTCGGGATTCGATCCCGCTTCCTCGGGCACAGCGGTCGAGCGCCGTGACCACTGCGCCACCCCGGCGGGGGAAAAAAACAAGGAGAATAAGACTGGGATGGAGCGTGTTTGGCCAGCTCTCGCAGATTATGAGTAGCAGCCTACCGGTGTCGCTCAAGACGAAAGAATACAGCAGTTGCATCTTACCTGTACTCACCTATGGGGCTGAAACTTGAAGGCTAACCAAGAGGGTTCTGCTTAAGTTGAGGACCACGCAGAAGTGGGTTATGGAACAAAATATGGTAGGGGTAACATTAAGAGATAGGAAGCGTGCAGAGTGGGTCAGAGAAATAACTCAAGTTACTGACATTCTATTGGAAATCAAGAAGAAATGGGCATGGGCAGGGCATATAGTGCGAAGAGAGGATAATAGATGGTTGCTTAGGGTAACACACTGGATTCCAAGGAAACGGTAGCGTACCAGGGGGCGGCAGAAAGTTAGGTGGGGGGATGAGATTAAGAAGTTCGCAGGGGTCAAGTGGATGCCGCTAACACAGGACCGGGGTTAATTGGAGGATAATGGGAGAGGCCTTCGCCGTGCAGTGGGTATAGTTAGGCTGATGATGATGATGACTTGTGCGCGCGGAGAATTGTGACAGATACTGCGCCTTTTCTAACCTGAAAATCAATTTCAAAAGCCGCTGATGCCTGCTGTACTAAGTTACTAACGCCTCTTAGTCATCTGGGTCTGCTTCTGTTTGCTGTATGGTGCGGCATTCGAGGAAGCGGCAAATGAAAGGCGTCGCACGGAAGCCTGGATCGGACGCCCGGTGGGGTCAGCCTCGTATATGCATGTGTGTGTGTGTGAACAACTTTGAGTTCCACCAAAACGGAGGCCCCCTACTCCCCGCCCCCGGCACGCCGGCCTAGGGGACGGGGGCCAAGATCTCCGCGATTACGGAAGTGGCCGCAAGGAACCAAGATCTCTTTGCCTGCCTCTAATCGTATTACATGAATCGCCTGGTGACGTCATGACCTGTCGTGACGGTACATCTCGCGCACCCTGTCGAACCAAACCAGCATTTCATTGAACGCATCAAAATTCACCGCCGTTTTATGATTCGTTTACAGGAAAGGAAAGGCGCAGTATCTGTCACTCAAGGAATCCCGTTGTCATCCGCACGGTAGAGAACGGGAATTATGAAGAGCGTAATCTGTTCCTTACTGCTAAAGTGTGGTACGTGATGAATGTGCTCAGTGCTTCGAGGACAAACATACAAAAACTTCACCGTGTTTTTGCCGTTTTCATTTGGGCGTCGACCTGGGAAAGGACGAGCCGAACAAATTTGTTTCTTTCCGTACAAAAAGGAGGGCTTGGTCTGGCGCATTTATTTTTGCGACAAGTTGTCTCGCGTTTCATGTACCTTCGTGACCAAAATGATGTTTTTCTCAGAACAGTAATCCAAGTTCGGCTTGGTCGACTCCTTCCTAATTTTCTTGTCAGTTCGTGTCTCAATGTAGGTGGTACAGTAAGAGGGTACTTGCGAGAAGTGGTGCTCGCGTACAGATTGCTGCATGTGCGCTTTTCCATGGAGTATTTGTGCAATGTTAAGCGGAAAAAATTGTATGCGGACCTAGTGGACACAATGCTTCCTGTACCGATATACCGTTTGTCGCACTGTTCAGGCCCAGAAGATGATGTACTTAAGAGAGTTAAGAAGATGCCAATATCACCACCAGTCAAATCATTTTTCTTTAAACTCCACACTAGCGCATTATCAGTCAAAACATGGATGCACGCTAAAGGCCTGTTCGTCCCTTGGTCAACAAACTGTTTCTTGTGTAAAAGACCAGAGACGATAGAACACGTGTTTTTGGACTGTTGGGATGCCATTTTTTTCTGGGATGTGCTTCAGAGAACTTTAAAAAAAGAGCTACCTCTAGATGCATATGGCATACGATTTTTACCTTTTCCTAATACAGACGAGTTTCCCTCTGATACAATAATGCTCCTGGGCCTCCACAGCTTGTGGAAAACCAGAATGCAGTTTAACAATGCAGATATACAAGTCAATCCTGTACGAGAACATTTCATACACAGTGTTGTGCGGTTCAGGGAAGTGCATATGACACTCCCCGAGCAGCCACAATGGATTCATGTGCTTGACAGTTTGGTAAAACTGAAAACGTTTTAACCTGCCGTGTCACGCGAAAGTGTGCTGGCACGTTTTATTGTTCATCGTCTTGTTTTGAATGTCCAAGTCGGCAATAAACAAAAAAAAAGTGATCGTGGCGCAGTTGTTAAAGCGCTGGGCTGGAGATTCAAGGGATGGAGGTTCGATTCTCGGTGGAGACAAGGCTTATTCTTTTATTTTTAACTCTCGCTCTCGAAAGCGTGATATCTCTGCTGAAAACCTTCTGCTGACAGCCTTCTGTCGACAAACTTCTGTCGACAACGATGACATAATAAATGTTATCGCCTTAATATCTAATTGACAATCGATCAACGGAGATAAGTTACTGTCAATAATGAGGTAATTAACTAACCTAATAGACGGGGTAAATTAGTGGCGGCATGTGCCATGACGTCCTAACATATGTCTGATGGCGTCACACATACGACCAACCAGCCTGCAATAAATTGGGAGCGCTGGAGGACACGTGAGAGTCAATTGCAGGAGAATGCCACGTAACCATGAGAGCGCTACGCGCCGGTAGCGACGGCGTACCGTCCATTCCCACACCTGAAGAAGCACTTCAACGAACCCGCGCCAAAGATCTGAAATTTCCACTGTGCGGCACGAGCCCTGGCCTTGCTATCAACAGCAATACATGGAGAGCGCGATGTAGCGTCTGCAGCAGCCACTCTCAGGTTTTTGCATTTCTGCTGTGCAGGTTCTGCAGCAGTCTAGAAAGTTTCAGAGATGCACTTTTGTCATGCCTTTGTCCTTACATTCTTAGAAACGCTGATGCATATGTTATGGCGGGTAAAACTGGCGCCCAAAAGAGGCTGATTTGGGTGTCTCGCCTCGTCGAATTCGCGCGCATCTCCGGAATGGAGAGGACTTGCGGGAACATTCTGTTGACACAAGCATTCTGTTCGGGGCGCCATGCTCTCTTGTGGTTTGATGAACGGTTACACGATGACCTCGCCTCTATCTTTCTTTTAATTTTGTCCATCGCCACTGAGGATGACAGCATAGCGTTTTCCTCCTGTGTTGACTGCTGCGTCACCAAACGGAAGGGTGGCTGCTTTCCTGCCACTATGGCGAAGGTTTTCAATTGACAGCGTCCCCTTTCTTCGTGATAATATATTATTCAGCAGAGTTTTCTTTTTATACAAGAACCAACAACTGCATGACTTGTACAATGCGGTAACTCCTCAAGAAACCGAGGAAAGGATCATTAAAACAAGCTATGTACAGGAAGATGACGGCATAGACTCCCGCTGACTGATCATAATTCTGACAGCAATTCTGTTAATTTTCGTTGTTGATGAAAGCACGTCGAGTCAATGGCTGCAATGCATTGCAGGTGCATGTTGATGTGAGAAAGGATTTTTTTCTCGGTCTCTTTGCGAGAATGGGAGAAGGGAGCAAGAAAGGAACCTTCCATGAATTTGTTCAAGGAACCTCTTAGTTTCAGATAAGGTCTATCCAGATTACGTTAACGCAATGCTAAGAGCAAGATCTCGCGCCAATTATTTAAGCCTCTAGGCTGAAAGCTGCCGTACCATTTCTAGGGAGAGTGTCATGCTCATACAATCGGACCAGACAGATTACAGAGCACTATGACGTCAGTCTTAGCGTCAGGGCGAGGTGTGATCTCAAGTTGTATCATGTGCGTGGGCCGCCGCCTAAGCCAACTGCACGTGCTCTACGCCTGTACCAGGCGCGGCTGAAACGATATCGCGCCACGCCCGCTGCGAATCCTCGCCTTGCCTGTGGGACACAATAGATTCCCACTGCGCGCACAAAGACGTGCGCGAGGGCGACATGCGAGTACCCTCCGGAAAGGAACCCGAGTCCAGGAAGCCGGAGGCGCGCAAGCATAAAAGCATAAAAGAAAGACTGCATGCCGATGTGCTGCGTGACGTGTGCTACTGGCATTGGCTGTCAAGTCGACGCCTACGTAACGTCACGGCGGTCTTCTCTCGTCGCCTGCAGATCAGACCAGTTCTGGTCGTTCCTCTGAAGAGACGGGCCTCGACGACAAGCGACAGCCTGGGCACGGCGACGACGTGGGCTCGAGGACGGCATACGGTAATATGATGACCGTGCTAGAAGCAGTTACTTGCTTTACCGGCGCTATGTGTGGTATTGCGCGCAAAATTAACTGTGGACGAAAATCAATTACCGCAATGTTTTAAATTAATATGGTAGTCCGTAGCAGCTCTTAATGCTATCTGTTAGGCCTAATGCACATTAAGGTAGCAATCAGCAGCCACGTGCTTAAATAGCCAATGTCGTCTTGAAGGGCATCAAGGTGCATACTATTGCAAGCAAAGATTGGGCGTTTAATATCCAAGTTTTAGTTCGCCAACTGTTGCGGGCTTTGTTACGCAATGAAGGCTTGGTACGCAGGAAGAGGAGGCATAGACACTGATGTCCTAACGAACCTGTACTTTATCATTTTGGAAGAGAGACCAGTTCTATGCAATCTATAACAGGGAAAATGAAGTTCGCATTACTTCACTGACACTTTTCGTTCCCAGCGAGTAATGACTCTACAACGGATTCTAGGCCTAGCAGCGCGTCTTTTTGCATAACTCGCCTCAAGATGGCGGCGAACTCCCGCTGTCATGACCGCAATTCGACCACTTCCTGTCTTCTACAGCCCGCTGCTCGCTCTCGTGCTTTGTCGTATCGAAGTTTCCGCATGACGCGTGGCCTGGCACTTCACTGCAATTGAGCTTATTCTGAACGTGAAAATAAACGCAAAAATGCAGTCAGTAGCAATAACTACTTTCTGCTTGGTTGTAAATTAAATATTCCAGGCGGCGCTGAGTCCCGGACGCCAGTGATTGCGGGGGCGTCACATCGCTAAATGCAATCATGAAACGATAAAAAGTGAACTCGCTATTTTTAGACTTCCTGTTCTGCAAGAAAGCCACCGATATCGCAAGAAATGTGGTAGGCATAACGTGTCTGTGACGTCACAATCCTCAGAGAGAAATGGATTTCACATTGACGTCAGAGATCACGTCGTGGTTCTGGGGTCTGGCGGGTTACAACCATGTTGAAGGCATATTACCATGTGTGAGCCGTAGGCTTTCTCTCACTGTTATTTTAGTGTGCCAAGAGCAAATGGGTCACTCTGCCATTTAGCCCTTGTGTGATGCGTGAAGCTTCTTGGCTCGTGCGGAAGAGACGCTCGTGTCTGGTTGGCGGTTTACGTGACGTCAAGTGAGACCACATGTCATGGCCGAATTGGCAGGTGCTGCCAACTTGGGCAGCACATCAGGACAGTCAGACAAACTATTCCTTGGCCATGTAGGCACGTTTTTAAGAATGGCTGAAAGCGGGTATCTGAGTCTGGTGCTTTTTTACATTACGTGGCTAGTTACGAATGTATGCTAATGTGTTATGACGGAATTATGAAAGTGACGGCAACCGCCCTCATCTACTGCTGAAATTTCCCCAAGGAAGACCTGAAACAGGACCATGAATTGGGCGCCGTATGCCATCACCGATGGCCTCCCGGGTGGGTGATAGGGGTGCCTAGTGGGAAACAGGAGTTGAGATACGATAGAGCTGTTCTTGCATGCTATTGCATTGCTCTAAGCACAAACATTACAACATTTTAGCATGCTGTTTTCAGAAAAGTATTCACCATTGTTCTATATCAAATAACTTTGCACTGTCCCTCTTTAGCTTTATATACTGTTTTCTGCGGAGTTCTCTTGTTGTTCTCCCTTCACTTTAGCCTTATCATAACGCACAGCAGCACTACCGGAATTGGTATTGTTACTTTTAAAGAGCATATCCTCTCTCTGTCCCCTTGGGTACGAAATTTTCTAGCCCAAACGCTTTCTATATTTTATTTCTTTTTGGTATGCAAGAATCCATGATGCAGTTCCTATCTCACCAGAGTCATCTCCATGGATCATGGAACGAGCACGAGCCTCCGACAATGCACAAATGTATTGGTGGTAGTTTTAAGAAATTTCAAGCGCAGGAGTTGGCGTGTGGCGTTCGCGCAATGGCCTCGCGTTTATAACGAGCGCATAATTGTCTCTTCTGCATATGGACCGTTTCCTGCGTTTAGCCACAGGTTACCCAGCCTTGCCATTTCCGCAGACATTTACCTTATAATTTCAGCAAAGAGTGATTGGTTGCTGGAAGCTTTTTGACTAGCTGAAATAAAATCGAAATAACTCGCCATCCCTTCCCCGTTTTGAAAGTAGAGCCTTCAAAGCAAGCTGCAAAACGTTTGTTTCGTGGTGAGAGGTCATAAGCTAATCAGACTGAAGTCATTTACTACCATGATGCTTTCGATACCCCTGAAGACTTGGCAGACTTCATAGAAGGTCACAACGTCGTCTGCTTTCTACCCTGATTCTCAGAGACACACGACACGTTACCCTCACTTTCCTTTAGCTTACACTGGGATGCCAGTCTGGGAAAATATATGTTAAAAACAAATCTTACAGTTGAGGAGCCACTGTGTTCTTGAGGATCGCTTACGAACTACGAGCACGCAGCAACTTCTTTGCTGATAGTTGCTTTATCCCCTGTATTCCCATATCGCGTGCATTCACTCAGAATTACTTCTGCGCACTCTACTAGTTCGGGTGTCATCGTGGACCTAACGCCATGGGCCAGTGAAAAAGAATGCAACAGCCTCGGCGAACTTCCAAGCAGTGGTCCATCATGGGTCATGCCGCCAGGTCAAAAAATTCGAGTACACTTTGGGCCACTGTCCAGGGAAGGATCTTTTAAGCAAAGGATTTCGATCAGGTACTGGAGATATTCGGTACAAAATGCTACAGTGACACTCGCGCCGCAAAACAACGAAAATACAAATCAAAGCTCTCTCATGCTCTCCTTCGGGAAGCCAGCTTCCTCGTTCCCTGCGCTGGCCCGTCGAGCCGCAGCTATGACGTCTTAGTTGAAAACGACGTCCATTGGTCCGTCTCGCTGTCTGATGGTGAAGGATGGGTGTTTACAGCTCGCTGCGCGCTTTCCCCTCGCCACAGCCGGACTCAATCCAGCGGCGTGTGCTCCCTCGCCCGATTTTTTTTTGCGCACGCGAAGTGCTACGCCCCACCTCCCGCCAAACGCGGAGGAGGAAAGGGAATTTGTCTGGCGGAGGCTATACGACCGGGCAGGAGAGGGTAAAACCTTTGCGAGGGAACGGGAGGAGAGAAACACGACAGAATAGGGTGATTGCGGTGGTTGTAACTGCGTTATTATTTACTCTTTTCATTCAAAAACATTTTGCGGCCCTGCGTTTTGGGGGCGAAGTCTCAGAGTCATCGGGGAATAAAATATTCTCGACCGGTGAGTTGACAGTGGGCCTTCACCGGGGAAGAAAATATTTTTGACAGGAGGGTTGAAGCGGGCCTTTAAAGGCCCACTGTCCACCCTCCGGTCGAAAATATTTTCTTCCCCGGTGACTGTGAGACTTCGCCCCTAGAACGCAAGGCCGCAAAATGTTTTTGAAAAGAGTAACTAATAACGCAGTTACAGCCACCGCAATCACCCGATTCTGTCATGCTTCTCTCCTTCCATTCCCTCGCACAGGTTTTTCACTCTCCTGCCCGAGGTTGTCTAGCCTCTGCAAGACAAATTCCCCTTCCTCCTCCGCGTTTGGCGGGAGGTGGAGGCGGGAGCGCGAAAAAAAAAAAAAAAAAGACGGCCGAGGGAGCGCGCGCCGCTTTAGATTCAGTCTGGCCGTGGCGAGGGAAAAGCGCGCAGCGAGCGGTAGACACCCATCTTTCTCCCGTCAGTCAGCGAGACGGACCAATGGACGTCGTTCGCGGGAAGTACGTCATAACTGTGGCTCGACGGGCCAGCGCAGGAAAAGGGGAAGCTGGCTTCCCGAAGGAGAGCATGAGAGAGCTTTGATTTGTATTTTCGTTGCTTTGCGGCGCGCGTGTCACTGTAGCATTTTGCACAGACTATCTCCGGTACCTGATCGAAACACTGGGCTCCTTTGCTTAAGAGGTCCTTCCCTGGACAGTAGCCCTTTGAGGTGATGAAAGGCGAAAAAGTCTGAGTGCTGCGATCTGCTACGAGATTTTACCGGGTGCGCGGCACAAATTAGTGTTTGATTAGTTATATTACGCAACTGTCACTGATTAGTAATTAATAATTATTCAGTCATTCATTAGTAATTATTCATTGAGAAATTGAGTTATTAGTAATTAATCAGTGGTCATTTATTGCCTTATGGCTGTTTATGGCATTATTATATATTAATAAATTATAATTACGCAATTGTCACCAATTAGTGATAAATAATTAATTTGTCATTTATCAGTAGTAATATACTCGTTCATAATTAATTAATCATTAATTAGTAACTGATTATTGCTTGCCGTATAGCCATCGAAGGCGGCATTATTTATGAACTAATAGATTACGCAGCTGTCACAAATTAGCAATTATCATTTAACTTGTCAGCAATCAATAAGTAATTAGCTAGTCACTAATTAAACAATTATTCACTATTACGAACTAGCAATAATTAGCTGTTAGTACTAATCATTAGTGAATTATTTATCATTAGTAATTAAGCATTGATTGGCATATGACCTTATAAGGCACACATTCTCACGCACTGTAGTCTGGGGTGCGTGGCATTAATTAGTAATAAGTTGCTCAATACGCAACTGTCACTGTTTAGTAATTTTTAAATCAATAATAATCAGCATTAATAATTAGTAATCAGTGTTAATTATTTAAAAGCTAATAATGATTTATTGCGCAACTACCGCTAAAGAGTAATTATTAATTACTAGTGAATTTGATTCGCATATGGCCATGGTGGTGCTCTGGTGGTGGTGGTGCTCTGTGATTGGTCGAGACCTCCATGACGCCATCTCGTCTCGACCAAACAGATCCGCCGCAAAAGCGTGACACTATTGCTGACGACAAGGATGATGCTATAAATGCTTTCGCCTTAATAACCCGTTGCATCCAAAGCAATTTCTGTGACCTTGCTCGATGAACTCATCTGACGGAAATCATCATATTGGGTCACCATTTATGAAGGACGTGACCTGCAACCGATACTATACACTGTCCTCAATGCAGTGCTTGACTGCAATATTCATCAACACCGATCTTTGGTCTAAGCAAGATGCAGTGTTGAGACTGCAGCCGGCCTGGTCGACTCGCTGTTACTACAACCAACCAGAACCAATGGTACTAGAACGGTGTTCTGACTCGGGGTAAAAAGTACGCTAGCGCTCATAGGAATGCATGGAAAAACAATATTTCAAAACAGTTTTCTGCTTTCACAGTCTTCCTATGCTGCCGCATCTTAAAGTAACCATGGACATTCCAGGTTACGCAATGTCACTTTAAAAGCACCGTATATTTAAATACCTCTAAACGTGCACATGCAAGTCACCTTCCATAGGGGTATACCACGCCGGATCGTGGCCCATACCGACACAGGTAATCAAAACTTTCCGAAATGCATATCTGTTTTCACGGAGTACTCATAGAATATCATTTTGTCAACAGTTGGCAAGCACTTTAAAACAATGAGGAAATACATGACTATATATATATATATATATATATATGTTGTAAGCACTGTGAGTGACCTTCATCTTCATCTCAGCGTAATCATCAT
This sequence comes from Amblyomma maculatum, assembly GCF_055883805.1. Classification (NCBI taxonomy): domain Eukaryota; kingdom Metazoa; phylum Arthropoda; class Arachnida; order Ixodida; family Ixodidae; genus Amblyomma; species Amblyomma maculatum. The sequence goes on from NC_139344.1 coordinate 276,875,449, forward strand.
CGGTCATCGGGTCGTGCGAAGAAGACGAAGTGTTGCTAAGCTGTGGCTAGTCGGTAGCTGCTGCTTCGGCCTACCTGAAGTAAAAAGGTGAATTTGCTGGTGCGTTCTTCTGCCTCACAAGTGGTGGAGGTGCTGGGTATAATCAGGACGTCGCCATCGGTGACGGCGTCAGAAGTCACAGATAGAATATCTTCGTTGCCCGGATAGAGGACGTGATCGGCAAGCATAACTACACGGGAAGAAAGTGGTTCTCTATCGGCAAGAATGTTGCATTCAGTGACTTCAATAGTGGGAGGGGAACACGTAATGACTGCTGAGGCGTTTTGGAGGAAATCCCAGCCGAAGATGAGTTGATGGACACAGGAGGATAGGACAGCAAACTCAATGAAGTGCAAGATGCCATCAATGGTGACTCGGGCTGTGCACGCTCCACAAGGGTTAATATTCTGTCCATTTGCAGCACGTAAAGGAGGACCGGTATAAGGTGTGCGCACTTTTCGCAGTTTTAAACACAAGTCAAGTTTCATAATAGAAATAGCGGCGCCGGTATCAATTAAAGCTTCCAGTTCATGTCCCTCAAGGAATACAGTCAACATGTTTGATGGGAGCAGAGGAGGAATTGGAGCGACGACAGGCGGTGCAGTTTTACCTCCGGAAACTGCACAGGTTAGTTTTCCGTTTGGCGGGCAGAAGCTGAAGATGGAGGGCGAAGGGGCGACGAAGTCCGGCGAAAGGGTGACGGGGAGCGACGACGCGATGGCCGTGCTGTCCTAGACCGGTCAGGAGAAGTCGACGGGGAGGAAGAGGGACGGAGGTCATTATCGGTGTAGTACTGGCGAGGAGGAAGCTGGTAGGCGTCGTCACGTCGAACGTACCCATAGCTCGCACGCTCATCTCGCAGTCGTCGGCGACAAACGCGTGTTACATGGCCGCGGATTCCGCAGTAGAAACATACTGGACGAGGTGGGAGAGGCCGCCAATTACCATACACCGGTGATCGCGGGGACAGGGCGGCGAGGCTGGGTGGGACAGGCGCGTGATGGACAGGAGGACAAGGAGGAGGAGCCGCAGTGACTTCAGCATACGTCGGAGCGTAGGGAGGGGCTGGTGTAATCACTTCGCCACACGATCAGCACCGACCTGACAACAGACCAGACAGACGCATTGCTCGCTGTATTGAACAAGCACGCAGACTCGTTCGACGTCAATTCCGGCACACTGGGTCAAACCGCTGCAGCAACGCATCGCATACTCACCGACGGATCAAGCATAGTTAGACGCCGGCCTTATCGTGTTTCTCCAACCGAGCGCAAAGTTATTCAGGAAAATGTTGCTGACATGCTTGCACGCAACATCATACGCCCATCGTCTAGTTCCTGGTCATCGCCTGTTGTGCTAGTGCAAAAAAAAGACGGTTCGGTTCGTTTTTGTGTAGATTACCGTGCTCTAAACAGAATAACTCGTAAGGATGTGTATCCCCTCCCTCGAATTGACGACGCCCTCGATTGTTTGCAAGGTGCCCAATTTTTCTCCAGCCTTGACTTAAGATCAGGCTACTGGCAGATCCCCATGAATGAAGATGATAAAGAGAAGACCGCCTTTGCAACACCGGACGGTTTATACGAATTCAATGTAATGCCTTTTGGACTCTGCAACGCTCCTGCTACATTCGAGCGTATGATTGACACAGTTCTCCGCGGCCTCAAATGGAAAACATGTCTCTGTTACTTAGATGACATCGTCATTTTTTCTTCGTCATTTCCTGATCACCTTACTCGTCTCGATGAAGTTTTGACAGCACTTTCCAGCGCTGGCCTACAGCTAAACACGAAGAAATGCCGTTTTGCATCAAAATCCATTAAAGTTCTTGGCCATCTCGTAAGCAGCGAAGGAATTAAGCCTGACCCTGAAAAAATCGCTGCTGCGCTGCACTTTCCCCGTCCAACTCGGGTCAAAGATCTCCGCAGTTTCCTCGGCTTGGCATCATACTTCCGCAGATTCATCCGCAATTTCGCCTCTATTGCCTCACCTTTACATGCGCTTCTTCACAACGACACGCCTTTCATCTGGTCTCCTGCTTGCGAAGAAGCATTTGAAACTCTGAAGCGTGCTCTGACTTCGGGTCCCGTCCTCTGCCATTTTGATGATAAAGCACCGACAATTTTGCACACCGACGCCAGTAGCCATGGCATTGGCGCTGTCCTTCTGCAACGCCAAAACACCTCTACAGAAAATGTTGTTGCCTATGCGAGCCGAACTCTGACTTCTGCGGAACAAAACTACACTATTACCGAACAAGAATGTCTCGCCGTCGTCTGGGCTGTTCAGAAGTTTCGTCCTTACCTGTACGGCCGTCACTTCACAGTCGTCACTGACCACCACGCCCTATGCTGGTTATCCACTTTGAAAAATCTGTCCGGTCGTCTCGGGCGGTGGATCCTCCGCCTTCAAGAGTACGACTTTACTGTCACTTACAAATCGGGCAAGAAGCACAAGGACGCCGACGCTCTCTCTCGTTGCCCTATTGCTTTGCCGTCGCAACCCATGTCCTCGCATTCCTCTCCTGTCCCAACGGAGTCAAGCCATTTAAACCCTACAGTTATGCAGTCTTTGAGCGCCGCCTCTATTGCTCCCATGCCAGATATACACTGCAATCTTGCTCACCACCAGAGTGCTGACCCTTACTGTCAAAAGCTGATTGATAGTCTCAGCGGTGTTATTAGACCTCCAAATGCCCGTCTCCGTCGTCGGCTCAAAAATTTCAAGTTACAGGATGGCACATTATTTTGGCACAACTACAGCCCACTGGGCCACACATGGGTTCCCGTAATTCCTTCTTCCCTGCGTCCTCAAGTTCTACAAGCCTTTCACGACGACCCCACCGCAGGTCACCTTGGGTACCACAAAACCTACGACCGCATCAAACGTCGTTTCTTCTGGCCTGGCCTTTCAACCTCAGTATTAAAATACGTAGCGTCTTGCATCCCTTGTCAACGACGCAAGCGGTCTACGTCGCCTCCTGCCGGTCTCTTGCAACCTCTCCCATGTCCTTCCACACCTTTCGAAGTCGTCGGAATCGACTTGTATGGACCCCTGCCCTTGACTCCAGCTGGCAACCGCTGGGTCGTTACTGCCGTTGACCACCTCACCCGATACGCTGAAACCGCAGCACTTCCTTCCGGCTCCGCTTCCGAAATCGCCAACTTCTTCCTCCACACCATACTTCTTCGCCACGGCGCCCCTCGCCTCCTCCTTAGCGATCGTGGCAAGTCGTTCCTCTCCACCGTCCTCGCCGCAGTGCTTCATGCTTCAGGCACGGTGCATAAAACTACATCTCCTTACCTCCCTCAGACCAATGGCCTCACGGAACGCTTTCATCGCACCCTCTCTGATATGCTATCCACCTACATTCACCCTCAGCACAACAACTGGGACTCTTTACTCCCCTTTGTAACCTTCGCCTACAACACTGCCGTTCAACGAACCACCACCTACTCTCCGTTTTTTCTTGTTTATGCCCGCCATCCTACCTTCTCCCTCGAAGCATCTTTCTTCACAGCTTCTACTCCTTCTGCCGCGCCTTCCCACGAACAGTTCGTGTCTCGTATCGCCCACTGCCGTGATCGTGCCCGCCTTCAAACTGAAGCCACTCAAGCTTCCAGGAAAAGCACGTATGATGCGACTCATCGCTCAGTGTCTTTCCGCCCTGGAGACGAAGTGCTACTCTGGACACCTACTCGCATCCCCGGCCTGTGTGAAAAGTTTCTGAGCCGTTTTATTGGCCCGTACACGGTTCTGGAACAAACTTCCCCTGTAAACTATCTCATCACACCTGCATCGCCTGTTCGCGATCGTCGGTGTCGCGGCACCGAGATTGTGCACGTGTCGCGCTTGAAACCCTTTAACCGCCGACCTTAAGATTTAATTTGCGACCAGGATGGTCGCTTTCGTTCGAGGGGGAATGTTGTAAGCACTGTGAGTGACCTTCATCTTCATCTCAGCGTAATCATCATCGGTCATCGGGTCGTGCGAAGAAGACGAAGTGTTGCTAAGCTGTGGCTAGTCGGTAGCTGCTGCTTCGGCCTACCTGAAGTAAAAAGGTGAATTTGCTGGTGCGTTCTTCTGCCTCACAATATATATATATATCTATTGCCAAACCATAACAAAACCACACTTATTCTAGATCATGCAATAATATTTAGAGCGTGGTATTTATCAAGAAATGAGTGTTGTCTTAGGTGGGCTGAAAGAAAATCGAAGATGGTGATGTGCTTTAAATTCGAATCAAAGTGGTCAATTTTTTATATTCATGAATTTTGGCCAATTTCGAAGTAATATGGAGAACCAACAGACAACTTCAGAGCTACAAATTTGCCGTAATAAAAAACAAGGCTTGTGTAATACAGAAAAAAAGTTTTCATGGCAACAAGTTATAATTCACTGCTGTCAGAACTTAGGGCTAAATATTGCCAATTTTCAATACAAACTCTCTGCATTATATTTATTTTCATAACATTAAACAATATAATTCCGCACCTCTTTAGTCACTAACGATTATGAGGTACTGTGGGTTCTTCAGGGATATTTTATAAATATGAAAGATGTTTTTTTTTTAATTGGAATCAAAGTTTTCCCCTCAAAGGTTACTACACCCAAAAGAAACATTGGTCGCAAACTTTCCGGAAAGGAAACCGTAGGAATCAAAAGACAATAGCGTGTCAAATTCATGTCGTCACAAAGCCCGCTGACACGGAGGCTGCAACGTCATATGGACTCAGAGAAGGAAAAAGACGGTTAGAAAAGTTTCGCTTACATTTTTTTTAGCAGCGCTGCGGCTCCGTTGTCCGCTAGGTGTCATTGATTCTAAACACACTATTGGCATATATCTAAAAGGCCGGCTTGGATTTCTTGTATTGACGCTATGGGCACCTCGACATGCACATCGACGAAAAGGTGCTCGGTTACGCCGCCTGTGAAGTACCACATGCAAAGATCCGAAGTACTTGGCTATCCATCCATGACTTCCAGGCAGAGGGTAGGCAGCCGCTTTGCAGAAATTGATAACACGATCTTGTGACATCATATTTCACGCGATTCTTTGGCATAGTGTTTGTCTCGAAGACGTCACGAAAGACGAAATGTAATAGATCAGAGTTCAGGGTCATTTGTCAAAGTCAAAGGTCAATCTGGTCATCATCATCATCAGATGGATTATAAGCACTGCAGGGCGAAGACCTCTCCCACATTCCTCGAATTAGCCCACCCTGTGCTAGCTGCATGAACTTTACCATTGAGAACTTTTTGATCTCATTCGTTCACCTAACTTTCTGCCAACCCCTTCTATGCTTTCCTTCCCTTGGAATCTAATTTGTTACCTTAAGAGACTATAGATTGCCCTCTCGTCGCACTACATGACCTGCCCATGCCTATTTCTTCTTGATTTACACTAGAATGTCATTAACTCGAGTTATTTATTTGACCCACACTGTACACTTCCTATCTCTTAACGTTACACATACTATTCACCCTTCCATAGCTCTCTCCGTTGTCATCAGCTTAAGTAAAATCCTTTTCCTTTAGTCTCCACGTTTCAGCACCGTAAGTCAGTACAGGTATCAGATGCAACTGATACATACTTTCCCCTTAAGCAATACCGCTAAGCTGCTACTCATAATCTGCAAGTACTTGCCAAATGCAGTCTATTCCAATATTATTTCCTGGTTGTTTCCTTCTCATGGTCCGGATCGGCCGTTACTACCTGTCCTAAGTATACGTATTCGCTTACGACTTCCAGTGCTTCGCTAGCTATCGTAAATGGCTGTTCCTAATGAGTACAGGCAATGAGTACAGCACTAATGAGTACAGGTGACGATGGAAGTACAATGATGGCGCTGGATGAGTCTAGCAGAACCTCTTCGCCCTGATTTACCCCCCTGAAAACAATCAAGCCTGTGTGGGATCAGCTGATGGCTCCAGGGCTTTCGATAGTTCATTTCGCTCTTCTGTGGCCGTAGTTGAGTGCGATTGGTTGCGATTAAACTTGTTTGAGGTTCCATCATCTGCGAATAACCTTCCAACCTGTGTTGCGACTGTGAGTTATCCTCCCAGCAAGGTCGCCTAGTTTCGATGGCGAAAATTAGCAAGTCAGCGGCGCATACCTGCGGTTAGGCACTGCGTAGAAACGCCAACCGTTAAGCAAAGTTGTGCTGGCGTCTAGATACGACACAAAGAAGTATCGTAATCCTGCCGTGTAGGAGATAACCTTCCTCCAAAGTTCTTTTTTTTTTTTTTCTTCAGCGTCCGTAGGAAGTGGTTCCATTTTTGCACATCAACACGGACGATTGCTTGCGCGACGCGCCGATCGCAGGCACTCATGGTTGCGTCTGTAATATTATTACTTCGCTGCAAAGCGATAAGCTTCCAGGCGAAAATAAATATAACACGCAAACCTACCGCTCCACCGAAGAGCGGTTTCTCCAAAGCCACTGAGTTGTTCAGCTGGTTTCCCACACATTAGCTGAGTTTCCTTTTCGTAGGTGCACAGTATAGCGTCTCGGTAGGCGCAGCCGTTGCCGCCGTGCAAAAACTACCGTGAACAACAACGCCGTCATATTTTCTACCACACTGATGGGGCTACTGGAAACAATTCCAACGAAAAACCGCATCTCTTGAAGATCATTTGTACATAAACGTCGTTTTGACGTCATATTTGTTTTTATTTTTTTTGTGACGTCGTGTGACGTCGTTTAACGCAACCCCGTTATGCACAGATTCAAAATTTGCCCGAATAATCGCAGAGAGGGGGATGACTTGGAATCGTTTTCTCATTGAGTAAAATCGTTTTTCCATCCCCGGTTGCGCACCCGTCTGTAGCATGCAGGGTGAAAGCTGGGTAATGTAATTAAAGTTATTATTAAGGCGGAGTCCCACTAGCCTATGTCGGCACCGGGAGTGCCCGATAAATGTGTCGCGGAAGAGTATTGTGGTGAAGTATATACGGACAGTGATTAGGGAATACAAAGTCATGGTCATTATTCGCAAGTGAACATCAGCTGTGTCATTGATTAACAACATTAATAAATATATAGTAACTAATTATAGTAACCAAAAAAATTAACAAAAATCATACTGGATTTGGACCACTAAAGTGCGATTAGGCGAAAGCCATTAAAGCGTGGTGGATCGTACCCCTATACTACGGCACCTCTATCTCCCTCTCTTCTTTCACTCCCACCTTCCTCCCTTTCTTTAAGGCGTGGTACATGTATCCATTATTAGTCCTAGAAAACGCGAGCCCTCAGTCACCAGCGGCTGCGGAGCTACTGACCACGGCGGCGGTCAGACCTGTGACGTAGCGAGGGGTGGTAAGAATCTCTGGCTCCGCTGGACAGGCCGCCATTGGAAACTGACCCTGGCAACGTTTAACGCTAGAACCCTAGCTAGTGAAGCTAGTTTAGCAGTGCTGTTAGAGGAGCTAGAGGGTATGAAATGGGATGTTATAGGGTTTAGTGAGGTTAGGAGGCCGAATGAGACATATACTATACTGAAGGACGGCGATGTACTGTGTTATCGAGGTTTACCCGAGAAGCGAGAACTATGAGTAGGTTTCATTATCAATAAGTATATAACTGGTCATATAGATGAATTCTATAGCATTATAGAGAGGGTGGCAGGCCTCGTAATTAATCCTAATAAGCGGTACAAACTGAAGGTTGTACAGACCTACGCACCTATATGTAGTCATGATGACCAGGCAGTTGAAAGCTTCTAGAAGATGTAGAATGGGCAATGCGGAAAGGAAAGACGCAGTATACTGTACTAATGGGCGAATTCAATGCCAGGTTAGGGAGAAAAGCAGGCAGGAGACCTGGAAGTGGGTGACTATGGAATTGGTTCTAAGAATAGCGGGGGGGAGTTACTAGTTCGTTTGAAAAGCGCAATAAACTAAGAATCATGAACACCTTCTTTAGCAAACAAGAGAACCGGAAGTGTACATGGAAAAGTTCCAACGGGGAGACTAAAAATGAAATTGGCTTCATAATGTGTTCTATCGTCGTTTCTATGCAGGACGTAGACGTAATCGGGAAAGTGCGATGCAGTGACCACGGATGGTAAGGTTTCGAATTTGTCTAAATCTCAAGAGGGAACGAAACAGATTAGTAACAAAGAAATCGATAAACCAATTAGCGGTGAGAGGGGGCAGAAGATTGCAGGATCTCGCTACCAAATAGATGTTACGCTCTAACCGTGGATGACGACATTAGCCTAGACGAAATGAACAATAATTTCAGAGGCGTCATTACTGAGTGCGCTGTAGAAGTAGGCGGTAGGGTAGTTAGAGATAATACCGGCAAGCTGTCTAAGGAGATGAAATATTTCATTAAGAAACGCCAAAGTATGAAACCTGCGAAAGCTAATCAATATGCGCAAAGTGGCCGATATAAGGTAGTGTAAGGTGGAGAAAATTGAGCATGCCGTAAAGAACAGGGGAAGCCTTAAAGCGATGAAGAAGAAATTGGGCATAGGTAAAAATCAGATGTATGCGCTAAGGGCCAAGGCGAGCAATGTCATTACTAACATGGCCAAGATGATTAATGTAGCCGAGGAGTTCTGTACGGACCTTTACAGTGGCCAAAGTAGTCAGGACAAAAACAAAATTGGCTGTAGTGTAGAGCAGTCAAACATTCTTCCAGCAACGAAGGACGAGATTAAAAAAGCATTAGAAGCTATGAAAATTTAAGGGAGAAAGCATCTGGGGAGGATCAGGTTAATAATAGATTTGTTGAAGGATGGAGGGGATATCGCGCTTGAAAAACTGGCCATCCTGTATACGCAATGCCTGATGACATCGAAAGAACCGGAATCCTGAAAAAACGCTAATATAATCTTAATTCATAAAAAGGGGGACGCTAAAGACTTGAAAAATTACAGACCAATCAGTTTACTATCTGTTACCTAAAAGGTGTTTACCAACTTAGTCGCTAATAAAATCAGGACAACTTTAGACTGCAACCAAGCAAAGGATCAAGCAGGTTTTCAGAAAGGGTACTCTACTATCGATCATATCCATTCCGGCACGAGCCCTGGCCTTGCTATAAACAGCTATACATGGGGCGCGCGATGTAGCGTGTGCAGCATGCCACGCTCAGATTTTTGCATTTCCCCTCTGCATTTTCTGCAGCAGTCTAGAAAGTTTCAGAGATACGATTTTGTCATGTCTTTGTCCTTAGATTCTTAGAAACGCTGATGCACATGGTAAGGTGGGAAAAACTATGGCGCCCACAAGAGGCAGGTTTGGGTGTCTCACCTTGTCGACGTGGCGCATATCTCCGGAATGGAGCAAAAGTAAGCCAAAAGCGGAACATAGAAAGATGACGAGGACTTGCGCGAACATTCTGTTGACAGAAGCATTCTGTTCGGGACTCCATGCTCTCTTGCGGTTTGATGAAACGTTACACAATGACCAATCTTTCTTTCTATTTTGTCCATCGCCTTTGACGATGACAGCATAGCGTTTCCCTCCTATGTTGACTGCTGCGTCACGAAACGGAAGGATGGCTGTTTCCTGCCAATATGGCGAAGTTTTTCAATTGATAGCTTCCCCTTTCTTAGTGATATTATATTATTCAGCAGAGTATCCTTTTTGTACAACAACGAACAGCTGCATGACTTGTACTATGCGGTAAATCCTCAACAGAGCGAGGGAAGGATTATCAGAACAAGCTATACAGAGGAAGATGACGGCATTGGCTCCCGCTCAACGATCCTAATTCTGACAGCAATTATTCTGTTAGTTTTCGTTGTTGACGGAAGTACGTCGAATCAATGGCTGGAATGCATTGCAGGTTTCAGGTTGATGTGAGAAAGAATACTTTTTTCTCGGTCTCTTCAGGAGACTGGGGAAAGGGAAGAAGAAAGGGACCTTCCATGAATTTGTTCGAAGAAGCCCTTTTGGTTTCAGATAAGTTATATCCAGATTACGTTAGCGCAACGCTAAGAGCAAAATCTCGCACCAATTAATTTAGGCCTCCAGGCTGAAAGCTGCCTTAGAAACCATTTCTAGGGAGAGCGTCATGCCTATACAATCGGCCCAGACAGAATAGTGGGCACTATGACGTCATTCGTAACGTTAGGGCGAGATGTGATCTCAAGTTGTACCATGTGCGTGGGCCTCAGCGAAGGCCATCTGCACGGGCTTTACGCCTGCACCAGGCGCGGCTGAAACGATATCGCGCCACGTCCGCGGCGAATCTCGCGTTGCCTGTGGGACACCATGGATTCCCACGGCGCGCACAAAGACGTGCGCAGAGGGCGGTATGCAAGCACCCCCCGGCAAGGAACCCGAGTCCAGAAAGCCAGAGGCGCGCCAGCATGAAAACATAAAAGAAAGTGTGAATGCCGATGCGTTGCGTGCAGTGTGCTACTGGCATCGGTTGTCAAGTCGGCGCCTACGTAACGTCACGGCGGTCTTCTCTCGTCGCCTGCAGATCAGACCAGTTCTGGTCGTCCCTCTGAAGAGACAGGCCTCGACGACAAGCGACAGCCTGGGCACGGCGACGACGCGGGCTGGAGGACGGCACACGGTAATGTGACGACTGTGCTAGAAGCAGTTAGGTGCTTTATCGGCGCTATGTGTGTACATTGCGCGCAAAATCACCTGCGGACGAAAATCAAATAGCGCAATGATTAAAATTAATATGGTAGTCAGTAGCAGCTCTTAATGCTATCTGTCAGGCCTAATGCACATTAAGGTAGCGCCCAGCAGCCACGTGCTTGAATAGCCAATGTCGTCTTGTAGGGCATCAAGGGGCATACTATTGCAAGCAATGATTGGGCGTTTAATATCCGAGTTTTAGCTCGCCAACTGTTGCGGGCTTTGTGACGCAATGAAGGCGTGGTACGCAGGAAGAGGAGGCATATACACTGATGTCCTAACGAACCTGTACTTTCTCATTTTGGAAGAGAAACCAGTTCTATAGAGTCTATAACACGGAAAATGAAGTTCACATTACCTCACTGACACTTTTCGGTCCCAGCAAGCATTGACTCTACAACGGATTCTAGGCCTAGCAGCGCGCCTTTTTGCATACCTCGCCTCAAGATGGCGGCGAAATCCCGCTGTCGTGGCCGCAATTTGACCACTTCCTGTCTTCTACAGCCCGCTGCTCGCTCACTTGCTTTGTCGAGTCGAAGTTTCCGCATGACGCGTGGCCTGGTACTTCACTGCGATTGAGCTTATTCTGAACGTGAAAATAAACGCGAAAATGCAGTCAGTAGCATTAACTATATTACGTTTGGTTGTAATAATTTATTCCACATGGCGTTGACTGCCGGACGTTTGTGATAGCGGTGGTGTCACTCGCTAAATGCAATCATGAAATGATAAAACACTGTACTAGGTAACGTTAGACTTCCCGTTCTGCAAGAAGCCACCAATGTTGCACGAAATATTGTTGCCTTAACGTATCTGTGACGTCAAATTCCTCAGAGCGAATCATATTTCACATCGACGTCACAGATCACGTCGTGGCTTTGGGGTCTTACGGGTTACGACCATGTTGAAAGCATATTACCATGTGTGAGCCGTAGGCTTTCTCTCACTGTTATTTTAGTGTGCCAAGAGCAAATGGGTCATTCTGCCATTTAGCCCTTGTGTGATTGCCTGAAGCCTCCTGGCTCCTGCGGTAGAGACGCTCGTGTCTGGTTGGCGGTTTATGTGACGTCACGTGAGCCCACATGTCATGGCTGAATTGGCAGGTGCTGCCAACGTGATCAGCACATCAGGACCGTCAGAAAAGCTACTCCTTGGCCATGTATTCGTCTTTTTACGAATTGCCTGGTGCTCTTTCACATAACGTGGCAGGTTACGAATGCATGCTAATGTTTTATACCTGAATTATATGAATGATGGCAACCGCCCTCATCTACTGCTGAAATTGCCCCCAGGTAGACCTGAAACAGGATTATGATTAGGGCGCCGTATGCCATCACCGATGGCCGTCCGAGTAGGTGGTAGGGTTGCCTACTGGGAAACGGGAGATGAGACGCGATAGAGCTATTCTTGCATGCTATTTTTTTGCTGTGGGCACAAACAATAAAACATTTTTGCATGCCGCATTGAGAAAAGGATTCACCCTTCTTCTGTATCAAATCATGTTGCACTGTTATTTTTTAGCTTTATACACTGATTTCTGCAGACTTCTCTTTATGTTCTCCATTCACTTTACCCTTATCATAACTCACAGTAGCACTAATGAAATTGGTATTGTTGCTGTTAAAGAGGGTATTCTCTCTCTCTCCCCTTGGCTACGAAATTTTCTAGCCAAAATCGCGTTTCCACTTTTTTTCCTTTTTGCAATGCAAACATCCATGATACACTTCCTATATCTCCAAAGTCATCTCCACTATAAATTCAGCAAAGAGTGATTGGTTGCTGGAAGCTTTTTGACTCGCTGAAATAAAATCGAAATAACTAGCCATCACTTGCCCGTTTTGAAAGTAGAGCCTTCAAAGCAAGTTACAAAACGATTGTTTAGTGGCGAGCTAATCAGACAGAAGTACTCCCATAATGCTTTCGATACCCCTGAAGACTTGGCAGACTTCAAAGAAGGTCACAACGTCGTCTGCTTTCTACCCCGATTCTCACAGACACACGACACGTTACCCTCACTCTTCCTTTAGCTTACACTGGAACGCCCAAGTCTAGGAAAATATATATTAAAAACAAATGCCATCACTTCCCCGTTTTGAAAGTAGAGCCTTCAAAGCAAGCTACAAAACGATTGTTTCGTATCGAGCTAATCAGACAGAAGTACTCCCAGAATGCTTTCGATATCCCTGAAGACTTGGCAGACTTCATAGAAGGTCACAACGTCGTCTGCTTTCTACCCGATTCTCAGAGACACACGACACGATACCCTCACTGTTCCCTTAGCTTACACTGGAACGCCAGTCTAGGGAAATATATATTAAAAACAGATCTTACAGTTGTGGAGCCACTGTTTTCTTGAGGGTCGATTATGAACAACGAGCAAGCAGCAACATGTTTGTTGATATTTGCTTAATCTCCTGAATTCCCATATCGCGTGCATTCACCCAGAACGGCTTCTGCGCTCTCTACTAGTTTGGGTGTCGTCGTTGACCTAACGCCATGGTCCAGTGATAAAGAATGCAACAGCCTCGGTGAAATTCCAAGCAGTTGTCCATCATCGGTCATGCCGCCAGGTCAATATTTCGAGGACACTTTGGCGGTTAAAATGATGAAAGGCGAAAGCCTGAGTGCTGCATTCTGCTGCGAGATTTTATTAGGTGCGCGGCAGTAATTGGTGTTTGATTAGTTAATTACGCAACTCTCACTGATTAGCAATTGGTAAATATTCAGTCATTATTTAGTAATTATTCAATTAGTCATTGAGTTATTAGTCATTAATAAGTGGTAATGGCTGTTTATAGCGATATTAATTATATTAATCATTAATTAGGCATTTGTCACTAAAAATGACTATTATTTATTATTGTCATAATTCAGCAGTCATTTATTTAGTTAATAATTAGTTAGTCATTAATTAGTAATTTATTTTTGCTTGCTGTAGGGCTGTCTAAGGTGGCATTATTTATTATCTAATTGATTACGCAACTGGCACAAACTAGTATATAATGTTTACCTTTTCATCAATTAGTAGTTAATTAGGTATTCACTAAATAAATAAATATTCATTATAAGTATCTAGCAATAATTAGCTATTAGTTGAAATTATTAGTAAATTATTCAGTCTAAAATAGTAATTAAGCCTTGATTGCCATATGACCTTATAAGGCACACAATTGCACGTACACTAGTTCGGGGTGCGCGGCGTTAATAATAAATAATTAGTTCTATGTGCATCTGTCACTGTTTAGTAAATTTTAAATCATTAATAATCAGGAGTAGTACTTAGTGATCAGTGTTCATTAATTGAAAAGCTAATAATAATTTATTTCGCAATTACCGCTAATTAGTTTTATCAATTACTAGTCAATTATTAATAATTAATTATTGATTGGCATATGGCCATGGTGGTGTTCTGGTGGTGGTGGTGCTCTGTGAGTGGTCGAGACCTCCATGACGTCATCTCGTCTCGACGAAAGGTGAAATGTGTATATCAGATGTGAGAGTCGTTTGTAAAGTCAAAGGTCAATCTGGTCATCATCATCATCAGCCTGACTATACCCAATGCAGGGCGAAGGCCTCTCCCATATTTCTCCAATTAACCCGGTTCCGTGCTGCCTGCATACACTTGACCTGCGCGAACTTCTTGACCTCATCCGCCCACCTAACTTTCTGCTGTCCCCTTCTATGCTTTCCTTCCCGTGGAATCCAATTTGCTACCCTAAGAGAGTACCGCTTGTCCTCTCGTCGCACATCTCCTGCCCATGCCCATTTCTTCTTGATTTCCACTAGAATGTCATTAACTCGAGTTATTTCTTTTATCCACTCTGCACACTTCCTATCTCTTAACGTTACACATACTATTCGCCGTTCCATAGCTCTCTCCGTTGTCATCAGCTTAAGTAGAATCCTTTTCCTTTAGTCTCCAAGTTTCAGCACTGTAGGTCAGTACAGGTATCAGATGCACCTGATACATACTTTCCCCTTAAGCAATACCGCTAAGCTGCTACTCAAAATCTGCAAGTACTTGCCAAATGCAGTCTATTCCATTATTATACTCCTGGTTATTTTCTTCTCATGGTCCGGATCGGCCGCTACTACCTGTCCTAAGTATACGTATTCGCTTACGACTTCCAGTGCTTCGCTAGCTATCGTAAATGGCTGTTCCTAATGAGAACATGCAATTAGTAAAGCACTAATGAGTACAGGCGACCATGGAAGTAAAATTATGGCGCTAGATGAGTATAGCAGAACCTCTTCGCCGTGCTTTACCCCCATGAAAACAACCATGCCGGTGTGGGATCAGCTGATGGCTCCGAGGCTTTCGATAGTTCATTTCGCTCTTCTGTGGCCTTAGTTGAGTGCGCTTTGCGATCAATCTTTTTTGAGGTTCCATCATCCGCGAATAACCTTCCAACCTGTGTTGCGACTGTGAGTTATCCTCCCAGCGCGGTCGCCTACTTTTGATGGCTGGCGAAAACGAGCAAGTCAGCGTCGCATACCGGCGTTTAGGTACTGCCTAGAAACGCCAACCGTTAAGCAAAGTTGTGCTGGCGTCTAGATAGGACAGAGAGAGGTATCGTTTCGTTAATAGCACAGTAGCCCTTGCGACACAAAAATTAAGTCTTATTTGAGCACTATGATGCCAAGAAACCTGCCGTGTAGGAGATAACCTTCCCTTAAAGGTCCTTTTTTTTTCTTCGGCGTCCTTGTGAAGTGGTTCCATTTGTGCGCATCAACACGAACGATTGCTTGCGCGAGGCGCCGATCGCAGGCATTCATGGTTGCATCTGTAATATTATTACCTCGCTGCAAAGCGATAAGCTACCAGGCGAAAATAAATAGCACGCGCAAACCTACCGCTCCGCCGAAGAGTGGTTTCCTCAAAGCCACTGAGTTGTTCAGCTGGTTTGCCACACACTAGCTGCGCAGTTTCCTTCTAGTAGGTGCACATTATAGAGTCTCGGTAGTCGCGGCCGTTGCCGCCTCGCAAAAACAACCATGAAGAACAACGCTGCCATATTTTCTATCACACTGACTGGGCTACTGGAAACAATTCCAACGAAAAAGAGCATCTCATGACGATAGTTTGTACATGAACGTCATTTTCACGTCATCTTTGTTTTTATTTTTTTTTTTGTGACGTCGTGTGACGTCGTTTAACGCAACTTCGTTATGCACAGATTCAAATTTTGCCCGAATAATCGCAGAGAGGGTGATGACATGGAATCGTTTTCTGATTGAATAAAATCGTTGTTCCATCCCTGGTTGCGCACCAGTCTATGAGCATGCAGGATGAAAGCTGGGTAATGTAATTCAAGTTCTTATTAAGGCGAAGTCGCAGTAGGCTTTGTCGGACCCGGGAGTGACCGACACATGTGTAGCGGAAGAGTGTTGTGGTGAAGTATATCATCATCACCCTCATCCTCATCAGCCTGACTATACCCACTTCAGGGCGAAGGCCTCTTTCATATTTCCCCAATTAACCCGGTTCTGAGCTAGCTGCATCTACTTGACCCCTGCGAACCTCTTAACCTCATCCACCAATCTAACTTTCTGCTGCCCCCTGCTACGCTTTCCATCCCTTGGAATCCAGTTTGTTACCCTATCTGACCATCGGTTATCCTCTCTTCGCACTACATGTCCTGCCCATGCCCATTTCTTCTTCTTAATTTCCACTAGAATGTCAGTAACTTGAGTTATTTATATGACCTGCTCTGCACACTTCCTATCTCTTAAAGTTACCCCTACCATTTTTCGTTCCATAGCTCTCTGCGTTGTCCTCAACTTAAGTAGACCCCTCTTGGTTAGCCTCCACGTTTCAGCCCCGTGGGTGAGTACAGGTAAGATGCAAGTGTTGTATACTTTCCTCTTGAGCAATACCGGTGAGCTGATAGTCAATCTGCGAGTGCTTGCCAAATGCACTCCATCCCAATCTTATTCTTCTCGTTATTTCATTTTTATGGTCCGGATCGGCGGTTATTACCTGTCCTTAGAAGACATATCTGCCTACTACTTGCAGTGCTTCGCTACCTAACGAAAACTGCTGTTCCTTCCCGAGGCTGTTGAACATTACCTTAGTCTTCTGCATATTGATTTTCAATCCTACCTTACTACTTTTTCTCTCTAGGTCACCAATCACTCTTTGCAGTTCATCTCCTGAGTTACTTAACAAAGCAATGTCATCAGCAAATCACAGAATATTGAGGTATTCTTCATCTACCCTTACATCTAACTGCTCCCATTCCAAGTCTCTGAATACTACCTGTAAGCAAGCTGTGAATAGTGCTGGGGAGATCGTGTCTCCTTGTCTAATGCCTTTCTTTATGGAAATTTTGTTACTTTCTTTATGCAGAAAAATTGTTGCTGTGCAGCCACTATATATATACATCTTCCAGCACTTTAACGTTCGGCCCGTCTACCTCCTGATTTTGCAATACCTGCATCACCGCCGAGGTTTCTACTGAGTCAAATGGTTTTCGTAATCGATGAATGCTATGTATAAGGGCTGGTTATATTCCGAGCATTTTTCTATCACCAAGTTAACGGTATGAATATGATCGATAGTAGAGTACCCTTTTCGAAAACCTGCTTGATCCTTTGCTTGATTGCAGTCCAAGGTTGTCTTGATTCTATTAGCGATTACCTGAGTAAATACCTTATACGTAACAGACAGTAAGCTGATTGGTCTGTAATTTTTAAGGTCCCTAGCGTCCCTTTTCTTATGAATGAGGATAATGTTTGCGTTCTTCCATGGTTCCGGTACCGTCGATGATACCAGGCGCTGCGTATAGAGGGTGGGCAGTTTTTCTAGAACGATGTCCCCCCGATTTATAGTTATCTGATCCTCTCCACCCCTTCATGGATCACTGCCTTGTCGTGGCGGAGGGGCTTGCGAAACTCGATGAAGTCGTGAGCTCTGCTGTGTGGGGCCACCCAAGATAGACAGGTCACGGCAGAGAGTTCTGACAAAATGTGATTCACTGGAGAAGGTAATGGCAACCCACTCCAGTATTTCCTGCCAAGAAAACCCTATGGCCAGTCACAATACCATTAATGATATGGCGCCGGAAGATGAGCCCCCCAGGTTGGAAGGCGTCCCACATGTTACTGGGGATGAACAAAGGGCGATTCCTAGTAGCTCCAGGACGAATGAAGCGGCTGGGCTAAAGCCAAAAGGACACTCAGCTGTGGATGTGTCGGGAAGCGACCGGAAAGTCCGATGTTGCAAGGATATGTATCACATAGCAACATGGAATGTAAGATCTATGACGCAAGGTAAACTGGATATCGTCAAGCGAGAAATGGACAGATTGAACATTGATATCTTGGGTATCAGCGAGCTCAAGTGCACCGGAATGGGAGAATTTAACTCCGGCGACCATTATGTCTTTTATTGTGGGCACGAATCCAAGAGAAGGAATGGGGTCGCTCTCATAGTAAACAGAAGAATGGGCAAAGCAGTGCTAGGGTACAACCCCAAAAACGACCGAATGATTTCGCTTCGGATCCAAGGTCACCCTTTCAACATAACAGTTATCCAAGTCTATGCACCGACCACTACTGCTGAAGAAGCTGATGTTGAGAGATTTTATGCGGACCTACAATGCCTTTTAGACCGCACCCCATCATCAGACGTCGTTTTTCTCATAGGAGACTGGAATGCTAAGGTAGGGAGTGAAGAAATATCCGGAATTACAGGCAAGTTCGGTCTTGGTGAGCCAAATGAAGCTGGGCAGAGGCTAGTAGAGTTTTGTCAAGAAAACAACCTGACCATAGCGAATGCTCATTTTCAACAGCACAAGAGGCGCCTGTACACATGGACTTCACCGGACGGTCTGTACAGGAATCAGATCGATTATATTATTTGCCGGCAGAGATGGAGAAGCGCTATACAAGCAGTAAAACAAGGCCTGGGGCCGATTGTGGCACCGATCATCAGCTTCTTGTTGCCAAGATTAAGCTTCGATTGAGGAAAACGCAGAAAACTAGAAGGCCTTTCAGGTATAATCTGGATCAAGTTCCATTAGAATATGCTGTGGAAGTGAGGAATCGATTTCAAGAATTAGATCTAGAAGACAAAGAGCCCGAAGAGATGTGGACTGATGTTCGTGATATAATACAAGAAGTTGCTACTAAGGTAGTTCCAAAGCAAAAGAAATGCAAGAAAGCAAACTGGTTATCTGAAGAGGCTTTGCAAATAGCTGAGGAAAGGAGGATGGCAAAAGTTATGGAGGAAAGAGAAAGATACAAGGTTTTCAATGCGGATTTTCAGAAAATAGCAAGCAGAGATAAGAATGCCTTCCTGAACATACAGTGCCAAGCAGTTGAGGACAACAGCCAATTAAGAAACACAAGAGCTCTGTATAAGACAATCAAAGATATCAAAGGAAGCTTCTGTGCTAAGCTGGGCGTGATAAAGGACAAACGAGGCAAGGACCTCACTGAAGCCGCAGAGATAAAGAAGAGGCGGCAGGAATACACAGAAGAACTGTACAAGAAGGACCCGAATGTGCAAACCCAACATAAGACGGTTGTGATCACTGATCTCGAGCCGGGCATCCTGAAGAGTGAAGTTGAATGGGCCTTAGCCAGCCTTGCTAAGAACAAAGCTAGCGGAATTGATGGCATTCCAGCTGAGTTGCTTCAAAACCTCAACCATGACGCTGTTAACATTCTGCATACATTATGTCAGAAGATTTGGACAACCCTGCAGTGGCTACAGGATTGGAGGAGGTCAGTTTACATCCCCATTCCAAAGAAAGGCAGTGCCAAAGATTGTTCCAACTACCGCACGATCGCGCTTATTTCGCATGCTAGCAAGGTGATGTTGAAAATCCTCCAAGGTAGGCTGCAGCAGTATGTGGATCGGGAGCTTCCGGACATGCAAGCTGGGTTTCGCAAGGGCAGAGGAACTAGAGACCAAGTTGCCAACCTTCGCTGGATCGTGAAGAAAGCAATAGAGTTCCAGAAACCCATCTACTTCTGCTTTATTGATTATGCGAAAGTGTTTGACTGCGTAGATCACAGCAGATTGTGGCAAGCTCTCCAAGAGATGGGAGTTCCAATTCACCTCATCTGTTTCCTCAGGAACCTGTATGAAGGGCAAGAGGCCACAGTCAGAACTGGGCATGGTCTTACTGATTGGTTTCCAATTGAGAAAGGAGTGAGGCAAGGCTGCATACTGTCGCCCTGCCTATTTAACCTATATGCAGAGTGCATCATGAGGAAGGCCGGTCTGGACGAGTCTTCAGCTGGAGTGAAGATTGCTGGAAAACGTATCAACAACCTTAGATATGCGGATGATACCACTTTAATGGCAGAAAGTGAAGCGGAACTCAAGAGACTTCTGATGCGCGTACAAGAAGAGAGTGAGAAGTTTGGGCTTAAACTGAACATTAAAAAGGCAAAGATCATGGCGTCTTGCCCTATCAAGTCCTGGAGCATCAAGGGACAAGAAGTGGAAGCTGTGACAGATTTTCTCTTCTTGGGCTCCAAGATTACCTCGGAAGGAGACTGCAGCCATGAAATTAGGAGACGCCTGCTTCTGGGAAAGAGAGCAATGGTTAGCCTTGACTGCCTAGTCAAGAGCAGAGACATTAGTCTGCCAACCAAGATCCGTATAACTCGTGCTATGGTCTTTCCAGTTGTGATGTATGGATGCGAGAGTTGGACTGTGAAAAAGGCTGACCGCCGAAGAATTGACGCGTTTGAATTGTTGTGCTGGCGAAGACTCTTGAGAGTTCCTTGGACTGCCAGAAGATCAAATAAGTCAATATTGTCGACCACAAACCCTGACTGCTCATTGGAGGGTCAAATTCTAAAGTTAAAGCTCAGCTACTTTGGTCATCTGATGAGAAGAGAGGAGTCGCTGGAGAAGGATTTGATGTTGGGAAAGGTTGAGGGTCGCCGGAGAAGGGGTAGGCAGCGAACGCGATGGTTAGATGGCATTCTCGAGGCACTGCAGATGAAGTTATCTGATGTTAGGGAGATAGTGAGAGACCGGAAAGCGTGGCGTGACATGGTCAATAGGGTCACGAAGAGTCGGACACGACTGAACGACTGAACTAAACTGAACTGATCCTCTCCAGCTGCTTTTCCCCTTTTCATAGTTTCTATTGCTTTCTTAACCTCGTCCTTCGTCACTGGTGGAACGTCTGACGGTTTTTCCCTATCGCCAAACTCATTATCGTCCTGACTACTTTGGCCACTGTAGAGATCAGTATGGAACTTTTCGGCTATTTTTACTATCTTGTCCATATTCGTGATGACGTTGCCCGCCTTGTCCCTTAGCGCGTCTGATTTTTGCCTGTGCCCAATTTCATCTTCGCCACTTTAGGCTTCCCCCGTTCTTTCCAGGGAGGGCAGACGAGTTCAGGATCTCGCTACTGAATAGATATTCAGCTCTAACCGAGGATGGCGACATTACCCTAGAAGCAATAAACAATAATTTCAGAAATATCATTACTGAGTCTGCTGTAGAATTGTTGTCGGTAGGATAGTTATAGAGCATACCGGTAAGCTCTCTAAGGAGACGAAATATTTTATTAAGAAACGCCAGAGTATGAAAGCTTCCAATCCAACATGCCAGATAGAATTTCCAGACATATCAACGCTAATCAATAAGCGCAAAGTGGCCGATGTAAGGAAGCATAACATGGAGAAAATTGATCATGCTGTAAAGAAGTATATACGGGCAGTGTCATGGTCATTTTTCTCCAGTGAAGATCAGCTGTGTCATAATTAGTAACATTATCAATAATTACTAGCGGAATATAATTAACAATCATAATTAACAAAAATTCTAGAGTGCACTTTGGTCCACTAAAGAGTGATGAGGAGAAAGCCAAAGCGCGGTGTATCGTAGCTCCCCACCCCCCCCCCCTACGGCACCTATATATCTCCTTCTCTTCTTTCACTCCCACCTTCCTCCCTTCCTTTACGGCGTGGTACATGTATCCATTATTAGTCCTATAAAACCGCGGCCCTCAGTCACCAGCGGCTGCGGAGCTACTGAGTACCGCGGTGGTTAGACCTTTAACGTTGTCGGGGGTAGTAACAATCTGTGACTCCGCTGGACAGGCCGCCATTGGAAACTGACCCTGGCAACGTTTAACGCTAGAACCCGAGCTGGTGAAGCTATAGTTTAGCAGTGCTGTTAGATGAACTGGAGGGTATGAAATGAGATGTCATAGGACTTAGAAAGGTTAGGAGGCCGACTGAGACATATACTGTCCTGAAGGACGGGCATATGTACTGTGTTATCGAGGTTTACCGGAGAAGCGAGAACTAAAGAGTGGGTTTCCTTGGCAATAAACATTAGCTGATAACATAGATG
This sequence comes from Amblyomma maculatum, assembly GCF_055883805.1. Lineage (NCBI taxonomy): Eukaryota > Metazoa > Arthropoda > Arachnida > Ixodida > Ixodidae > Amblyomma > Amblyomma maculatum. The sequence continues at coordinate 276,897,435 of NC_139344.1, forward strand.
AATTCTACAGCATTAATGAGAGGTTGGTGGGCCTCATAATTAAGCTTAATAAGTGGTGTACACTGAAGGCTGTACAGGCCTGCGCACCTATGGATCAGATTTTTTAGCCGCTCCCAGCCGCGGCCATTTTCTGCCGACCAGCGCGCCGCCGCGCGGGCGCTTCCTTGGGAACTGCGGTGCCGCGGTATCGGCGCGGCCTCGCCGGCACGGCAGTCGCTTTCAGCTAGCCTTCGGGCGCTAGATTAGCGCCGAAAATATTTTCACCGCACGGTTGCGTTGGAGAAAGTTTATTTGCGTCGCCGTAGAGTCAAAATCGACTTGTTATTTATGGGATTTAGTTTTACATTCACGTTAACCTTCTGGGGTTCACACTGCTGCGCTACTAATGCCGTTTCAGTCTCTTCCTTACTATAAAAAGTTTTTGAACAACGGCAAATATTACTCTTGCGTATGACTCGTATATAATTTCACTTCCAATTCGCTCTTCTCCCTTCCTGCCAGCCATTTCGAACCTCAGCATCAGGCTGTGTTGGCGTTCTCCTGCTGCGTGCCAATCACATCAACAAATTATCGATTTGTGCTCATCTGACTTGGCATGATAATGGCAGGCAAATTTTGTTGCACTTTATTTACGTAACCCCCCTGCTGTAGCGCCCTCGGGCTAAGCGGGGTCATCATTGAATAAAGAATAAAATGAAGAACACCGCCCAATTAGGATCATTTCTTTTTATTCCTGGAACATTATATCGCCTATCAAAACTCTGCGCCTAATTCATGCCAAGCATAATGCATCTTTTTATATCTTGCACGTACTGGTGCGGGCAAAAGTGAACGGAGCACGTTTTTTTTTTGTACCATCTTTCACTTGTTCCATAATTGAAACTGGCAGTCTTGGTATCCGCGACTCGGTAGTAGACGCTAGTGCCCTTTCACTATGACTTTTTGACGGGTTAGTTGGTATCTTGATTTTTATACCGCTGAAGAAACACCACAGGAAGAAAAACACAAAAGAACGGAAGCGTCTTTTGTGTCTTTCATGTGGAAGCGTCTTTTGTGTCTTTCTTCCTGTGGTGTTTCTTCAGGGCTATAAACATCACGTTCACTAGGACAACATTGTTTCTTATCTCCAATGCAAAAGGCGTGATTTAAATTTGAAAGGAAAAGCGTACTCCGTTAACTTATGTCCGTACCTGTACATTATCGTACATGCCAAAGAAACAGCCGCAAAGAAATGCTAGCTAGAGCAATACGACTCAGTTTTCATGTCATCGGCTATGAGATACGCCGTAGTGGAGTGCTCCGGAAGTTTATCGACTGCCTGGGGTTCTTTAACGTGCGCTGACATAGCCCACTACACAGGTGCTTCAGCTTCGTCTTCATCGAAACGGGGCCGTCGCTTCTGTGATCGAACCCGTGTCTTCGGGCTCACCAGTCAAGAGCCCTAACCACAGAGCCACCGCTGGCGGGCACAACCCCGTTTCGTTATTTGCATTAAGCTTTGAAGAGATCTTTACACAGCAGCCAGCTCTCCCGAGTTTTGCACCGACAAGACGAGTATATTTAATTTAGAAGCTATCGGTGTGTGTTAAATCGCTGCTTAGCCGTTTGGGCCAGGTCATAACACGTAATGAAATCGTGCCCAGTCGGAAAAAACTACAGAAAATTTTCTGATGTTACGACAGAATTTCTGTGCGGTTTTTGACGGGAAACCTGTCGTGACAACACAACATTCTGTAGTAACATCAGAAATTTTTGTAGTTACAACAGAAAAGTGCAATAAGAACTACAGACAACAGAAATATACTACAGAAAATCTACAGAACTACAGAGAAGTACTACAGAACTACAGAAAATTCTGATGGTTACGACAGAACTACAGGATATTTTGTCGTATTTTTGACACAGTTCTGTAGTCTTTTTCGACTTGTTGTTGCGTCCGAGGTAAATACTAACTGCAAAAAGCTACTGCGCTCAAAAGCTACTGCGCTCAACCGTTTTGCACGCCTAGTTCTCTCTGAAATAAGAACATAACAATTGGAGGTACTGGTTGTCGTACTTAGATTCCTTTAAAGGAAACACGAAAGCCAATTTGGATTGGATTGGAAAAGATTTATTTCGTCAATGCAGATGCAGACGGTCCGCTCTAGATGGCCACCAGTCCATGGCTGGCGGCGACCTTAGTGGCCCACTCGGTGGCCAAGGCTTGAATGCCCGGGTCCGAGCTGACCAGAACGGCCTCCCATCGCTCAAGAGAAGGAAATTGTACTACATCTTCCGGTGGAGGTTCTTCTTTACATTGCCATAGTATGGATCATACGTGGCTGTTTCGCCACAGAAGCTGCACGCGGGATTAAAGTCATCTGGGTACATTTTTGCTTATAGGTAAGGGCTAAGAAAGGATCTCGTCTAGTCTCCTCCAAGCGGTCTCCATGTGCCTTATCCAACGTTTTGTCAGGTGGTGGAAACTTGTGCCGTTCCAATCTGTAATGACTTGTGATATCGTGAAAAGATGCCAGCCCCTCCTTGGAGTAACCCTTGGATACGAAGGACCCACCGACTCGGTTGACGAAACCTCGAGCCGTGTTGTGGGCCGCCTGATTTCCCGGATTCCCCGAATGAGCCGGCATCCATATCACCTCAATTTCTCTGCATGGTTGCCTGGTCAATTTCAGTATTTTCTACGCTGCAGTTGAGATTCTGCCCCCCGCAAAGCTACGGACAGCAAATTTAGAATAGGAGAAGATTGTATCCTCTTCGGTGCTAGCTATGGCTAGTGCCACAGCTGCCTCTTCCGCGGTTTCCGAAGATTTTGATGTTTCCTAATTGATGTTTCGGCTTTGCCTTTCTCCGCAGCATCTAGTTTTAGGTAGGGTAGCGCATACACCATCCTGTTCAGGACAAATGCCTGCACTATCCTACAGAGGTCTTTTTCTTTGACTCCTCTCCTACGGTTGGCAATTCTTCTGATTAGCCTAATTGACATATTAACTGATGTTTTCAGCTTTTGCAGGGTTTCTTTGTTTTTCCTGTTAGCTTGTAGATACAGCCGTAATATCCTTATTGACTGCACCTCCTTGATTGGAAGTCCCCCCACGCACACGTTAAGCGGGGTTGGAGGCGCTTGGCTCCTGGAACCGGGACCCCTGGGTTTGGGTCTGATGACCAGTAGCTCTGATTTTGGGTGTGAGCATGATAGGCCTGAATGACCTGCGAGTTCTGCGATAGTGTCTACCACGCGTTGCAACGTGTTTCCTCTATCTGACCGTCATTCCAGTTGGTGGTCCTGGGTGTGATGTCATCTGTGTAGAATGTATGTCTCAGCCCAGGAATGGCTTCCAGTCGGGGTGGAAGCTTTATGAGGGAGAGATTGAAGAGAAATGGTGACAGTACTGATCCTTGCGGTATCCCTCTACCCCCTAGCCGAAAAGGTAATGACTCTATTTCGCCTATTTTAATTATCGCGGACCTATGGCTGAGAAATGAGCGAATGTATCGGAAGGTTTTTTCTCCTGGTTTAATGTCTGAGAGGTTCTCGAGAATGGCTTCGTATGCCACGTTATCGGAGGCCTTGGTGAGGTCTAGCCCTAGCACTGCTTTGGTGCCCGTGCACCTCCCAGTGTCTATGACGTCTATTTGGAGCTGAATCATGACATCCTGTGTATATAAATTAGCTCTGAAGCCTAGCATAGTTGTTGGCAAGATCTCTTTGTCCTCTGCGTACTCCTGCAGTCTGTTTAGGATCACATGCTCCATGAGCTTGCCTACGCAGGAAGTGAGCGATATTGGGCGCAAATTGGCTATATCTAGTTTCTTGCCTGGTTTGGGAATAAAAGTAATCATTGCATGCCTCCAGGCTTGAGGGATTTCACCGTTGTTCCAATACCTTTTCATGAGCCCCGTGATTGCCTCTACTGATTTTGCGTCTAAATTCTTTAATGCTTTGTTTGTGACCCCGTCCGGGCCTGCCGCGGACGTGGTGCGGAGCTGTCCCATGGCGAAGCGAACCTCTGCCTCCGTGATTTCTGAATCTAGCTCTGGATTTGGGAGTCCTCTGTAGTTTGGCAGTTGAGCCCAAGAGGCCTTGCTGAGATATCGATCCTGTAGTTCAAGCAAGAACTCTTCCGTGGTGCCCTCGTATTTATGGATCAGTCTTGGGAGCTGATTTTTCTGCGTCGATTTTGTCTGTGTCAGATCTAGTAGATGTCTGAGCATTTGTCAAGTGTTTTTAGATCCTAGTTGTCCATTCACACGGTCACATATCTGACCCCACTGCTTTTCTTGAAGCTCTAGTGTGCAGGCTTCTGTCTTTCTAGTTTCGCTATACGTTTCGCAAAGACGAACCACTGTTGGCCGAAAAAACACATTTTGCCTAAGCAAACGTCAGCGCGAGTCTCATCGATCCGGTTAAATCTGACACCATGGAATCAGGTTAAAACATCTGCGTTCTAGTGCGCAAAATCAAAAAGTAAGAAAAAAACATGTGGATATCTCACATGTTCCCCTCCCCCCCCCCCTTAAAAAACAAACAAAAAAAGAACACGGCACTGCTGCGCATTAACGGCGATTTACAGTTCGTAACTTGAATGGTGGACTATCCTCGTATATTACGTCACCTAGAAAAAAGCGCGCTTCAACTCGCTGTAGTACCCTCTGGAAAAGGGAAAAATGTGATTGGCGATGAACAGCACACACCTACATGCATAGGTTGTAGAGCGCGTTAACGACACAGTTGAAGAGGGTTCGCTTAAAAAAACCGCATTCAACGCGGGGCGATCCCGCGCGAACCTCAGTGCCCTGGCCGCGCGCACCCGTCAGATGGCGCCTGGTGTCGAGAGTTGGAACGCGCCAGCGGCCTGTGTGTGAGGGTAAAAAAATTCTGGTCTATATGTAGTCATGATGACCAGGCAGTTGAAAGCTTCTATAAAGATGTAGAATTGGCAATGCGGAAAGGAAAACGCAGTATACTGTACTAATGGGCGACTTGAATGCCAAGGTAGGGAAAAAAGCAGGCAGGAGACCAGGTAGTGGGTGAGTATGGCATTGGTTCTAGGAATTGGAGAGTTACTACATGAGTTTTCAGAGAGCAATAACTTAAGAATCATGCATACCTTCTTCAGAAAACGAAAGAACCGGAAGTGGAGATGGAAAAGTCCTGACGGGAAGGCTAAAAATGAAATTGACTTCATAATGTGTTCTAACCCCGGAATTATGCAGGATGTAGAGGTAATCGGGAAAGTGCGATTTTGTTACCACACGATGTTAAGGTCTCGAATTAGTCTAAATTTTAAGAGAGAACGAAACAAATTAGTAAGAAAGAAGCCCATATACGAATTAGCGGTGAAGGAAGGGCAGAATAGTTCACGATCCGGCTAGAGAATAGATATTCAGCTCTAACCGAGAATGACGAGATTAGCCTAGAAGCAATGAACAATAATTTCAGAGATGTCATTACTGAGTGCTGTTGCGACTTGGTTAGCGACGCCATCGGCTCCTCCGGTGTCGGTGCCGTGCTCGAAGAAGCGAGAGGCTCAGTTGAGAGGAGAAGAGAAAGAGACTTTATACAAGTGGTTACATGTTCCAGGTTTACAGTGAGAGAGAGGTCGCATAAGATGGAGCTCGGTATAACTAGCGAAAAAGTTCCCCAGGTCCCCACACAGAGTCCCTAGGCACGCCCGTCACATGACGTAACTGCGGGAGAGAGTCCAGAGGAACGCCCAGGGTCAAAGGGCAGCTTGGCGCGGGTTAAAATTTATGACCGCGGCGGAAGCGGCCGCTCCTTGGAGGTGGTATCCGAAACCCTTGGAAAGGGCTGCGCCGCCGGCTCCGTCCGCTCCGCTTCACGGCAAATGGCCCCGGAGTCGCGTCTCGGCCGCGGCGCGAAGTGACGAAAACCGAGCAGTTAGACAGCGCCGCGTAAACGCAGTTCTTGTAAGATCGGCGCCAACTGCTCTGTGTGTTTCTCTTTTTGGGCGGAGAAGGCGCAGACAGTCATAAATTCCCGATACACGTCGAAACAAGGACCGAAGAGAATGCGTGGCACAGGAAGTCGTTCACTGTGACCTCTTCGAAAGGCACTTGGCCAGATGTCCCTTTGAAGCCGCCGTCCGGACGCAACAGTGCGCTGTAGAAGTAGGCGGCAGGGTAGTTAGGGAGGACATCGGTAAGCCGTCTAACGAGACGAAATATATGATTAAGAAACGGCAAAGTATGAAAGTTTCTAATGCAACAGACGAGATAGAATTGTCAGAGATATCAAAGCTAATCAAGAAATGCACAGTGGCCGATATAAGGAAGCATAACATTGAGAAAATTGAGCATGCTGTAAAGAATGGGGAAAGTCTTAAAGCGATGAAGAAGAAATATGGCATAGGCAAAAATTAGATCTATGCGCTAAGGGACAAGGCGAGCAATGTCTTTACGAATATGGACAACATAGTCAAAGTAGTCGAGTAGTTCTACACTGATCTCTACAGTAGCCAAAGAAGTCAGGACAATAATGAGATCGGCGGTAGGGAAATGCAGTCAGACGTTCCACCAGTGACGAAGCACGGAGTTAAGAAAGCATTCGAAACTATGAAAAGGGGGAAAGCAGCTGGAGAGGATCAGGTAACTATAAATCTGTTGAAGGACGTGGGGGATATCGGGCTAGGAAATCTGGCCTCCCTGTATACGCAGTGTCTGGTGTCATCGACGGTACCGGAACTATGGAAGAACGCAAACATTATCCTAATTCATAAGAAAGGGCACGCTAAGGAATTGAAAAGTTACAGACCAATTAGCTTACTGCCTGTTACATATAATGTATTTATCAAGGTAATCGCTAATAGAATCAGGACAACCTTAGACTGCAACCAAGCAAAGGATCAATCAGGTTTACGGAAAGGGTACTCCACTATCGATAATATCCATACCATCAACCACGAGATACAAAAATGCTCGGAATATAATCAGCCTTTATACATAGCATTTATGGATTACGAAAAAGAATTTGACTCAGTAGAAACTTCGGCGGTCATGCAGGTATTGCTAAATCAGGGTGTAGACGAGCCTTACATGAAACTGCTGGACGATACATGTATAATCCGCGAAACCTTCAAAACTGTATTTGTTGTTTTTTAACAGCCTCCGGCATGCGGCCTTATCACTGTGATTCTGGCACCCGTATCAATTCTGTATCCCGTGAAATTCAACAGAATGGCAAAGCGGGCGAGTTGGTGATACATGGTTTAAAAATAAAACAGCGCAAAACACACAGACGAAAGAATAGAAACACACACCACAAGCGCTGTTTCTATTCTTTCGTCTGTGTGTTTTGCGCTGTTTTATTTTTAAACCTGTATCCCGTGTCTGTTCATACTCGTTGTCGCGATACGACGCGTTATCATTTCCTTTGTCACGAACGATGCGCCGAGATCTGTCTCGAAGATTCCGATCACTTGCGTATGTTTCTACAATGTTCCAGGTGTGCTGGTAGCAGTTCGCGACTTTATCTAGATTGTTCTGACCAGCCTTTAAATTGAGCGTTGACGAGTGTGACGGGCATTCTTTGTTCGACGATCGACGAGCACGTTTGTTGCTATCGCCGCCGCCGAGTTGCTTAGTTCTTTTGCGGGCGCGTCAGCCCAATAAAGAGATTCTTCAGTGCAAGTATCGACTCTTCATTTGTGTCATCGACCCTGGTCACCACCACGTGACAATACAGTCGTGCCCCATTAATATGACTCCCGTTAATATGGAAGACCCGAATTATGGACAGTTTTTCTGGGGACGAAACATTTTCAGTGCATTTATGCTTGGTTAATAAGAAATTCGCTGTCTGGACAATGGACAGGGAAAGAATGCACAAGGCCCACTTGGGCCCATGTATTTTCGTCTCGGTAATGTGGACAGTGCTTGAAAAAGAAAAACAGGACTAGGGCACGCCGCCTGAGAACCTGCGCGACAGCCGATACGGCCGGATGCCTGAACGAGTCCTGTGGGGTTGGAAAGAACTAAAGTGGGCGTGTCATCGTTTTGGAGGGGAGGAGCGCCACAGCTGAGAGGAACGTACACAGCAAACCGGGGTTCGACGTAAGAAAGACCCCGAAAGGAGGGAACCAAGTGATTTCTAGGTGCAGCGGCGGTGCTGTCGCATTCGGGAAAACAGCAACATGTGGCTGCAATAAATTCTTCTGAACGTGAACAGAGAGGCCGGTAAAAGCGTAAGAAGGAAATGACAGGAAGAAAGACAAGTGCCTACAGTGGCGGCGGGAACTGAAGTTTTCTTTCCCAAAGCACCGTATGTGTTCCATGAAGCCATAAACGCTTTTCGGTGAGAGTTAAGACACACTCACAAAGTAGGGCGACAAAAGAAAGGCGATATACGAGCACGCAACCGAGACCGGGTGTCCTGTCCTGGACGCGCTTCCCTCTCATGCTCCTGGTTTTCGTCCCTGTTGCGCTACCGAACTACCACATTTTGCACCTCAGGCCGTCCTCATGTCGGCATCGGTTTAAGTCAACGATGCGGCCTTGACAATGCCTGAGCTCTTCGTAGTCGGGTAGCCGTCGTGCTAAACTGCACTTCAGCATGCATGTGTTTGTTTTATAGGAGCACATAGAGACAGCGCCAAGAAGATAGGATGTTCGATAGCCCTCTGCATAGCAGCTTGCCAACTTGATTCCCTCGCTTCCTTACTGAAACAGTACAAGGCAAAAAAGAGAGAATCCGAAGAACGGAAAGGCAGAAAGGCTAACTAGGCAAGAAAGTGCAAAGCATCAGGAGCCTGTAACCCTTGTTACGACCAAGCATCCGCATTTGCGCGCTCTATTGTTCGCCTGTGGGCATGAATAAGTGCTGTGGAAATGTGGTGATGGTCCAATGGCTCTAAGTGAGCCTGTTTCCAGGAATCCTGTTTTGTAAGCCTGTTTTGCTTTGTGGACAACCTGCAAATGCCAAATTGACCCTGTCAAGAGAACGTCTGGAAAAACACAAAGAAACGTCCCCCTGAGGGAAATAGCAGGAAGTGCTTTCTTTCTTTTGTTCACCCTTCCAGTCGAGAAGTGCTATCCTCCAGTGATGAATGCCTCCTATCCAAAGGAGACGACAGAGTGACATGTCCGCTGACGTGCAGGACAAGAAAGGAGCATGACTCATACGGCCATTAAGTGATTTCCCGGGAATGCAGGAAAGATTTGCAATTGTCGAAAAGGGACCATGTTGGGAGCCCTATGCGGCGCCACGTGCACTCGGGTTTCTGAGAAGTAAAACCCCTTGTCAGAACCAGCCTGTGGTTTCTTTGCTGAAGAATAGAAATGTACCTCCTCTCCTCGCCGTTCCCAAGCTTTTCCCGCCAACAAGTGATCACGCCCAACGAATGAATGCCGGACCAGTCAGTGCTTCAGACCATCAGTGCAGTGATGTGTTCGATTGGATGCCGATACCTGAGGGGCGTGCCCTGGATTTGGTTGGTCAGCATCTTCAGAGAGGGGCTGGACATAGGGGGTTTTTAAGGACGCTGCAGAGCACGAAATGTCGCTCTGGGCCCTGGGTAAACGGCTCATCCAGTCGCTTCTCGCTATGAACTCTTAACGCTTGCCATTTTGCTGATGTACCCTTCTTTTTCGTGTAAATAATCTTGTAAATAAGTTTCCCAAAGTGCCATTAAACCTGCTTGTACATATTTCACCAACTTCGAAGATTCAATCCTACTTCAACCCCGAGTCTCTGCACGCTACCAAGTGAAGGCCGGGTCGACGTAGCCCCAGCGTCACGACAACTGGTGATCAGCGGTGGGATCTGAATCTACAAGCACAACGACTGGTGTCCAGCGTTGGGATCTGAATCTACAAGCCACAACATCTGATGACTGGAGGTGGGATCTGGATCTACAAGCTACAACATCTGGTGATCGGAGGTGGCATCTCAAGCAACAAGCAGGCGCAACAATCGGCCAACAAGAGGGCAGCTCGGAACATCGATCGCATGTGTGGGTGAGTGCTTGGCTTTTCTTCTGATGTGGACCAGGTCTAGAACAGGGTTAGATTTTAGAACTGGTAAAAAGAGTGTGGAAACGCCTTTAGGTTTGGTAGTTTGCACAGTTGTTTTGGAAGTAGCCGACACTCGGAGCGATCATGGACCTACAAAAGCTGCAGAAACCGGACCTGTTGCTATTGTGTGAGGAATTGGGAATTGATACAAGTGGTTTGGCACGAAAACCCTTGATTATAAAGGCAATCACTGATCTAGGAACCGATGATGAGGAGCTCAGTGAAGCATGGAACCTCATCGGTCAAAAAAAGGAACAGCTCAGACAGCAGAAAGAGCGTGAAATTGAAAGAGAAGCAAAAAAGCTGGAGCTAGAAATTGAGCTCCGGAAATTAGAACTAGAGTTGAGCAAGAGGTCGGGCGATTGTCCCCAGCTAGCGGTACCTCGTCTCAACAAGGAGGCAGATTTCAAGATGTCAAAGTACATGCAGCCATATGTGATATCAGGGGATATCGGTCTGTATCTGGCTAACTTTGAGCGAACTTGCGAAAAACTGTCCTTCCAGCGAGACACTTGGTCTCAGAGATTATTGACGGTTCTGCCCTGCGAGGCAGCGGAGGTTGTCGCGCGGCTAAGCAAGGAGGACGCGGACAACTACGAGAAGGTCAAAGCTTGCCTTCTGAGAAAGTATAGGCTTAGCGCCGAGGCGTTCAGACAACGTTTTCGGAACGCTACTAAGTCCAGAGACGAGAGTTACCCTGAATTCCTGTACAATTTAAGAGTAAATTTGGGCGAGTGGCTAAAGAGCACAGATTCCTACAGTGATAGGGACGCTGTAGTCGAGCGAATTCTTTTGGAGCAGTTTTATAACTGCCTCCCAGAAAAAGAAAGAAATTGGTTACAGGACCGAGGCGAAATTAAGTCGGCAACTGAAGCTGCCGAACTTATTGAGGAGTATGCTTCGCGCCGACAATTCAGCAACCCAGCAGTGGATAGGCCCCGCAATCCCAAGTTCAGTGTGAAAAACCGTCAGGAAAGGCACTTTAGTGCTAGAGTGGGAAACGAAGAAATGAAGGTTTCTTCAAGCAAATTCCCTAGAAAGGACGGCAGTGAGAAAGGTGGGGAAGTGACCAACGTGCAGAACACAAAGAATAAGCTTGAGGCTAGGAAGCCGCTCACATGCTTTAGGTGTAATGAGCAGGGTCACATTGCCGTCAACTGCCGGAAAGAAAAGTTTGCTTTCTCGTATGTCAGTGACTGCGATGAAAATATGCAGCTTTTAGAACCCTACCTGCATGACCTAGTAGTCAACGGGAAGCCTTGCAAGGTACTGCGCGATTCGGCCGCAACGATGGATGTTGTCCATCCGGCGTATGTGTCGCCTTCCGACTATACAGGGCAGTGTGCATGGATCCGCCAGGTAGTGGAGGAACAGAGTGTGTGCTTGCCAATCGCGAACGTGGTCATCGAGGGCCCTTTCGGCAAGTTAACAACCGAGGCTGCCGTTTCAGAAAAGCTTCCTAAGTGCTATCCGTATTTGTTCTCCAACAAATCGGACATGCTGCTGCGAAAGAGGGGCATCCTTTTCGGAGACAGAGTTGTGCAAGCCTTAACACGTTCAAAGGCGCGAGAACTAGCTACACTGCTCATTCCAGAAAAATCCACAGCGGAGGAAACGGCAGTTAAAACAGTGGTAAATGCGGAAAATAGCGGGTCAGAAAGGTTTGAGAGCGAGGCATCTCAGATAAGTCAACTTGAAAGTGAGCTTGATGAGACGCGGAATGAGGACGTTCTTGAGAGTAACATCTTGCCGCCAGTGTCTAGTAATCTCACGAGACTTTTAAGTGGAACCCGAGAGGACTTAGCTATGGAGCAAGCCGTGGTAAATCTAACTTTAAACCTTCCCGAGGAGATGGGGGACAACTTGATTTGCCTCAGCGAAAAAGGAAGCAACGCTCAGGAGCTTCTCAAAAAGACGGAGCAGAGAGGAGAACTAAAGAAATCCCAGCTGTCCGATCTGGGCGAGATAATAACAGAGTTTGAGGCCTGCTTCGTGGACAGGCCAGGCAGAACTGATTTGACTGAGCACGATATTGAGCTGACTTCAGACGTGCCAGTGCGATCAAGGTGCTACCGATTTTCTCCAAGGCAAAGAGAAATTCTGGATAGGGAAGTAACTCGCATGCTGGAATTGGGAGTAATAAAACCCTCGGAAAGCGATTATGCTTCGCCTATGATCTTAGTAGAAGCTCCAGGTAAAGACCCTAGGCCTGTGGTAGACTACCGAAAGCTAAATTCTCTCACCAGGGATCAAGTGTATCCTATTCCGAATATTGAGGAGAAAGTAGAACAGGTCAGTAGAGCGGCATATGTGACTACGCTGGACCTTACTCGAGGATACTGGCAAGTACCGCTCACTAAACGCGCTAGCAGATACGCGGCTTTCGTCACTCCGACGGGCAGCTACCAGCCAACAATGATGAGTTTCGGGCTCAAAAATGCTCCATTTTGTTTTTCCCGACTCATGGATAGGGTTTTAAAGGGGTGTGAAACATTCGCGGTGCCTTATTTAGACGACATTGCGGTTTTTTCCGACTCATGGGCGGACCATATGGTACATCTAAGAGCTGTACTGAGCCTTTTGCGTCAAGCTGGACTAACCGTAAAGGCCGAGAAATGTTGCCTGGCAAGGGCGACCGTGGACTACTTGGGTCACAATGTAGGTCAAGGTTTCAGGAAACCCAGCGAGATTAAGATTTCTGCGGTAGCAGACTATCCGCGGCCGAGCACGAAGACGGAAATTCGAGCATTCCTAGGTCTGACTGGGTACTACAATCACTACATCCCTAACTATTCAGCTTTGGCTAGCCCTCTGACCGACGCTCTCCGCAAGACAGAACCGACAAATGTAGTCTGGGACGAACAAAAGGAAGCCTCCTTCGTAAACCTGAAGGCTGTGCTGATTAGCCGTCCGGTATTGCGAGCTCCAGACTATGACCGAGAATTCACGGTCCAGTGTGATGCCAGTGATCGAGGGCTAGGTGCTGTTCTCTGCCAGAGAGATGACGACGGTAATGAGCACCCAGTGCTCTACCTGAGCAGAAAACTGAGTTCTAGAGAGAGGGCTTATTGCGCGTCAGAGAAAGAGTGCGCTTGCATTGTATGGGCCATTCAAAAATTGCAGTGCTATCTTGGAGGGGCCAAATTCACCGTAGAGACGGACCATTGTCCCCTGGCTTGGCTGCAAACTGCGACATCGAAGAACAGTCGCCTTCTTAGGTGGAGCTTGATTTTACAGCAGTACAATTTTGAAATAAGATACAAAAAGGGGAAGTTAAATGGGAATGCGGACGCGCTTAGCCGCTCTTTCTAAGCGGTCCGAGATGTTCCTCACCATGTATCCAAATTGATAATCAGGTTTTTTTTTTTCGTGCGCTTGTATATGTGTGGCTATGTAAAGCAGCACGTTTGGTTTTCTAGGAATACGTGGGTCCTGAACGTCTTGAGAGTGGGCTTTTCTCGAACAACAATGGCAGTTTTCTTTTGACCTGGTCTCTTCAGACGGGAGCCGAGTGCTTGCTTCGACATGTGGTTGAGTTTCAGACAGCTCGAGCAATTTGGCCTACAACAATCAAGACAACGCGACAAGCAACAGCGAGCTTCAAGCGTTCACGTGCAGACCATTAAGTCGTCTCTTCATGCAGCAGCTGGGACTGCTGCCCTCCGAGACTCTTCTGGCGGGGGAGGAGGCTGTTACGACCAAGCATCCGCATTTGCGCGCTCTATTGTTCGCCTGTGGGCATGAATAAGTGCTGTGGAAATGTGGTGATGGTCCAATGGCTCTAAGTGAGCCTGTTTCCAGGAATCCTGTTTTGTAAGCCTGTTTTGCTTTGTGGACAACCTGCAAATGCCAAATTGACCCTGTCAAGAGAACGTCTGGAAAAACACAAAGAAACGTCCCCCTGAGGGAAATAGCAGGAAGTGCTTTCTTTCTTTTGTTCACCCTTCCAGTCGAGAAGTGCTATCCTCCAGTGATGAATGCCTCCTATCCAAAGGAGACGACAGAGTGACATGTCCGCTGACGTGCAGGACAAGAAAGGAGCATGACTCATACGGCCATTAAGTGATTTCCCGGGAATGCAGGAAAGATTTGCAATTGTCGAAAAGGGACCATGTTGGGAGCCCTATGCGGCGCCACGTGCACTCGGGTTTCTGAGAAGTAAAACCCCTTGTCAGAACCAGCCTGTGGTTTCTTTGCTGAAGAATAGAAATGTACCTCCTCTCCTCGCCGTTCCCAAGCTTTTCCCGCCAACAAGTGATCACGCCCAACGAATGAATGCCGGACCAGTCAGTGCTTCAGACCATCAGTGCAGTGATGTGTTCGATTGGATGCCGATACCTGAGGGGCGTGCCCTGGATTTGGTTGGTCAGCATCTTCAGAGAGGGGCTGGACATAGGGGGTTTTTAAGGACGCTGCAGAGCACGAAATGTCGCTCTGGGCCCTGGGTAAACGGCTCATCCAGTCGCTTCTCGCTATGAACTCTTAACGCTTGCCATTTTGCTGATGTACCCTTCTTTTTCGTGTAAATAATCTTGTAAATAAGTTTCCCAAAGTGCCATTAAACCTGCTTGTACATATTTCACCAACTTCGAAGATTCAATCCTACTTCAACCCCGAGTCTCTGCACGCTACCAAGTGAAGGCCGGGTCGACGTAGCCCCAGCGTCACGACACCCTCAACTTGAATCTGGATTTTGGCATGGCGGGAGGTAAACACAAAAGAATAGAGCTGAACGTAGGCGCGGAGCAAGCAATCTGTGAATACAAGCGGCAAAAGCCATCTCAGTCAATCCAAGCCGTGAGGGACTAGTATCGACAGCTCGACTGTTTCCTCGCCTCAGAAGAATCTCAAGCAGCTACTTAGCGGCTACTTTGCTCAGCGACGAGGCCATTTTGGAAGTGGGGGTGAGTAGAGAATCGGACGCTGATTCATCAGTCAGTGAGGAGTTTGTGCTCCAAAGTTCGACCAACACAAAGCCCACCATCACGCGTGTCATGGTACGCGAGTCGCTTCAGACTGCACTACAATTTTTCGAAGAGAGCAATGATAAGGGTAACGCACTCAAAAGTGACGGTGTTCAGTCAAATTTTGACTCCAGTGCACGCTGTTATCTACAAAAGCAGTCATTAATTACAATTCTTTTTTCTCGATAAAATTCTTTTCGTTTTTATTCATGACTCGTTATTATGGATGACTCGCTTTATGGACAGTTTTGGAGGAAAACAAGAGTGTCAATATTAACGAGGCACGACTGTATATATATTGTTGCGGGGCGGCAAGCCGATAAAAACAGGAGACCAGAGGACAGAGAGAAGATGTTCGATGACCGTGAGATGACGTTTTAATGAAATGTTAGCGGGCTTATCTCGAGCGCTCCTGCCCGCGCCACTTCTAGCTTCTTTCTTGCTCGTCCGTAACATGACCCGGAGCGATCGAGTGATCGTCCCGATCGTGGACGAGAAAGTTTACCGATGTTGATTGCATGGCGTTATGATGGGCGTGTCAGGATGCTTGAAGAAGAAGAGGAAGACGGAAGAATAGAACAGCTTGCCGTCACGATGATTCCCAATGAACCTTGGTCCAGGACACTCTCGGGCCACAAGTTGTCACGATTCGATGGCGGAAGCCAAGGCACGCACCACATGGCATAGGCAGGGGAGGATGGACCTTTAAGTGTAGCGGTTTCTTGGGTCGTGGAACCTTTGGTCGACACATCTGGTCAGTGGAACCACATATGGTCGTTCGAGTCTCTCTTTGTGTCCTGTGGGCATGTGTGGCGTCTCTGCTCAGTCTCTCCTTCGTCGTGTATTGTGGTCGGGGCGAGGGTCAGGACGGAGGAACGGCAAGGTCTTGCTGGGTCCGGCAGGCTGAGGAACCGCCATGCGATGCCTCCTAACCTTCAGCCGACGGCGCAAGAAGTCGCAGGGCGCCAAAGCTCCGGACCAGGATTAGGGGTTTATATATATATATATATATATATATATAGAAGAGAGAGAGAGAGAGAGAGGCTGCACAGCAACCATAGTACTGAATAAAAAAAATAACCAAATTCCTATAAAGAAAGGTGTTTGGCAAGGAGACGCAATCTCCCCAGGACAATTCACAGCTTGCTTAGAAGAAGTATTCACAGACTTGGAATGGAAGCAGTTAGGGATAAGAGTAGATGGAGAATCTGCGATTCGCTGATGACATTGCCTTGCTATGTAACGCAGGGGATGAACTGCAAAAAATAATTGATGACCTAGACAGGAAAAATAGAAAGGTAGGCTTGAAAATCAATATGTAGAAGTCTAAGGTAATGTTCAACACCCTCGGTAAAGAACAGCAGTTTATGTTAGGTAGCGAAGCACTGGAAGCACTGGAAATATGTCTCCTTAGGACCGGTAGTAACCGCAGATCCGGATCATGAAAGGGAAATAATAACAAGGAGAATAATATTGGGATGGAGCGCATTTGGCTGGCACTCGCAGATTATTTATGAGTAGCAGCTTACCGGTATCGCTCAAGAGGAAAGTATACAATAGTTACGTCTTACCTGTACTCACCTATGGGGCTGAAACGGGGAGGCTAACAAAGAGGGTTCTACTATGGAACGGCGAACGGTAGGGGTAACATTAAGAGATAGGGAACGTGCAGAGTGGGTCAGAGAAATAAGTCGTTACTGAGTGGAAATCATGAAGAAGAAATGGGTAAGTTCAGGACAGATAGCGCGAAGAGAGGATAACCGATAGTCGCTTGGGGTAACAAACTGGATTCCAAGGGAAGGAAAGCTCAGCAGGAGATGGCAGAAAGTTAGGTGCGTGGATGAACTTAAGAAGTTTGCAGGGGTCAAGTGGGCGCAGCTACCACAGGACGGGGTTAACTAGAGGAATATGGGAGAGGCCTTCGCTATGCAGGGGATATAGTCAGGCTGATGATGATGGTAACTTGTGTCCGCGAATAATTGTGCCTGATACTGCGCCTTTTCTATTCTGTAAATCAATTTCAAGCATCGCTGATGCCTGCTGTGCTAACGCCTCCTAGACATCTGGGTCTGCTTATGTTTGCTGTTCGGTGCGGCGTTCAAGGAAGCGGCCAATGAAAAGCGCCGTACGGACGCCTGGATCGGACGCCCGTTGGGTCAGGTTCGTATGTACATGCATGAATCGCCTGGTGACGTCGTGACCTGTCGTCATGGTACATCGCGCGCCCCTTGTATAACACAGCCAGCATTTCATTGAACGCCTCAAAGTTCACCGGCGTTCTATAATTCGTTTACAGAAAAGGAAAGGCGTAGTAATTGTATAACGAATATAACAGCGAAAAGAACGGGATGAAACACGGAAGGAATAATCACGGACACGGGCGCTGACTACTAAATGAAATTTTATTTCTATACAAGACACATATGTAAAGGTACAAAGAGGGGATATAGCCAAGGCGATCTTGCGTAATCACCGAAACAGTGTAGTCACGTCCAAAAGTAAAAACAATAAAAAAGGTAAAGGGCCGAAACGACTAAAAGCGATAAAAACCACGGTGTAAGAAGCCGCGACGGAAAGTAAAACCGATAAAAAAAAATCAGATATACACGTAGCCAAAAAAGGCAAGTGAAAGCGTTAAAATATAACGGTGATAACACAGGACTAAAGTCGCGGCAAAAGGTAATGAACAAGAAGTGGCAAAGGGGAGCACATGTGAAATAATTAAACATTTACCCCTTTCTTAGAAATTCCAATTCCTTTTGCGACAAACACAGGGAGGGTGTAATCACACATTGTTCCTTTGCGCTGTGGATTTCGAATGCTTCTGTGATTTCCCTGGATATCTTATCCCGTCCTCTACTAAGAATTGTGCAGCGATTGAAATCTGGATAACAGGCTTCGTCTGGATCATCATCCTTACATTTACACTTTTTGCAGTGTTCGGCGATGTGTCCGGAAGTAGCAATACTGTTTACATTGTTTGTGTGCTCTTGAAGCCTAATGTTGAGGCACCTGCCTGTCTGGCCGATGTATCTCTTCCCGCAGGATACAGGTAGAAAGTAGACAACGCCGCTTAAGCAGAGAACGAGCTGTTCCGATTGAGTCTGCCCACACCCACTGGAGATCAGATGTTTGTTTACATTCGGGCAGAGGGCGGAAAGCTTGTTTGGCGCTTAAAATACAACGTCAACCCCTGAACGTTTCGCGACTTTTTTGAGGCGGTGGCTGACCTCATGGATGTAGGGCATTACGATCACTCTTCAGTGCTCCTTGTTAGACGATGCCTGTGCGTCATGTTGTCTTCGTTTCTTGGCGAGGGAACCGACCACGGACACTAGAACGTGCAGGGGATATCCGTCGGTTGACAGGTGCTCGACCAGGTTGGTAAAACTATCCTGGAAATAATGTTCACAGGACTTCTGAAGTTCATTTTGAGAACAATGTCTGACTATCCCTCTCAAAGAGTTTTGTATGGGCAGACATAAAAGGCAGAAGAGGTTTTTTACTCCTGGGCTGATAGGACCAGCAGGTATGCTCGTTTGAGAAATGCAGTCGCAAGTCCAGAAATATGATTGCGCGTTCATGAGGTGTTTCATGCGTCAAGGCCAGACGAATACATTGGCCGAGCTTTCCGCCCTCTACCCGAAGGTAAACAAACCTCTGATCGCCCGTGGGTGTGGGCAGACTCATTCGTAACAGCTCGTTCCTTGCGAAACCGGCGTTGTCTACTATTGTCTACCAACTAGCCCGGCATCTTGCAATTGTGAGCAGTATCTGTCTCTCGCGGAATCCCGTTATCATCCTCACGGTAGAGAAGGGGAATTATGATGAGCGTTTCACGATCCGGGGCGTGGCGCAATTGGCAAAGCACTGGGCTGGGGATCCAAGGAATGGAGGTTCGGTCACCGGTGGAGCAAAGTTTTAAGGCAAAAGTCTTTAATGGCTCATGCTGTCGTGGACAAATTGCGTCCCGCTTTTGCGGCAGCTCTGATTGGCCGAGGCGGGATGACGTCATAGAGGTCTCGACCAATCACGGAGCACCCCCGCTGTATGCGCGAACGCGTGCCTTATATTGCCATGTGCCAATCAATAATTAATCACTAATTATTCATTCATTAATTTTTTTTACTAATTGATGCCTTATGAAGTAATATATTCGTAACCAATATATGACTAATCAGGTAATTAATCACTGGTTAGTGCCAGTCGCGTAGCAGAATTCGGCATTCAAGCTTTCGCGTATGACTACTGTAGTCGCTAAACTCCTTCGTAATGTTATTAATTTACTTTTAACTCTCGCTTTCGAAAGCGTAACACCACTGCTGACAGCCTTCTGTCGAAAATAATGAGGCATTAAAGGCTTTCGCCTCAATAACTAATTGAAAAGTGATCATTTCACCAACGGAGATAACTTACTGTCATTACAGAGTTAATTAACTTAATAAACGGGGTTAATTAGCGGCAGTATGTGCCATGACGTTCTAACATATGTTTGATGGCGTCACACATATGTCCAACCAGCGTGCATTAAAATGGGAGCGCTAAAAATCACGTGAGAGTCAATTGCATAAGAATGCCACGTGGCTATGAGAACGCCACGCGCTAGTAGCGACGGCATACCGTCCAATCCCGCACTTGAAGGAGCATTGCAACGAACGCGCGCCAAGGAACGGAAATTTCAACTGTGCGGCACGAGCCCTGGCCTTATACTAGCAAAAGCTCTATATAGGGCGCGCAATGTAGCGTCTGCAGCAGCCACGCTCAGGTTTTTGCATTTCTCCTGTGCAGGTTCTGCAGCGGTCTAGGAAGTTTTATAGATACAGTTTTGTCATGTCTTTGTCCTTACATTCTTAGCTACGCTAATGCACATGCTACGACAGGTAGAACTGTGGCGCCCACAGGCGGCAAATATGGGTGTCTCGTCTCGTCGCAATTTGCGCGAATCTGCGGAATGGAGCAAGAAGTAAGCGAAAAGCGGAACATAGAAAGATGACAAGGACTTGCGCGAACATCCTGCTCGCGACTCCACGCTCTCTTGTGGTTTGATGAGAAGTTGTGCCATGACGTGTCATTTATCTTCTTTCGTTTTATTAATGCCAAAGCATTACATCGCTATGTTCACAGACTGCTGTCCGCATCCCGCGTCTGCTTGGCCACGTACGCAGACCGTGTCAGCAAAATCGTGTCCGCAGCAGTTGTGAGCAATTAAGAAGTGGTAGACGTTAATGAATGATGTCAATCGATAGAGGGTGACGTAATGTTGTGTTCGAAAACATAATTAAGTTAAAAAGGTAATTAGGTAATTTCTTAGAGGCAAAAAATTAAAAGTAAAAGCAAAAATGGTCTCATTAGCCAATCAATGGCTTGACGCCACATTTGGATGTATTAAATACAAAAATAGTTAATTAAATAAGTCAGTCAACTGGCGTCAAGGATGTTACGTCACGCAACCAGAAGTAAAGCCGAAAAAGGGTATGGGAAGGGATTGGCGCGTAATTTGAAAGTACCGAAGACTAAAATGGGTAAACAAGCAGGGAATTATTGTGACGTCACGCAACCAGGTATAGAGCCGAAAAAGGGCATAGGAAGGGATATCTGCACAATTTGAAAGTAACAAAGACTAAAGTAGGTAATTAAGGCAGTCAGGGTGAAGTCACGCAAAAGGCAGTAGATGGTTGGCTGGCTGGTTTGTGGGGTTTATCGTCTCAAAGCGAGTCAGGCTATGAGAGACGCCGTAGTGGAGGATTCCGGAAATTTCGACCACCTGGGGTTCTTTAACGGGCACTGACATCGCACAGCACACGGGCGCCTTGCTTTTCGCCTCCATCGAAAAGCGGCCGCCGAGGCCGGGATACGATCCCGCATCCAACCGCAAGTAAAGCCGAAAAAGGGCATGGGAAGGGAATGGCGCGCAATTTGAAAATACCGAAGACTAAAATGGGTAAACAAGAAGGGAATAAATGTGACGTCACGCAATCGGAAGTAGATCCGATAAAGGGGATAGGAAGCAATTGGCGCGCAATTTTACAGTAACAAAGACTAAAATGGGTCGACAACTGATAAGTGGATTAAGCAAGTAGAAGCAACCAACAACAGCGTCCGTGCTTTCGCATTACACAAATGCAGATTCTGCAGTTCTCTTTTTTTTTTTGTCCATCGCCATTGACGATGACAGCATAGCGTTTTCCTCCTGTGTTGACTGCTGCATCACCAAATGAAAGGATGGCTGAGTTTCTGCCCCTATAGCGAAGTTTTTCAATTGATAGCGTCCCCTTTCTACGGGACAATATATATCATCAGCAGAGTTTCCTTTTTGTACAGCGAACCACTTCATGAGTTGTAGAATGCGGAAAATCCCCAACTGACCGAGGGAAGGATCATTAGAACAATCGATATAGAGGAAAATGATGGCATAGGCTCCCGTTTACCGATCCTAATTTTGACAATTCTGTTAGCTTTCATTGTTGACGGAAGCACGTCGAACCAACGGCTGGAATGCATTGCAGGTGGCATGTGGATGTGAGAAAGGATATTGTTTTCTCGGTCTTCTTGCAAGACTGGGGGAGGGGAGGAAGAAACTAAGCTTCCATGAATTTGTTCGAAAAAACTCCTTTGGTTTCAGATAAGGTCTATCCAGATTACGTTAACGCAACGCTAAGAGCAAGATCTCGCTCTAATTAATTTAAGCCTCTAGGCTGAAAGCTGCCGTAGACGTCCATTTCTAGGGAGAGTGTCATGCTCATACAATCGGCCCAGACATAATACAGAGCACTATGACGTCAGTCTTAGCGTCAGGGCGAGGTGTTATCTCAAGTTGTATCATGTGCGTGGGCCGCCGCGAAAGCCAACTGCACGTGCTTTACGCCTGTACCAGGCGCAGCTGAAACCATATCGCGCCACGTCCGCTTCGAATCCTCGCCTTGCCTGTAGGACACAATAGTTTCCCACTGCGCGCACAAAGACGTGCGCGAGGGCGACATGCGAGCACCCTCCGGCGAGGAACCCGAGTCCAGGAAGCCGGAGGCGCGCCAGCATAAAAGCATAAAAGAAAGGATGCATGCCGATGCTGTGCGTGACGTGTGCTACTGGCATTGGCTGTCAAGTCGGCGCCTACGTAACGTCACGGCGGTCTTCTCTCGTCGCCTGCAGATCAGATCACTTCTGTTCGTGCCTCAGAAGAGACGGGCCTCGACTCCAAGCGACAGCCTGGGGACGGCGACGACGTGGGCTTGAGGACAGCACACGGTAATATGACGACTGTGCTAGAAGCAGTTACTTGCTTTACCGGCGCTATGTGTGGTATTGCGCGCGAAATTAACTGTTGACGAAAATCAATCAGTGAAATGTTTTAAATTAATATGGTAGTCGGTAGCAGCTCTTAATGCTATCTGCTAAGCCTAATGCACATTAAGGTAGCACTCAGCAGCCACGTGCTTGAATATCCAATGTCGTCTTGTAGGGCATTATGGGGCATACTATTGCAAGCAATGATTGGGCGTTTAATATCCGAGTTTTAGTTCGCCAACTGTTGCGGGCTTTGTTACGCAATGAAGGCGTGGCACGCAGGAAGAGGAGGCATAGACACTGATCTCCTAACGAACCTTTACTTTATCATTTCGGAAGAGAAACCAGTTCTATACATTGTATAACACGGAAAATGAAGTTCACATTACATCGCTGACACTTTTCGTTCCCAGCGAGCAATGACTCTACAACAGATTCTAGGCCTAGCAGTGCGCCTTTTTGCATACCTCGCCTCAAGGTGGCGGCGAACTCCGGCTGTCGTGGCCGCAATTCGACCACTTCCTGTCTTCTACAGCCCGATGCTCGCTCCCGTGCTTCGTCGAGTCGCAGTTTCCACATTACGCGTGGCCTGGTACTTCACTGCGATTGAGCTTATTCTGAACGTGAAAATAAACGCGAAAATGCAGTCAGTAGCATTAACTATATTACGTTTGGTTGTAATAATTTATTCCACATGGCGCTGACTGCCGGACGTCTGTGATAGCCGGGGTATCACTCGCTCAATGCAATCATAAAATGATAAAACACTATACTAGGTAACGTAAGACTTCCCGTTCTGCAAGAAGCCACCAATGTCGCACGAAATACTGTTGCCTTAACGTATCTGTGACGTCACATTCCTCAGAGCGATCATATTTCACATTGACGTCACAGATCACGTCGTGGCTTTGTGGTCTTACGGGTTATAACCATGTTGAAAGCATATTACCATGTGTTAGCCGTAGGCTTTCTCTCACTGTTATTTTAGTGTGCCAAGAGCAAATGGGTCATTCTGCCATTTTGCCCTTGTGTGATGCCTGAAGCCTTCTGACTCGTGCGGTAGAGACGCTCGTGTTTGGTCGGCGGTTTATGTGCCGTCACGTCAGACCACATGTCATGGCCGAATTGGCAGGTGCTGCCAACTTGGGCAGCCCACCAGGACAGTCAGAAAAGCTACTCCTTGGCCATGTATTCGTCTTTTTACGAATTGCCTGGTGCTCTTTCACTTAACGTGGAAGGTTACGAATGCATGCTAATGTTTTATAACTGAATTATATGAATAATGGCAACCGCCCTCATCTACTGCTGAAATCGCCCCCAGGTAGACCTGAAACAGGATTATGATTAGGGCGCCGTATGCCATCACCGATGGCCGTCCGAGTAGGTGGTAGGGTTGCCTACTGGTGAACAGAAAATGAGATGCGATAGAGCTATTCTTGCCTGCTATTTTTTTGGTGTGGGCACAAACGATAAAACATTTTTGCATGCCGCATTCAGAAAAGGATTCAGCCTTCTTCTGTATCAAATCATGTTGCACTGTTACTGTTTAGCTTTATACACTGATTTCTGCAGACTTCTCTTGTTGTTCTCCATTCACTTTACCTTTATCATAACGCACAGTAGCACTGTTGAAATTGGTATTGTTGCTGTTAAAGAGGGTATTCTCTGTCTCCCCTTGGCTACGAAATTTTCTAGCCAAAATCGCGTTTCCACTTTTTTTCCTTTTTGCAATGCAAACATCCGTGATACACTTCCTATATCTCCAAAGTCATCTCCACTATAAATTCAGCAAAGAGTGATGGGTTGCTGGAAGCTTTTTGATTCGCTGAAATAAAATCGAAATAACTCGCGATCACTTCCCCGTTTTGAAAGTAGAGCCTTCAAAGCAAGCTACAAAACGTTTGTTTCGTGGCGAGAGGTCATAAGCTAATTAGACTGATGTCATTTACTCCCATAATGCTTTCGATACCTCTGAAGATATGGTAGACTTCATAGAAGGTCACAACGTCGTCTGCTTTCTACCCCGATTCTCAGAGACACACGACATGTTCCCCTCACTGTTCCCTTAGCTTACACTGGGCCGCCTAGTCTAGGAAAATATACATTAAAAACAAATCTTACAGTTGTGGAGCCACTGTTTTTTTGAGGATCAATTACGAACTACGAGCAAGCAGCAACTTGTCTGTTGATAGTTGCTTTATCCCGTCAATTCTCATATCGCGTGCATTCACTCAGAATTACTTCTGCGCACTCTACTAGTTTGGGTGTCATCGTGGACCTAACGCCATGGTCCAGTGAAAAAGAATGCAACAGCCTCGGTGAACTTCCAAGCAGTTGTCCATCATCGGTCATGCCGCCAGGTCAATATTTCGAGGACACTTTGGCGGTTAAAGTGATGAAAGGCGAAAGCCTGAGTGCTGCATTCTGCTACGAGATTTTATTGAGTGCGCGGCAGTAATTGGTATTTGATTAGTTAATTACCCAACTCTCACTGATTAGCAATTGGTAAATATTCAGTCATTATTTAGTAATTATTCAATTAGACAGTGAGTTATTAGTCATTAATAAGTGGTAATTGATTGCTATATGGCTGTTTTTGGCGACATTAATTATAATAATCAATAATTAGGCATTTGTCACAAATAATTGACTATATTTTTTTTGTCATTATTCAGCAGTCATTTATTTAGTTAATAATTAGTTAGTCATTAATTAGTAATTTATTTTTGCTGGCTGTAGGGCTGTCTAAGGTGGCATTATTTATTTACTAATTGATTACGCAACTGGCACAAACTAGTAAATAATATTTACTTTTTCATCAACTAGTATTTAATTAGGTATTCACTAAATAAATAAATATTAATTATTAGTATCTCGCAATAATTAGCTATTAGTACAAATTATTAGTAAATTATTTAGTATAAAAAAGCAATTAAGCCTTGATTGGCATATGACCTTATAAGGCACACAATTGCACGTACTGTAGTTCGGGGTGCGCGTCGTTAATAATTAGTTAATTAGTTTTATGTGCAACTGTCACTGTTTTGTAAATTTTAAATCATTAATAATCAGGAGTAGTACTTAGTAATCAATGTTCATTAATTGAAAATCTAATAATGATTTATTGCGCAACTACCGCTAATTAGATTTATGAATTACTAGTCCTTTTGTTAATTAATTATTGATTGGCATATGGCCATGGTGGTGCTCTGGTGGCGGTGGTGCTCTGTGAGTGGTCGAGACCTCCATGACGTCATCTCGTCTCGACGAAAGGTGAAATGTATATATCAGAGGTGAGGGTCATTTGTAAAGTCAAAGGTCAATCTGGTCATCATCATCATCAGCCTGACTATACGCACTGCAGGGCGAAGGCTTCTCCCATATTTCTCCAATTAACCCGGTTCTGTGCTACCTGCATACACTTGACCTGTGCGAACTTCTTGACCTCGTCCACCCACCTAACTTTCTGCCGCCCCCTTCTATGCTTTCCTTCCCGTGGAATCCAATTTGTTACCCTAAGAGACTACCGGTTGTCCTCTCGTCGCACATCTCCTGCCCATGCCCAATTCTTCTTGATTTCCACTAGAATGTCATTAACTCGAGTTATTTCTTTTACCCACACTGCACACTTCCTATCTCTTAACGTTACACATACCATTCGCCGTTCCATAGCTCTCTCCGTTGTCATCAGCTTAAGTAGAATCCTTTTCCTTTAGTCTCTACGTTTGAGCACCGTAGGTCAGTACAGGTATCAGATGCAACTGATACATACTTTCCCCTTAAGCAATACCGCTAAGCTGCTACTCAAAATCTGCAAGTACTTGCCAAATGCAGTCTATTCCATTATTATACTCCTGGTTATTTCCTTCTCATGGTCCGGATCGGCCGCTACTACCTGTCCTAAGTATACGTATTCGCTTACGACTTCCAGTGCTTCGCTAGCTATCGTAAATTGCTGTTCCTAATGAGAACATGCAATTAGTAAAGCACTAATGAGTACAGGCGACCATGGAAGTACAGTTATGGCGCTAGATGAGTATAGCAGAACCTCTTCGCCGTGCTTTACCCCCATGAAAACAATCATGCCGGTGTGGGATCAGCTGATGGCTCCGAGGCTTTCGATAGTTCATCTCGCTCTTCTGTGGCCGTAGTTGAGTGCGCTTGGTTGCGATTAATCTTTTTTGAGGTTCCATCATCTGCGAATAGCCTTCCAACCTGTGTTGTGACTGTGAGTTATCCTCCCAGCCCGGTCGGCTACTTTTGATGGCTGGCGAAAATTAGCAAATCAGCGTCGCATACCGGCGTTTAGGTACTGCTTAGGAACGCCAACCATTAAGCAAAGTTGTGCTGGCGTCTAGATAGGACAGAGAGAGGTATCGTTTCATTAATAGCACAGTAGCCCTTGCGACACAAAAATTAAGCCTTATTTGAGCTCTATGATGCCAAGAAACCTGCCGTGTAGGAGATAACCTTCCTTTAAAGGTCTTTTTTTTTTCTTCGGAGTCCGTAGGAAGTGGTTCCATTTTTGCGCACGGACGATTGCTTGCGCGACGCGCCGATCGCAGGCTCTCCATGGTTGCGTCTGTAATATTACTACCTCGCTGCAAAGCGATAAGCTTCCAGGCGAAAATAAATAGCGCGCAAACCTACCGCTCCACCGAAGAGCGCTTTCCCCAAAGCCACTGAGTTATTCAGCTGGTTCGCCACACACTAGCTGCAGTTTCCTTCTAGTAGGCGCACAGTATAACGTCCCGGTAGTCGCGGCTGTTGCCGCCTCGCAAAAACTACCGTGAAGAACAACGCCGCCATATTTTCTATCACACTTACTGGGCTACTGGAAACAATTCCAACGAAAAAGCGCATCCCAAGACGATAATTTGTACATGAATGTCATTTTGACGTCATCTTTGTTTTTATTTTTTTTTGTGACGTCGTGTGACGCCGTTTAACACAACTTCGTTATGCACAGATTCAAAATTTGCCCGAATAATCGCAGAGAGGGTGATGACATGGAATCGTTTTCTGATTGAATAAAATCGTTGTTCCATCCCTGGTTGCGCACCAGTCTGTAAGCATGCAGGATGAAAGCTGGGGAATGTAATTAAAGTTCTTATTTAGGCGAAGCCCCGCTAGCCTATGTCGGCACCGGGAGTGCCAGCAAAATGTGTCGCGGAAGAGTATTGTGGTGAAATATATACGGGCAGTGATTAGTCAATACAGAGTCATGGTCATTATTCGCACGTCAACAGAAACTGTGTTATTAATTAACAAAATTAATAAATAATTAGTAACTGAAGATAATAACGATGATAATTAACAAAAATTCTAGAGGGCACTTTGGACCACTAAACTTCGATGATGCGAAAGCCATTATAGCCCGGTGGATCGTAGCCCTATACTACGGCACCTCTATCTCCCTCTCTTCTTTTACTCCCACCTTCCTCCCTTTCTTTAAGGCGTGGTACATGTATCCATTATTAGTCCTAGAAAACGCCAGCCCTCAGTCACCAGCGGCTGTGGAGCTACTGACCACGGCGGCGGCCAGACCTGTAACGTAGCGGTGGGTGGTAAGAATCTCTGGCTCCGCTGGACAGGCCGCCGTTTAAAACTGACCCTGGCAACGTTTAACGCTAGAACCCTATCTAGTGAAGCTAGTTTAGCAGTGCTGTTAGAGGAGCTAGAGGGGATGGCATAGGGTTTAGTGAGGTTAGGCGGCCGAATGAGACATATACTATACTGAAGGACGGCGATGTATATGTGTTATCGAGGTTTACCGGAGAACCGAGAACTAGGAGTAGGTTTCATTGTCAATAAGTATATAACCGGTCATATAGATGAATTTTAGAGCATTATAGAGGGGGTGGCAGGCCTCGTAATTAATCCTAATAAGCGGTACAAACTGAAGGTTGTACAGGCCTACGCACCTATATGTAATCATGATGACCAGGCAGTTGAAAGCTTCTACGAAGATGTAGAATTGGCAATGCGGAAAGGAAAGACGCAGTATACTGTACTAATGGGCGAATTCAGTACCAAGTTAGGAAAAAAGCAGGCAGGAGACCAGATAGTGGGTGACCATGTAATTGGTTCTAGGAATAGCAGGGGGGAATTACTAGTTAAGTTTGCAGAGCGCAATAAACTAAGAATCATGAACACCTTCTTCAGCAAACGAAAGAACCGGAGGTGGACTTGGAAAATCCCAACGGGGAGACTAAAAATGAAATTGGCTTCGTAATATGTTCTAACCTTGCTTTTACACAGGACGTAGAGGTCATCGGGAAAGTGCGGTGCAGTGACCACGGATGGTAGGGTGTCAAATGTTTCTAAATCTGAAGAGGGAACGACAAAGATTAGTAAGAAAGAAGACCATAAACCAATTAGCAGTGAGGGGGACGGCAGAAGAGATCTGGATCTCGCTACCAAGTATATATTACGCACTAACCGAGGATGACGACATTAGCCTTGAAGCAATGAACAATAATTTAAGAGCCGTCATTACTGAGTGTACTCTAGAAGTAGGCGGTAGGGTAGTTAGAGATGATACCATTAAGCTTTCTAAGGAAATTAAATATTTCATTCGGAACGCCAAAGTATGAAACCTTCCAATTCAGCAGACCAGCCAGAATTGGCTGAGATATGAAAGCTAATCAATAAGCGCAAAGTGGCCGATATAAGCAAGTGTAACATGGAGAAAATTGAGCATGCCGTAAAGAACAGGGGAAGCCTTAAAGCGATGAAGAAGAAATTGGGCATATTCAAAAATCACATGTATGCGCTAAGGGGCAAGCCGCGCAATGTCATTACTTACATGGCCAAGATGATTAATGTAGCCGAGGAGTTCTATACGGACCTTTACAGTGGCCAAAGTAGTCAGGACAAAAACAAAATTGGCTGTAGTGTAGAGCAGTCAAATATTTAGCCAGCAACGAAGGACGAGGTTAAAAAAGCCTTACAAGCTATGAAAAGGGACAAAGCATATGGGGAAGATCAGGTTAACTATAGATTTGTTGAAGGATGAAGGGGATATCGTGCTTGAAAAACTGGCCACCCGGTATACGCAATGCCTGATGACATCGAAAGAACCGAAACATGGAAAAACGCTAATATAATCCTAATTCATAAAAACGGTGACGCTAAAAACTTGAAAAGTTACAGACCAATCAGTTTACTATCTATTACCTGAAAGGTGTTTACCAACTTAGTCGCTAATAAAATCAGGACAACTTTAGACTGCAACCAAGCAATGGTTCAAGCAGGTTTTCGGAAAGGGTACCCTATTATCGATTATATCCATTCCATCAACCAGGTGATAGAAAAATGCTCGGCATATAATCAGCCCTTACACATAGCATTTCTTGATTACGAGAAAGCATTTGACCCAGTAGAAACATCTGCGGTCATGCAGGCATTGCGAAATCAGGGTGTAGACGATCAGTACGCGAAAGTGCTGAAAGTTATATGTATATATATATAGGGGCTGCTCAGCAAACATACAGTCCCGCATAAGGAAAGTAGCATAAATTCTATAAAGAAAGGTGTTTGGCAAGGAGACACGATCTCCCCACTACTATTTACAGCTTGCTTAGGAGAAGTAAGTATTCAAAGGCTTGGGATGGGAGCAGTTAGGGATAAGGGTAGATGGAGAATACCGCAGTAATGTGCGATTCGCTGATGACATTGCCTTGCTAAGTCCCTCAGGGTATGAACTGCAAAGTGATGATTGATGACCTAGACATGAAAAGAAGAAAGGTAGGCAAGAAAATCAATATGCTGAAGACTAAGGTAACATTCAACAGCCTCGGGAAAGAACAGCAGTTTACGTTAGGTAGCGAAGCACTGGAAGTAGTTGGCGAATATGTCTACTTAGGACAGGGTGTAACAACAGGTCCGGTTATTGAAAGAGAAATAACAAGGGGAATATGATTGTGTTTGGCCAGCATTCGCAGATAATGAGTAGCAGCCTATCGGTACCGTTTAAGAGAAAAGTATAACACAGTTGCATCTTACCTGTACTCGCCTATGCGGCTGAAACTTGGAGGCTAGCAAAGAGGGTTCGACGTAAGTTGAGGACAACGCAGAAGAGGACTATGGAACGAAAAATGGTAGGGGTAACATTAAGAGATGGGAAACGTGCAGAGTAGGTCAGAGAAATAACTAAAGTACTGACATTCTAGTGGAAATCAAGAAGAAGGAATGGGCATGGGCAGGGCATATATAGTGCGAAGAGAGGATAATCGATGGTCGCTTAGGGTAACAAATTGAATTCCAAGGGAAGGAAAGAGGGGCCGGCTGAAAGTTAAGTGTGTGGATGAGGTAAGGAATGTAGCAGGGGTCAAGTGGATGCAGCTAGCACAGGACCGGGTTAATTGGAGTAATATGGGAGAGGCCTTCGCCTTGCGGTGGGTATAGTCAGGCTGCTGATGATGATGACTTATGACCGCGGAGAATTGTGACAGATACGGCGCGTTTTCTATCCGGAAGATTAATTTCAAACGCCGCTGATGCCTGCGGTACTGACGCCTCCTAGACATCTGGGTCTGCTTCTGTTTGCTGTGTGGTGCTGCGTTCAAGAAAGCGGCAAATGAAAGGCGCCGCGCGGACGCCTGGATCAGACGCCCGGCGGGGTCAGCTTCCTATATGCATGAATCGCCTGGTGACGTCATGACCTGTCGTCATGGTACATCGCACGCCCCTTGTCGAACCCAACCAGCATTTCATTGAACGCATCAAAGTTCACCGGTGTTCTATGATGCGTTTACAGGAAAGGAAAGGCGAAGTATCTGTCACTCAAGGAATCCCGTTGTCATCCTCACGGTAGAGCACGGGAATTATGAAGAGCGTTGGCGTGGCGTTGTTGGTCAAGGGCTGAACTGGGCATCCAAGGGATGGAGGTTCGATTCCCCATGGAGGCAAGGGTTATTAATTTATTTTTAACTCTGGCTTTCGAAAGCGTCACATCTCTGCTGACAAACTTCTACTGACAGCCTTCTGTCGACAACGATGACATATTAAATGATTTCGCCCTAATAACTAATTCACAAGTAATCAGTTGATCAACGAAGATAAGTTACTGTCAATTATGAGTTAATTAACCAAATAATAAGCGGTGTTGATTACTGACGGTATGTGCCATGACGTTCTAACATATGTCTGATGGCGTCACACATACGACCAACCAGCCTGCAATAAATTGGGAGCGCTGGAAGTCACGTGAGAGTCAATTGCATGAGAATGCCACGTAGCTATGAGAAATCACGCGCCATTAGCGATGGCATACCGTCCAATCCCACACTTGAATGAGCACTGCAACGAAAGCCCGCCAAGGAACTGAAATTTCCACTGTGCGGCACGAGCCCTGGACTTGCTATAAACAGCATGGGGCGCGCGATGTAGCGAGTGCAGCATGCCATGCTCAGATATTTTGCATTTCTCCTGTGCAGGTTCTGCAGCAGTCTAGAAAGT
This sequence comes from Amblyomma maculatum, assembly GCF_055883805.1. Lineage (NCBI taxonomy): Eukaryota > Metazoa > Arthropoda > Arachnida > Ixodida > Ixodidae > Amblyomma > Amblyomma maculatum. Next base: position 276,929,174 of record NC_139344.1, read on the forward strand.
TTAAGAGATAGAATCTTGTCATGTCTTTGTCCTTACATTCTTAGAAACGCTGATGCACATGCTAAGGCGGGTAAAACTGTGGCGCCCACAAGAGGCAGGTTCGGGTGTCTCGCCTCGTCGAAGTGGCGCATATCTCCGGAATGGAGCATAAAGTAAGTTATAGCAGAACATAGAAAGATGACGAGGACTTGAGCAAACATTGTGTTGACAGAAGCATTCTGTTCGGGACTCCATGCTTTCTTGCGGTTTGATGAAACGTTACACAATGACCAATCTTTCTTTTTATTTTGTCCATCGCCATTGACGATGAAAGCATAGCGTTTTCCACCTATGTTGACTGCAGCGTCACGAAACGGAAGGATGGCTGTTTCCTGCCACTATGGCGAACTTTTTCAATTGATAGCGTCCCCTTTCTATGTCATATAATATTATTCAGCAGAGTATCATTTTTGTACAACAACGAACAGCTGCATGACTTGTACTATGCGGTAAATCCTCAACAGACCGAGGGAAGGATTATTAGAAAAAGCTATACAGAGGAAGATGACGGAATTGGCTCCCGCTCAACGATCCTTATTCTGACAGCAATTATTCTGTTAGTTTTCGTTGTGGACAGAAGCACGTCGAATCAATGGCTGGAATGCATTGCAGGTTTCATGTTGATGTGAGAAAGAATGTTTTTTTCTCCGCTTCTTTTCGAGACTGGGGAAAGGGAGCAAGAAAGGGACCTTCCATGAATTTGTTCGAAGAAGCTCTTTTGGTTTCAGATAAGGTAATACGTATAAGGTATTTACTAAGGTAATCGCTAATAGAATCAGGACAACCTTAGACTGCAATCAAGCAAAGGATCAAGCCGGTTTTCGGAAATGGTACTCTACTATCGATCATATATCCATACCATCAATCAGGTAATAGAAAAATGCTCGGAATATAACCAGCCCTTATACATAGCATTCATTGATTACGAAGAAGCATTTGACTCAGTTGAAACATCGGCGGTGATGCAGGCATTGCGAAATCAGGGGGTAGACGAGCCGTACGTGAAAATGCTGGAAGATATATATAGTGGCCGCACAGCAACCATAGTTCTGCATAAAGAAAGTAACAAAATTCCCGTAAAGAAAGGTGTTAGGCAAGAAGACACCATCTCCGCAGTACTATTTACAGCTTGCTTAGAGGAAGTATTCAGAGACTTGGAATGGGAGCAGTTAGGGATAAGGGTATATTGAGAATACCTCAGTAATCTGCGATTCGCTGATGACATTGCCTTGCTAAGCAACGCAGGGGATGAACTGCAAAAAATAATTGATGATCTAGACAGGAAAAATCGAAAGGTAGGCTTGAAAATCAATATGTTGAAGACTAAGGTAATGTTCAACACCCTCGGTAAAGAACAGCAGGTTATGTTAGGTAGCGAAGCACTGGAAGCACTGGAAATATGTCTACTTAGGACAGGTAGTAACCGCAGATCCGGATCATGAAAGGGAAATAATAACAAGGAGAATAATATTGGGCTGGAGCGTATTCGGCTGGCACTCGCAGATTATTTATGAGTAGCAGGTTACCGGTATCGCTCAAGAGGAAAGTATACAATAGTTACGTCTTACCTGTACTCACCTATGGGGCTGAAACGCGGAGTCTAACAAAGAGGGTTCTACTATGGAACGGTGAATGGTAGGGGTAACATTAAGAGATAGGAAACGTGCAGAGTGGCTCAGAGAAGTCGTTTCTGACATTCTAGTGGAAATCAAGAAGAAGACAGGGGTAAGTTCAGGACAGATAGCGCGAAGAGAGGATACCCGATAGTCGCTTGGGGTAACAAACTGGATTCCAAGGGAAGAAAAGCTTAGCAGGAGATGGCAGAAAGTTAGGTGCGTGGATGAAGTTAAGAAGTTCGCAGGGGTCAAGTGGACGCGGGTAGCACAGGACGGGGTTAACTGGAGGAATATGGGAGAGGCCTTCGCTATGGAGTGGATATAGTCAGGATGATGATGATGATGACTTGTGTCCGCGAAGAATTCTGACTGATACTGCGCCTTTTCTATTCTGTAAATCAATTTCAAACACCGCTGATGCCTGCTTTGCTAACGCCTCCTAGACATCTGGGTCTGCTTCTGTTTGCTGTTTGGTGCGGCGTTCAAGGAAGCGGCCAATGAAAAGCGCCGTACGGACGCCTGGATCGGACGCCCGTTGGGTCAGGTTCCTATGTACATGAATCGCCTGGTGACGTCGTGACCTGTCGTCATGGTACATCGCGCGCCCCTTGTCTAACACAGCCAGCATTTGAACGCATCAAAGTTCACCGGCGTTCTATAATTCGTTTACAGAAAAGGAAAGGCACAGTATTTGTATAACGAATATAACAGCGAAAAGAACGGGATGAAACCCGGAAGGAATAAACACGGACACGGGCGCTGACTACTTAATGAAATTTCACTTCTATACAAGACCCATATATAAAGGTACAAAGCGGGAATATAGCCAAGGCGATCCTGCCAATCACCGAAACAGTGTAGTCAAGTCCAAAAGTAAAAACGATAAAAAAGGTAAAGGGCCGAACGACTAAAAGCGATAAAAACCACCGTGCAAGAAGCCGCGACGGAAAGTAAAACCAATAAATAAAAAACAGATATGCACGTAGCCAAAAAAGGCAAGTGAAAGCGTTAAAATATAACGGTGATAACACAGGACGAAAGTCGCGGCAAAAGGTAATTAACAAGAAGTGGCAAGGGGGAGCACATGTGAAAAAATTAAACATTTACCCTGCCTCTTAGAAATTGCAATTCGTTTTGCGACAAACACAGGAAGGGTGATCACACATTGTTCCTTTGCGCTGTGGATTTCGAATGCTTCTGTGATTTCCCTGGATATCTTATCCCGTCCTCTACTAAGAATTGTGCAGCGATTGAAATCTGGATAACAGGCTTCGTCTGGATCATCATCCTTACATTTACACTTTTTACAGTGTTCGGCGATGTGCCCGGAAATTACAATACTGTTTACATTGTTTGTGTGCTCTTGAAGCCTTATGTTGAGGCACCTGCCTGTCTGGCCGATGTATCTCTTCCCGCAGGATACAGGCAGAAAGTAGACAACGCCGCTTCAGCAGAGAACGAGCTGTTCCGATTGAGTCTGCGCACACCCACTGGCGATCAGAGGTTTGTTTACCTTCGGGCAGAGGGCGAAAAGCTTGTTTGGCGTTGAAAAGACAACGTCAACCCCTGAACGGTTCGCGACTTTTTTGAGGCGGTGGCTGACCTCATGGATGTAGGGCATTACGACTACTCTTCTGTGCTCTTGTTAGACGATGCCTGAGCGTCATGTTGTCTTTGTTTCTTGGCGAGGGAACCGACCACGGACACTAGAACGTTCAGGGGATATCCGTCTGTTGACAGGCGCTCGACCTGGTTGGTAAAACTATCCAGGAAATAATGTTCACAGGATTTCTGAAGCGCATTTTGAAAACAATATCTGACTATCCCTTTCTTAAAGAGTTTTGTATGGGCAGACATAAAAGGCAGAAGAGGTTTCTTACTCCTGGGCTGATAGGGCCAGCAGGTATGCTCGTTCGAGAAATGCAGTCGCAAGTCCAGAAATCTGATTGCCCGTTCATGAGGCGTTTCATGCGTCAAGGCCAGAGGATTAAATTGGCCGAGCTGTCCGCCCTCTGCCCGAAGGTAAGCAAACCTCTGATCGCCATGGGTGTGGGCAGACTCATTCGGAACAACTCGTTCCCTGTAAAACCGGTGCTGTCTATTATCAGCTTGTATCCTGCGGCAAGAGAAACATCGGCCAGACAGGCAGGTGCCTCAACATTAGGCTTCAAGAGCACACAAACAATGTAAACAGTATTAGAATTTCCGGGCACCTCACCGAACACTGCAAAAAGTGTAAATGTAAGGATGATGATCCAGACGAAACCTGTTATCCAGATTTCAATCGCTGTACAATTCTTAGTAGAGGACGGCATATGATGTCCAGGGAAATCACAGAAGCATTCGAGATCCACAGCGCCAAGGAACAATGTGTGAGTACACCCTCCCTGTGTTTGTCGCAAAAAGCATTGAAATTTCTAAGAGGCAGGGTAAAAGTTAAATTTTCTCACACCTGCTCCCCTTTGCCACTTCTTGTTAATTACCTTGTGCCCAGATTTTAGTCCTTTGTTATCACCGTTATATTTTAACGCTTTCACTTGCCTTTTTTGGCTACGTGTATATCTGTTTTTTTTTTTTTTTTTTTTATCGGTTTTACTTTCCGTCGCGGCTTGTTACACCGTGGTTTTTATCGCTTTTAGTCGTTTCGGCCCTTTATCTATTTTATCGTTTTTACTTTTGGACGTGACTACACTGTTTCGGTGATTGCGCAGGAACGCTTTGGCTATACCCCCTCTTTGTACCTTTATATATGTCGCTTGTATCGAAATAAAATTTCATTTGGTAGTCAGCGCCCGTGTCCGTGTTTCCTCCTTCCGTGTTTCGTCCCGTTCTTTGCGCTGTTATATTCATTATATGCTGTACCAACTAGCCCGGCATCTTGCACTTGTGAGCAGAATCTTTCTCTCGCGGAATCCCGCTATCATCCTCACGGTAGAGAAGGAGCATGATGATGGGCGTTTCACGATCCGGGGCGTGGCGCAATTGGCAAAGCGCTGGGCTGGGGATCCAAGGAATGGAGGTTCGGTTCCCGATGGAGACAAGGTTTTAAGGCGAAAGCCTTTAATGGCTCATGCTGTCGTGGACAAAATGTGTCCCGCTTTTGCGGCAGCTCTGATTGGCCGAGGCGGAATGACGTCATAGAGGTCTCGACTAATCACGGAGCAACACCGCAGTAAGCGCGAATGCGAGCCATATATGGCCATGTGCCAATCAATGATTAATTAGTAATTAATTATTATATTATTATTAATTAATAATGGATGTCTGATTAAGTAATATATTCGTTACTAATCTATGACAAATCAGGTAAATCATCACTAATTAGTGCCAGTTGCGTAGCAGAATTCGGCACTCAGGCTTCTGCCTTTCACTACTTTTGTCACTAATATCCGACGTAATTTTATTAATTTACTTTTAACTCTCGCTTTCCAAAGCATAACACCACTGCTGACAGCCTTCTGTCGACAATGATGAGGCATTAAAGACTTTCTCTAAAATAACTAATTGACAAGTGATCAGTTCACCAACGGAGATAACTTACTGTCGTTACTGAGTTAATTAAGTAACTTAATAAATGGGGTTAATCAGTGGCAGCATCCTAACATATGTTTGATGGCGTCACACATACGACCAACAAGCGTGCATTAAAATCGGAGCATTGGAAGTCATGTGAGAGTCAATTGCATGAGAATGCCACGTGGCTATGAGAACGCGAGGCGCCGGTAGCGACGGCATACCGTCCAATCCCACACTTGAAGGAGCAGTGCAACGAATGCGCGGCAAAGAACGGAAATTTCCACTGTGCGGCACGAACCCTGGGCTTACTAGCAAAAGCTCTACATAGGGCGCGCAATGTAGCGTCTGCAGCAGCCACGCTCAGGTTTTTGCATTTCTCCTGTTAAAGTTTTGTCGTGTCTTTGTCCTTACATTCTTAGCAACGCTGATGCACATGCTAAGACAGGTAAAACTGTGGCGCCCACAGGCGGCAAGTATGGGTGTCTCGCCTCGTCGTCATTTGCCTGAATGTGCGGAATGGAGCAAGAAGTAAGCGAAAAGCGGAACATAGAAAGATGACAAGGACTTGCGCGAACATCCTGTTCGCGACTCCACGCTCTCTTGTGGTTTGATGAGAAGTTGTGCCATTACGTCTTATTTATCTTCTTTCGTTTTATTATTGCCAAAGCATTACATCGCTATGTTCACAGATTGCTGTCCGCTTGGCCACGTACGCAGGCCGTGTCAGCAAAATCGTGTCCGCAGCAGTGGTAGACGTTAATGAATGATGTCAATCGATAGAGGGTGACGTAATGGTGTGTCCGAAAAAATAATTAGGCCAATAAGTTAATTAGGTAATATATTAGAGGCAAAAAATGTAAACTTAAAACCGAAAAGGGTCTCATTAGCCAATTCCTTGACGCCATATTTGAATGTATCAAATAATAAAATAGTTAATTAAATAAGTCAGTTAAGGAGGCGTCAAGGATGTGACGTCACGCAACCTGAGGTTGAGCCAAAAAAAGGCATAGGAAGGGATTGGCGCACAATTTGAAAGTACCAAAGACTAAAGCAGTTAATTAAGGCTGTCAATAAGGGAGACATCAAAGATGTAACGTCACGCAACCGGAACTAGAGCCGAAAAAGGGCATGGGAAGGGATTGGCGCGCAATTTGAAAGTACCAAGCACTAAAGTAGTTAATTAAGGCAGTCAGTTAGTGTAACGTCATGCAACCGGCAGTAGATGGTTGGTTGGCTGGTTTGTGGGGTTTAACATCCCAAAGCGAGTCAGGCTATGAGAGACGCCGTAGCGAAGGACTCCAGATTCGACCACCTGGGGTTCTTTAACGTGCACTGACATCGCACAGCACACGGGCGCCTTGCTATTCGCCTCCATAGAAAAGCGGCCGCCGAGGCCGGGATACGATCCCGCATCCAACCGCAAGTAAAGCCGAAAAAGGGCATGGGAAGGGAATGGCGCGCAATTTGAAAGTAAAGAAGACTAAAATGGGTAAACAAGAAGGGAATAAATGTGACGTCACGCAATCGGAAGTAGATCCGAAAAAGGGGATAGAAAGGGATTGGGCGCAATTTGAAAGTACCAAAGACTAAAATGGGTAAACAGCTGAGAAGTTGATTAAGCAACTAGAAGCAACCAGAAGCAACCAATGGCAGCCTCCATGCTTTCACATTACTCCAATGCAGATTCTGCAGTTCTTTTTTTTTTTTTTGTCCATCGCCATTGACGACGACAGCATAGCGTTTTCCTCCTGTGATGACTGCTGCATCACCAATTGAAAGGACGGCTGGGTTTCTGCCACTATAGCGAAGTTTTTCAATTGATAGCATCCCCTTTCTACGGGACAATATATTATTCAGCAGAGTTTCCTTTTTGTACAGCGAACCACTTCATGAGTTGTACAGTGCGGAAAATCCCCAACTGACCGAGGGAAGGATCATTAGAACAATCGATATAGAGGAAGATGATGGCATAGGCCTAATTTTGACAGAAATTTTGTCAGTTTTCGTTGTTTACGGAAGCACGTCGAACCAACGGCTGGAATGCATTGCAGGTGGCATGTGGATGTGAGAAAAGATATTTTTTTCTCGGTCTTCTTGCAAGACTGGAGGAGGGGAGGAAAAAACTAAGCTTCCATGAATTTGTTCGAAGGAGCTATTTTGGTTTCAGATAAGGTCTATCAAGAATACGTTAACGCAACGCTAAGAGCAAGATCTCGCTCTAATTAATTTAGGCCTCTAGACTGAAAGCTGCCGTAGACGTCCATTTCTAGGGAGAGTGTCATGCTCATACATATATTATGGTGAGGCTACCCCCCCTCCCCCCCCCCCCAAAAAAAAAAAAAAAAAAACATAAAAGAATGTGCCTCTGCCCGTGCTACTAGGTATAACGGGCTTGCCATGCTCATACAATCGGCCCAGAGAGAATACAGAGCACTATGACGTCAGTCTTAGCGTCAGGGCGAGGTGTGATCTCAAGTTGTATCATGTGCGTGGGCCGCCGCGAAGGCCAACTGCACGTGCTTTACGCCTGTACCAGGCGCGGCTGAAACAATATCGCGCCACGTCCGCTGCGAATCTCGCCTTGCCTGTGGGACACAATATCCCACGGCGCGCACAAAGACGTGCGCAGAGGGTGACATGCGAGCACCTTCCGGCAAGGAACCCGAGTCCAGGAAGCCGTAGGCGCGCCAGCATAAAAGCATAAAAGAAAGGCTGCGTGCCGATGCGGTGCGTGCAGTGTGCAACTGGCATCAGTTGTCAAGTAGGCGACTACGTAACGTCACGACGGTCTTCTCTCCTCGCCTGCAGATCAGACCAGTTCTGGTCGTCCCTCTGAAGAGACGGGCCTCGACGACAAGCGACAGCCTGGGCACGGCGACGACGCGGGCTGGAGGACGGCACACGGTAATGTGATGACTGTGCTAGAAGCAGTTAGGTACTTGCTTTACCGGCGCTATGTGTGGTATTGCGCGCGAAATTAACTGTTGACGAAAATCACAGTGAAATGTTTTAAATTAATATGGTAGTCGGTAGCAGCTCTTAATGCTATCTGCTAAGCCTAATGCTCATTAAGATAGCACTCAGCAGCCACGTACTTGAATAGCCAATGTCGTCTTCTGGGCATTATGGGGCATACTAGAACAAGCAATGATTAGGCGTTTAATATCAAAGTTTTAGTTCCCCAACAGATGCGGGCTTTGTTACGCAGTGAAGGCGTGGTAGCAGGAAGAGGAAGCATAGACACCGATGTCCTAACGAACCTGTATTTTATCATTTTGGAAGAGAAACCAGTTCTATTCAATTTATAACAGGGAAAATGAAGTTCGCATTACATCACTGACACTTTTCGTTCCCAGCGAGCAATGACTCTACAACGAATTTTAGGCCTAGGAGCGCGCCTTCTTGCATAACTCGCCTCAAGATGGCGGCGAACTTCCGCTGCCGTGACCGCACTTCGACCAATTCCTGTCTTCTACAGCCCGCTGCTCGCTCCCGTGCTTCGTCGAGTCGAAGTTTCCACATTACGCGTGGCCTGGTACTTCACTGCGATTGAGCTTATTCTGAATGTGAAAATAAACGCGAAAATGCAGTCAGTAGCATTAACTACTTAAAGTTTGGTTGTAATAATTTATTCCACTCGGCGCTGACTGCCGGACGTCTGCGATAGCCGGGGGGTCACTTGCTCAATGCAATCATAAAATGATAAAACACTATACTAGGTAACGTAAGACTTCCCGTTCTGCAAGAAGCCACCAATGTCGCACGAAATACTGTTGCCTTAACATATCTGTGACGTCACATTCCTCAGAGCGAATCATATTTCACATCGACGTCACAGATCACGTCGTGGCTTTGTGGTCTTACGGGTTATAACCATGTTGAAAGCATATTACCATGTGTTAGCCGTAGGCTTTCTCTCACTGTTATTTTAGTGTGCCAAGAGCAAATGGGTCATTCTGCCATTTTGCCCTTGTGTGATGCCTGAAGCCTGCTGACTCGTGCGGTAGAGACGCTCGTGTTTGGTCGGCGGTTTATGTGACGTCACGTGAGACCACATGTCATGGCCGAATTGGCAGGAGCTGCCAACTTGGGCAGCGCATCAGGACAGTCAGAAAAGCTACTCGTTGGCCATGTAGGCTTGTTATTACGAATTGGTGAAAGCGGGTACCTGTGCCTGGTGCTCTTTCACATAACCTGCCTGGTTACGAATGCATGCTAATGTTTTAGAACTGAATTATATGAATGATGGCAACCGCCCTCATCTACTGCTGAAATTGCCCCCAGGTAGACCTGAAACAGGATTATGATTAGGGCGTTGATGCCATCACCGATGGCCGTCAGAGTAGGTGGTAGGGTTGCCTACTGGGAAACGGGAGATCAGACGCGATAGAGCTATTCTTGCATGCTATTTCTTTGCTCTGGGCACAAACATTAAAACACTTTTGCATGCCGCCTTCAGACAACTATTCACCCGTCTTCTGTATCAAATCGTTTTGCACTGTTGCTGTTTAGCTTTATACACTGATTTCTGCAGACCTCTCTTGTTCTTCATTCACTTCACCCTTAAAAAGGATTTTCTCTCTCTCCCCTCGCCTACGAAATTTTCTAGCCAAAATCGCGTTTCTATTTTTTTTTCCTTTTTGCAATGCAAACATCCGTGATACACTTTCTATATCTCCAAAGTCATATCCATCATAAATTCAGCAAAAAGTGATTTGTTGCTGGAAGCTTTTTGACTTGTTGAAATAAAATCGAAATAACTCGCCATCAATTCCCCGTTTTGAAAGCAGAGCCTTGAAAGCAAGCTACAAAACGATTGTTTCGTCTCGAGCTAATCAGACTGAAGTCATTTACTCCCATAATGCTTTCTATACCCCTGAAGACTTGCCAAGCTTCATAGAAGGTCACAACGTCGTCTGCTTTCTACCCCGATTCTCAGAGACACACGACACGTTACTTTCACTGTTCCCTTAGCTTACACTGGGACGACAGTCTAGGAAAATATATATTACAAACAAATCTTACAGTTGTGGAGCCACTGTTTTTTTGAGGATCAATTACGAACTACGAGCAAGCAGCAACTTGTCTGTTGATAGTTGCTTTATCCCGTCAATTCTCATATCGCGTGCATTCACTCAGAATTACTTCTGCGCACTCTACTAGTTTGGGTGTCATCGTGGACCTAACGCCATGGTCCAGTGAAAAAGAATGCAACAGCCTCGGTGAACTTCCGAGCAGTCTCCCATCATCGGTCATGCCGCCAGGTCAATATTTCGAGGACACTTTGGTGGCTGAAGTGATGAAAGGCGAAAGCCTGAGTGCTGCATTCTGCTACGAGATTTTACCGGGTGCGCGGTAGTAATTAGTGTTCGATTAGTTGATTACGCAACTGTCACTGATTAATAATAATAATTATTCAGTCAATAATTAGTGATGATTCATCTAGGCATTGAATAATTAGTCATTAATAAGTAAGTAGTAATTGATAGCCATATGGCCGTCTAAGGCGGCATTATTTATTAACTAATTGAATATGCAACTGTCCCTAATTAGTATTTATTATTTAGCTTGTCATCAATAAGTAATTAAATATTCTCTAAGTAAATAATTTTTCATTATTACAAACTAGCAATATTAGCTATTTATAATATACTAATAAGTAATTATTGGTCATTATTATAAATTAAGCATTGATTGGCATATGACCTTAAAAGCACTCATTCGCACATGCTGTAATCCGGGGTGCGCAATGAGCTAATTAATAAATAATTAGCTCATTGCGCAACTGTCTCTGTCTACAATTCGTAATAATAAAATAGTAATTATTAATCAGTGTTCAGTAATTAAGAAGCTATAATGATTTATTACGCAACTACCACTAATGAGCAAATAATAATTAACAGTCATTATTAGTACTTAATCACTGATTGGCATATGGTCATTTAAGACGCATTCGCGCATACTTGGGTGGTGCTCTGTGATTGGTCGAGACTTCCATGACGTCATCTCGTCTCGACCAAACAAAGCCGCCGAAAAGCGTGACACTTTTGCTGACGACAAGGATGAGGGTATAAAGGCTTTCGCCTTAATAACCCGTTGCATCCAAAACAATTTTTGCGGTCTTGCTCGATGCCCTCTCCCAACGGAAATCATCATCTAGGGTCACCATTTATGAAGGATGTTGTCTGTAACCGATATAATACACTGTCCTCAATGCAGTGCTTGACTGCGATATTCATCAACACCGATATTTGGTCTAAGTAAGATGCAGTGGTGAGACTGCAGCCGGCCTACCTTACTCAATGTTATTAGAACCAACCAGAACCAATGGCACTAGAACGTTGGGCTAACTGGGGGTATAAAGTACACTAGCGCTCATAGGAATGCATGGAAAAACAATATTTCAAGACAGTTTTCTGCTTTCACAGTCTTCTGATGCTGCCGCATGTTTGAGTTACCATGGACATTCCAGTTTATAATATGAAGCGTCACTTTGAAAGCACCGTATTTTAAAATACCTCTAAACGTGCACATCCGAGTCACCATCTACAGGGGTATACGACGCCGGATCGCGGCCCTTACCAACACAGGTAATGAAAACTTTCCGATTTCCGAAATGCATATAAGTTTTCACGGAGCACTCATGGAATATCATTTTGTCAACAGTTGGCGAGCACTTTAAAACTATGAGAAAATAACCACGATATATATATATATATATATATATATATATATATATATATATATATATATATATATATATATGCCAAACTAGACAAAACCACACCTATTCTACATCATGCAAAAATATTAAGGGCCTGTTATTTATCAAGAACTGAGTATTGTCTTAGGTGGTTTAAAGGAAAATCGAAGATAGTGATGTTCTTTATATTCGAATCAAAGTAGTTAATTTTTTATATTCATAAATTTTGGCCTATTTCGAAGTAATATGGAGAACCAACAGACAACTTCAGAGCTACAAATTTTTGCCGCAATAAAAAACAAGGCTTGTGTAATAAAGAGAAAACGTTTTCATGGCAACTATTTATTCAGTGCTGTCAGAATGTAAGGCTAAATATTGGCAATTTTCAGTACAAGCTCTCTGCATTATAAATATTTTGATAATTTTAACTAATATAATTCAGCACCTTTTTACTCACTAACGATTGTCAGGTACTGTGGGTTCTTCAGGGATATTTTATAAATTTAAAACAAAATTTAACTGGAGTCAAAGCTTTCCCCTTTTAGTTGTTCTCGAAATTTGGCCGAATTCGATGCGTTGTGGAGAACACTGCTATTGTTCTAGATCCTTAAATTTTGCTTAAATTAATAAAACAGCCTTCATAATAAAGACAAAAAGATTTACTTACAACTTCAGTCTTTGTGCCCGAATGTGAGATTGAAATCGACGTTTTAGCAGCGCGTTGCTCCTGGAACAAAGTTAGCGCTTTTTGACTGAAACACGTTTACAAGAAAAATGGTTTTAATAACGTTCCTTAAAGGGCCACTGTCCAGGCAAGGACCTTTTAAGCAAATGAGCCCAGTGTTTCGATCAGGTACCGGAGATTGTCTGTACAAAATGCTACAGTGGCACGCGCGCCGCAAAGCAGAGAAAATACAAATCAAAACTCTCTCATACTCTCCTTCGGGAAGCCAGCTTCCCCGTTTCCTGCGCTGGCCCGTCGAGCCACAGTTATGACGTACTTCCCGCGAAGGACGTCCATTGGTCCGTCTCGCTGACTGACGGGAGAAGGATGGGTGTCTACCGCTCGCTACGCGCTTTTCCCTCGCCACGGCCAGACTGAATCCAGCGGCGCGCGCTCCCTCCCCCGTTTTTTTTTTCACGCACGCGGAGTGCCACGCCCCACCTCGGAGGGGAAGGGGAATTTATCTTAAGGAGGCTAGACAACCTCGGGCAGGAGAGTGAAAAACCTTTGCGAGAGAACGGAAGGAGAGAAGCATGACAGAATCGGGTGATTGGGGTGGCTGTAACTGCGTTATTAATTACTGTTTTCAAAAACATTTTGAGGCCTTGCGTTCTAGGGGCTACGTCTCACAGTCACCGGGGAAGAAAATATTTTCGACCGGAGGGTGGACAGTGGAGAGCAGTAAGGTAAACTGCTCTCTCAAAATCGCTTGACTCCCCGAACCCAAAGAGAAAAACGCCTCACCTCAACATAATCGTTAAAGCAATCCTAAGCGATGTGCTGAGAGCTTACTTTACCATAAATGGAACTTTATCGCTACCTTTCCGGAAAAGAAAATCGATATCGTCCTGAAGGCCGCTGACAAGGATGCTACAACGTCAAAGGTGGACTGAGAAATAAAAAAGCTAATTTTCTCTTATGTATATGTATTTTTTTTTTTTTACAGGCGATGTAAGCCTGGTTTTCACCCCCAGACGGCTAGGTTGTCCGCTAGCTGTCCTTGATTCTAAACACACTGTTCATATTTACCTAAAAAGCCGACTCGGATTTTTTGACTTGACGCTATGGGCACCTACGACATGCGCATCGAAAAAGGGTGCTCGGTTAGGCCGGCTGTCAACTATCAGACGCAAACTTCCGAGGTGCTTGGCTGCTCATCCATGACTTCCAGGCAGAGGGTCGCAGCCGCTTTGCAGAGATTGATCACACGACCTCGTGAAATCATTAATCACGCGATTCTTTGGCGTACTGTTTGTTTCGAAGACGCCACGAAAGATGAAATGTAATAGATCAGAGGTCAGGATCATTTGTCAAAGTCATAGCTCAACCTAGTCATCATCATCATGATCATCAGCCAGTTTATAACCACTGCAGGGCGAAGAACTCCCACATTCATCGAATTAACCCACCCTGTGCTAGCTGCATGAAATTTACCATTGAGAACTTTTTGATCTCATTCGTTCACCTAACTTTCTGCCGTCCTTCTATGCTTTCCTTCCCTTGGAATCTAATTTGTTACCCTAAGCTACCATCGGTTGTCCTCTCTTCGCACTACATGACCTGCCCATGCCCATTTCTTCTTGATTTCCACCAGAATGTAATTCAGTTCAGTCGTTCAATCGTGTGTGTCCGACTCTTCTTGACCCTATGGACCATGTCACGCCCCGCTTTCCGGTCTCTCACTATCTTCATAACATCACATAACTTCATCTGCAGTGCCTCGAGGATGCCATCTAACCATCGCGTTCGCTGCCTACCCCTTCTCCGGCGACCCTCAACCTTTCCCAACATCAAATCTTTCTCCAGAGACTCCTCTCTTCTCATCAGATGACCAAAGTAGCTGAGCTTTAACTTTAGAATTTGACCTTCCAATGAGCAGTCAGGGTTTATGGTCGACAGTATCGACTGATTTGATCTTCTGGCAGTCCAAGGAACTCTCAAGAGTCTTCGCCAGCACCACAATTCAAACGCGTCAATTATTCGGCGGTCAGCCTTTTTCACAGTCCAACTCTCGCATCCATATATCACAACTGGAAAGACCATAACACGAGTTATACGGATCTTGGCTCTTTACTAGGCGGTCAAGGCTAACCATTGCTCTCTTTCCCAGAAGCAGGCGTCTCCTAATTTCATGGCTGCAGTCTCCTTCCGAGGTAATCTTGGAGCCCAAGAAGAGAAAATCTGTCACAGCTTCCACTTCTTGTCCATTGATGCTCCAGGACTTGATAGGGCAAGACGCCATGATCTTTGTATTTTTAATGTTCAGTTTAAGCCCGAACTTCTCCCTCTCTTCTTGTACGCGCATCAGAAGTCTCTTGAGTTTCACTTCACTTTCTGCCATTAAAGTGGTATCATCCGCAGATCTAAGGTTGTTGATACGTTTTCCAGCTATCATCACTCCAGCTGAAGACTCGTCCAGACCGGCCTTCCTCATGATGCACTCAGCATATAGGTTAAATAGGCAGGGCGAATTATGCAGTCTTGCCTCACTCCTTTCTCAATCGGAAACCAATCAGTAAGACCATGCCCAGTTCTGACTGTGGCCTCTTGCCCTTCATACAGGTTCCTGATGAGACAGATGAGGTGAATTGGAACTCCCATCTCTTGGAGAGCTTGCCACAATCTGCTGTGATCTACGCAGTCAAACGCTTTCGCATAATCAATAAAGCAGAAGTAGATGGGTCTCTGGAACTCTATTGCTTTTTCCATGATCCAGCGAAGGTTGGCAATTTGGTCTCTAGTTCCTCTGCCCTTGCGAAACCCAGCTTGCACGTCCGAAGGCTCCCGATCCACATACTGCTGCAGCCTACCTTGGAGGATTTTCAACATCACCTTTCTAGCATGCGAAATAAGCGCGATCGTGCGGTAGTTGGAACAATCTTTGGCACTGCCTTTCTTTGGAATGGGGATGTAAACTGACCTCCTCCAATCCTGTGGCCACTGCAGGGTTGTCCAAATCTTCTGACATAATTTATTTTTTTTTTTATTTATTATCAATACCTCAAATGCCCCAGGAATGGGGTTGAGGGATGGGCTGCTATTTCATATGAAAATAGATTCGATGGCTGCCTTGAATTGAGATGGATTGGAGTGGTGCCCGAAGTCGACTGGCAGATTGTTCCAGTCCCGAGCAGTTTTTACGAAGAACGAGCGAAGATGAGCTGTAGTCTGCGCTGGTGGAGGGTAGACAACTTTGGGATGGCTGGTGCGGTTTGAGAAGCGATGAGCTGGTAATATCACTGAAACATCAAGTGGTGTGTGATAAAATTTATGAAAAAGGCAAAGCCTAAAGATGCAACGTCTCAAATTGAGATTAGTAAGGTGAGCCTTAGATTTAAGAACAGTTACGCTGGATTGATAAGAATAGTCTGAAAAGATAAATCTAGCTGCGCGATTTTGAACTGATTCGAGGATGTTACAAAGGTTAGCTTGATGAGGGTCCCAGATTGAGCATGCATATTCTAGCTTAGATCGAACGAACGTGAGGTAAGTTAGTGCTGTAATCGAGGCAGGGGCGAGGCGCAAATTTTGACGGAGGTAACCAAGAGTGCGATTGGCTTCGTTAGCAATGTTCGTTACATGTGAAGACCAATTAAGTGTGTTAGAAATTGTGATGCCAAGGTATTTGTATAATTGGACAGATGAAATTTCGGAGCCACAGATGACATACCTGGAGGGTTGATAGTGCTGTCGTCGATGAAAAGAGAGTAATCCCGTTTTATTAGTGTTTAAAGACATTAACCATTTGTCGCACCAGGCTTCAACGCGTTTAAGGTCATCTTGAAGAATGCGAGAATCGGAACTGTTATGGATTGGACGGTAGATGACGCAATCGTCTGCAAATAGGCGGATGTTAGAAACAATGCTACTAGGCAGATCATTAATGTAGATTAGGAAGAGCAAGGGTCCAAGTACAGTGCCTTGGGGAATGCCGGAGAGGACTGGGTAGCAAGTCGATGAGAGTTTGTTAGCGTACATAAATTGCTTCCGGTTAGTCAGAAAATTACGTATCCATTCCAATACAAGAGGGTTAATGCGTAATCGTGAAAGTTTAAGTAAAAGTCGCTGATGGGGAACTTTGTCGAATGCTTTTTCAAAATCTAAAAAAAGAGCATCTACAGGTACGTTTAAATCCAGATTAGAACTTATGTCATTGATGAATAAAGCTAGTTGAGTTTCACATGACAGTCCTTTACGAAAACCATGTTGATTAGGATGAAAAGAGGCTATAGAAATTAGAAATTTTACCATGTGAGAGTAAAGCACATGTTCCATTAGCTTTGAAGAGACGCTTGTTAGTGAAATGGGACGATAACTAGAACATGAAGATGGAGGACCTTTTTTCGAAACTGGAACAACCTTGCCTAATTTCCATTCTTCCGGCACCACTCCTGATGACAACGATTGCTGAAAAATATGACATAAAATGACGCTGACAACAGTTTTTGTGTGTTTTAGTACTTTTGAGTTGATGCCATCGACACCTGATGAAGATGGTAAGTTTTAGTGAGTCTATAATTTTCGCGATACCGAAAGGATTGAAAATGATATCAGCATGACTGCGTGATTATAGCTAGGGAAATCTGGTAAAGTGTTGGCAGGTTCTTGCGTAAATACAGATGTGAATGCGTGGTTAAGTTCTTCAGCTATTTTATTGTCAGGGATTGGACGGTTCTGCTTATCGCATAGTTGTAACGGTTGCGAGTGTTTGGGGCAAATCGTATTCCAAAACTTTTTAGGGTTATTTTTTATCATTGTTGGCAAGACTGATGAATAAAAAGAGCGTTTAGTTTTGCTAGCAAGTGATTCAAACTCGTTTTCCGCTGCGTAATACTTTTGCCATGAACATTGGTTGATAGTTTTTTTAGCTGAGCGGAATAGCCTTTTCCTTTTGTTATTAAGACGTTTCAACGTGATGTTAAACCATGGTGATGACTGTTTTTCTCTTATAGTAGTAGTTGGCATGTGCGTTAGTATCAACTCATGCATTTTGTTCTTAAAAAGTAACCAGTTAGTTTCTACGGAGCGTTTTGAAAAATCGTGAAGAAGCCAAGTGCAAAATTCTTCGAGTGCTACATTAATTATGGAATAATTCCCCCTGTCGTATAGTGTTATTGTTTTCGTTATTTTAGGCGTGTGCGGCAGATGACAATGAAAGGAACCGTGCAAAATTGAATGGTCACTAAGCCCTGGCAAATATGTGAGCGGAGAGAGCATATCGGGCTCGGAAGCTAAAACTAGGTCGAGTGTGTTTGATGATTTGCTACCGCGACGCGTCGGCTTTGTGACTGTTTGCGTTAGTCCAAACGTTAGGCAAGTGTTTACGAAGTCACTTTCGCTGTTCTTTTGTGATAGAACTGAGGCAAGATTTGACCAAGTTATCGCAGGGAAATTGAAGTCTCCGAAAAGCAGGATAGGCGATAGACGGTATGCGCTGGTTACTGATAAAAGGACCTCGTGGAACTCGGCAACGAAAGAAATATCAGTACCAGGAGGGCGATAGCAGGCCACAATTACTATAGGTGGATAAGAGGCGTTACTAATAACAAATGTAATAATGTATGCAGAATGTTAACAGCTTCATGGTTGAGGTTTTGAAGCAACTCAATTGGAATGCCATCAATTCCGCTAGCTTTGTTCTTAGCAAGGCTGGCTAAGGCCCATTCAACTTCACTCTTCAGGATCCCCGGCTCGAGATCAGTAATCACAACCGTCTTATGTTGGGTTTGCACATCTGGGTCCTTCTTGTACAATTCTTCTGTGTATTCCTGCCACCTCTTCTTTATCTCTGAGGCTTCAGTGAGGTCCCTGCCTCGTTTGTCCTTTATCATTCCCAGCTTAGCACAGAAGCTTCCTTTGATATCTTTGATTGTCTTATACAGAGCTCTTGTGTTCCTTAAATGGCTGTTGTCCTCAACTGCTTGGCACTGTATGTTCAGGAAGGCCTTCTTATCTCTCCTTGCTATTTTCTGAAAATCCGCATTGAGAACCTTGTATCTCTCTCTTTCCCCCATAACTTTTGCCATCCTCCTTTCCTCAGCTATTTGCAAAGCCTCTTCAGATAACCAGTTTGCTTTCTTGCATTTCTTTTGCTTTGGAACTACCTTAATAGCAACTTCTTGTATTATATAACGAACATCAGTCCACATCTCTTCGGGCTCTCTGTCTTCTACATATAATTCTTGAAATCGATTTCTCACTTTCACAGCATATTCTAATAAATTTGATCCAGATCATACCTGAAAGGTCTTCTAGTCTTATGCGTTTTCCTCAATCGAAGCTTAATTTTGGCAACAAGAAGCTGATGATCGGTGCCACAATCGGCCTCAGGCCTTGTTTTTACTGCCTGTATAGCGTTTCTCCATCTCTGCCGGCAAAGAATATAATCGATCTGATTCCTGTACAGACCGTCCGGTGGAGTCCATGTGTACAGGCGCCTCTAGTGCTGTTGAAATTGAGCATTCGCTATGGTCAGGTTGTTTTCTTGACAAAACTCTACTAGTCTCTGCCCAGCTTCAATTGGCTTGCCAAGACCGAACGCGCCTATAATTCCGCATATTTCTTCACTCCCGACCTTAGCATTCCAGTCTCCTATGAGAAAAACGACGTCTGATGATGGGGTGCGGTCTAAAAGGCATTGTAGGTCCGCATAAAATCTCTCAACGTCAGCTTCTTCAGCAGTAGTGGTCGGTGCATAGACTTGGATAACTGTTATGTTTAAAGGGTAACCTTGGATCCGAAGTGAAATCATTCGGTCGTTTTGGGGGTTGTACCCTAGCACTGCTTCGCCCATTCTTCTGTTTACTATGAGAGCGACCCCATTCCTTCTCTTGGATTCGTGCCCACAATAAAAGACATAATGGTCGCCGGAGTTAAATTCTCAAATTCCGGTCCACTTGAGCTCGCTGATACCCAAGATATCGATGTTCAATCTGTCCATTTCTCGCTTGACGACATCTAGTTTACCTTGAGTCATAGATCTTACATTCCATGTTGCTACGTGATATATCTCCTTGCAACATCGGACTTTCCAGTCGCTTCCCGACACATCCACAACTGAGCGTCCTTTTGGCTTTAGCCCAGCCGCTTCATTCGTCCTGGAGCTACTGGGAATCGCCCTTTGTTCATCCCCAGTAACATGTGGGACGCCTTCCAACGTGGGGGGCTCATCTTCCGGCGCCATATCATTAATGGTATTGTGACTGGCCATAGGGTTTTCTTGGCAGGAAATACTGGAGTGGGTTGCCATTACCTTCTCCAGTGAATCACATTTTATCAGAACTCTCTGCCGTGACCTGTCTATCTTGGGTGGCCCTACACAGCAGAGCTCACGACTTCATCGAGTTTCGCAAGCCCCTCCGCCACGACAAGGCAGTGATCCATGAAGAGGAGAATGTCATTAGCTTGAGTTATTTCTTTGACCCACTCTGTACACTTCCTATCTCTTAAGGTTACACATACCATTCGCCGTTCCATAGCTCTCTCCGCTGTATTCTGCTTAAGTAGAATCCTTTTCCTTTAGTCTCCACGTTTCAGCCCCTTTAGTAAGTACAGGCAAGATGCAACTGTTGTATACATTCCTCTTGAGTGATACCGATAAGCTGCTAGTCATAATCTGGGAGTGCTTGCCAAATTCGCTCCATCCCAGTCTTATTCTCCTGGTTATTTCCTTCTCATGGTCCGGATCGGCCGTTACTACCTGTCCTAAGTATACATATTCGCCTACGAATTCCAGTGCTTCGCTAGCTATCGTAAATTACTGTTCCTAATGAGTACAGGAAATGAGTACAGCACTATTGAGTACAGGCGATCATGAAAGTACCACAAACGCGCTACATGAGTCTAGCAGAACCTCCTCGCCGCGCTTTACCCCCACGGGAACAATCATGCCGGTGTGGGATCAGCTGATGGCTCCAAGGCTTTCGATAGTTCATCTCGCTCTTCTGTGACCGTAGCTGAGTGCGGTTGCTTGCGATCAATATTGTTTGGGCTTCCATCATCCGCGTATAACCTTTCAAACTGTGTTGGATCAGTGCGTTGTCCGCCAAGCCTAGTCGTCTAGTATCGATGGCGAAAATGAGCAAGTTAGCGTCGCATACCCGCGGTTAGGCACTGCCTAGAAACGCCAACCGTTAAGCAAAGTTTTGCTGGCGTCTAGATACGACAGAGAGATCTATCGTTTCGTTAATGGCACCGTAGCCTTTGCGACACAAAAATTTAGCCTTATTTGAGCTCTATGCCGTCACGAAACCTGCCGTGTAGGAGATAACCTTCCTTTAAAGGTCTTTTTTTTTTTTTTTCGGCGTCCTTGGGAAGTGGTTCCATTTGTGCGCATCAACACGGACGATTGCTTGCGCGACGCGCTGATCGCAGGCACTCATGGTTGCGTC
The DNA here is from genome assembly GCF_055883805.1 of Amblyomma maculatum. Classification (NCBI taxonomy): domain Eukaryota; kingdom Metazoa; phylum Arthropoda; class Arachnida; order Ixodida; family Ixodidae; genus Amblyomma; species Amblyomma maculatum. The sequence goes on from NC_139344.1 coordinate 276,950,162, forward strand.
TGTAATATTATTACCTCGCTGCAAAGTGATAAGCTTTCACGCGAAAATAAATGAAACGCGCAAACCTACCCTGCACCGAAGAGTGGTTTCGCCAAAGCCACTGAGTTGTTCAGCTGGTTTGCCACACATTAGCTGCACAGTTTCCTTCTAGTAGGTTCACTGTACTGCTTCTCGATAGTCACGGCCGTTGCCGCCTCACAAAAACTACCGTGAAGAAGAACGCCGCCATATTTTCTATCACACTGACGGGGCTACTGAAAACAATTCCAAAGAAAAAGCGCGTCTAAAGACGGTAATTTGTGCGTAAACGTCATTTTGACGTAATATCTGTTTTTTACTTTTTGTGACGTCGTATGACGTCGTTTAACGCAACCTCGTTATGCACAGATTCAAAATTTGCATGACTAATTGCAGACAGGCTGATGACTTGGAATCGATTTCTGATCGAATAAAATCGTTGTTCCATCCCTGGTTGTGCACCAGTCTGTAAGCATGCAGGATGAAAGCTGGCTAATGTTATTCAAGTTCTTATGAAGGCGAAGTCCCACTAGGCTTTGTCGGCACCGGGAGTGCCAGCAAAATGTGTCGCTGAAGAGTATTGTGGTGAAATATATCATCATCATCATCCTCATCAGCTTGACTATACCCACTTCAGGGCGAAGGCCTCTCCCTTATTTCTTCAATTAGCACGGTTCTGTGCTAGCTGCATCCACTTGACCCCTGCTAACTTCTTAACCTCATCCGCCCCCTGCTACGCTTTCCTTCCCATGGAATACAGTTTGTTACCCTAAGCTACCTTTGGTTATCCTCTCTTCGCACTACATATATGTGCTGCCCATGCCCATTTCTTCTTGATTTCCACTAGAATGTCAGTAACTTGAGTTATTTCTCTGACCTACTCTGCACGCTTCCTATCTCTTAATGTTACCCCTACCATTTTTCGTTCCATAGCCCTCTGCGTTGTCCTCAACTTATGTAGACCCCTCTTCGTTAGCCTCCACGTTTCAGCCTCATAGGGGAGTACAGGTAAGATGCAACTGTTGTATACTTTCCTCTTGAGCGATACCGGTAAGCTGCTAGTCATACTCTGCGAGAGCTTGCCAAATGCGCTCCACCCCAGTCTTATTCTTCTCGTTATTTCCTTTTCATGGTCCGGATCTGCGGTTACTACCTGTCCTAAGTAGACATATTCGCCTACTACTTCCAGTGCTTCGCTACCTAACGTAAACTGCTGTTCCTTCCTGAGGCTGTTGAACATTACCTTAATCTTCTGCATCGTGATTTTCAATCTTATACCTTTCTACTTGTCCTGTCTAGGTCCCCAGTCATTCTTTGCAGTTCATCTCCTGAGTTACTTAGCAAAGTAATGTCATTAGCAAATCGCAGATTACTGAGGTATTCTCCATCTACCCTTATACCTAACTGCTCCCATTTCAAGTCTCTGAATACTACCTGTAAGCAAGCTGTGAATATTACTGGGGAGATCGTGTCTCCCTGCCTAACACCTTTCTTTATGGGAATTTTGTTACTTTCTTTATGCAGAACTTTGGTTGCAGTGCAGCCACTATATATATCTTTCAGCACTTTCACGTACGGCTCGTCAAACCCCTGATTGCGCAATGCCGCCGAGGTTTCTACTGAGTCAAATGCTTTTTCGTAATCCATAAATGCTATGTATAAAGGCTGATTATATTCCGAGCATTTTTCTATCACCTGGTTAATGGTATGGATATGATCGATAGTAGAGTAACCTTTCCGAAAACCTGCTTGATTCTTTGCTTGATTGCAGTCTGAGGTTGTGCTGATTCTATTACCTATTCTATTATTCTATTAGTGATTACCTTCCTAAATACATTCATTATACGTCATAGACAGCAAGCTGATTGGTCTGTAATTTATAAGTTCCTTAGCGTCCCGTTTCTTATGAATGAGGATAATGTTTGCGTTCTTCCATGATTCCGGTACCGTCGATGACACCAGGCACTGCGTATACAGGGTGGCCAGGTTTTATAGCACGATATCCCCCCCGTCCTTCAACTAATATATAGTTATCGGATCCTCTCCAGCTGCTTTCTCCCTTTTCATAGTTTCTATTGCTTTCTTAACCTCGTCCTTCGTCACTGGTGGAACGTCTGACTGTTTTTCCCTACCACCAAACTCATTAGGGCCCTGACTACTTTGGCGACTGTAGAGATCAGTATAGAACTCTTCGGCCACTTTGACTATCTTGTCCATATTCGTGATGACATTGCCCGCCTTGTCCCTTAACGCATACATATGATTTTTTCCTATGCCCAATTTCATCTTCGCCGTTTTAGGCTTCCCCCGTTCTTTACAGGGAGGGCAGACCAGTTCAGGATCTTGCTACAGAATAGATAGTCAGCTGTAACCGAGGATGGCGACATTACCCTAGAAGCAATAAACAATAATTTCAGAGATATCATTACTGAGTGTGCTGTAAAAGTAGTCGGTAGGATAGTTATAGAGCATACCGGTAAGCTCTCTAAGGAGACGAAATATTTTGTTTAGAAACGCCAGAGTATGAAAGCTTCCAATCCAACATACCAGATAGAATTGGCAGACATATCAAAGCTAATCAATAAGCGCAAAGTGGCCGATATAAGGAAGCATAACATGGAGAAAATTGAGCATGCTGTAAAGAAATATATACGGGCAGTGATTAGTCAATAGAGAGTCATGGTCATTTTTCTCCAGTGAAGATCAGCTCTGTCATAATTAGTAACATTATTAATAATTACTAGCTGAATATAATTAACAACATTAATTAACAAGAATTCTAGAGTGCACTTTGGTCCACTAAAGTGTGATGACGAGAAAACCAAAGCGCAGTGTATCGTAGCCCCCCCCCCCCCCCCCTACGGCACCTATATATCTCCTTCTCTTCTTTCACTCCCACCTTCCTCCCTTCCTTTACGGCGTGGTACATGTATCCATTATTAGACCTATAAAACCGCGGCCCTCAGTCACCAGCGGCTGCGGAGCTACTGAGCACGGCGGCGGTAAGACCTGTAACGTAGTCGGGGCTAGTAATTCAATCTGTATCTCCGCTGGACAGGCCTCCATTGGAAACTGACCCTTGCAACTTTTAACGCTAGAACCCTAGCTGGTGAAGCTAGTTTAGCAGTGCTGTTATAGGAACTAGAGGGTATGAAATGAGATGTCATAAGACTTATTGAGGTTAGGAGGCCGACTGAGACATATACTGCACTGAAGGAAGGGCATGTACGGTGTTATCGAGGTTTACCGGAGAAGCGAGAACTAACGAGTAGGTTTCCTTGTCAATAAGTATATAGCTGGTAACACAGATGAATTCTACAGCAATAATGAGAGGGTGGCAGGCCTCGTAATTAAGCTTAATAAGCGGTGTAAACTTAAGGTTGTACAGGCCTACGCACCTATGGATCAGATTTTTTAGCCGCTCCTGGCCGCGGCCATTTTCTGCCGACCAGCGCGCCGCCGCGCGGGCGCTTCCTTGGGGACTGCGGGCACGCGGTACCGGCGCTGCCGCGCAGGCACGGCAGCCGCGTTTAGCTAGCCGTCGGGCGCTAGACTAGCGCCGAAAATATTTTCACCGCACGGTTGTGTTGGAGAAAGTTTATTTGCATTGCCCTAAGGTTAAAATCGACTTGTTATTTATGGGATACAGTTTTACGTTCACATTAACCTTCTGGGGCTCACCACACTGCTGCGTTAATAATGCCGTTTCGGTCTCTTCCTTACTATAAAAAGTTTTTGAACAACGGCAAATATTACTCTTGCGTATGACTGGCATATAATTCCACTTCCAATGAGCTCTTCTCTCTTCCTGCCAGCCATTTCGAACCTCAGCGATTAGGCCGTGTTGTCGTTCTTCTGCTGCGTGCCAGTCACATCAACAAATTATCGATTTGTGCTCATCTGACTTGGCAAGGTAATGGCAGGCAAATTTTGTTACACTTTATTTATGTAACCCCCCTGCTGTAGCGCCCTCGGGCTAAGCGCAGTATCATTGAATGAAGAATAAAATAAATAACACCGCCGCATTAGGATCATTTCTTTTTATCCCTGGAACATTATATGACCTATCAAACTTTGGCGCTTAATTCATGTCAAGCATAATGCATCTTTTTATATCTTGCACGTACTGGTGCGGGCAAAAGTGAACGGAGCACCTTTTTTTTTTTTCTACCATCTTTTACTCGTTCCATAATTTAAACTGGCGGTCTTGGTATCCGCGACTCGGTAGTAGACGCTAGTGCCCTTTCACTGTGACGTTTTGACGGGTTAGTTGGTATCTTGATTTTTATAGCGCTGAAGAAACACCACGTGAAGAAAAACACAAAAGAACGGAAGCGTCTTTTGTGTCTTTCTTCCTGAGGTGTTTCTTCAGGGCTATAAAGATCAAGTTCACTAGGACAACATTGTTTCTCATCTCCAATGCAAACGGCGTGATTTTAATTTGAACGGAAAAGCGTACTCTGTAAACTTATGTCCGTACCTGTACATTCTCGTACATGCCAAAGAAACAGCCGCAAAGAAATGCTAGCTCAATACGACTCAGCCAGGTCAAAACACGTAATGAAATCGTGTTGCGTCCGAGGTAAATACTAACTGCAAAGAGCTACTGCGCTCAACCGTTTTGCACGCCTAGTTCTCTCTGAAATAAGGACATAACAATTGGGAGTCGTGGTTGTCGTACTTAGATACCTTTAAATGAAAAACGAAAGGCAAAGATGAACCACTGTATGCCGAAAAAAACACATTTTGCCTAAGCAAACTTCAGCGCGAGTCTCATCGATCCGGTTAAATCTGACACCATGGAATCAGGTTAAAACATCTACGTTCTAGTGCGCAAAATCAAAAAGTAAGAAAAAAAATGTGGATTTCTCGCGTGTAAAGAGCAGCCCCTCCCCCCCCCCCCCCCTCCCCTTAAAAAAAAAAAAAAAAACACGGCACTGCAGCGCATAAACGGCGATTTACAGTTCGTAACCTGAATGGTGGACTACCCTCGTATATTACGTCACCTAGGAAACAGCGCGCTTCAACTCTCTGTAGTACTCTCTGGAAAAGGGAAAAATGTCATTGGCGATGCACAGCACACACCTACATGCATAGGTGGTAGAGCGCGTTAACGACTCAATTGAATAAGGTTCGCTTAAAAACACCGCATTCAACGCGGGGCGATCCCGCGCGACCCTCAGTGTCCTGGCCGCACGCACCCGTCAGATGGCGCCTGGTGTCGAGAGTTGGAACGCGCCAGCGGCCTGTGTGTGAGGGTAAAAAAATTCTGGTCTATTTGTAGTCATGATGACCAGGCAGTTGAAAGCTTCTATAAAGATGTAGAATTGGCAATGCGGAAAGGAAAACGCAGTGTACTGTACTAACGGGCGACTTCAATGCCAAGGTAGGGAAAAAAGCAGGCAGCAGACCAGGTAGTGGGTGACTATGGCATTGGTTCTAGCAGGTGGGGAGTTACTAGTTGAGTTTTCACAGAGCAATAACCTAAGATTCATGCATACCTTATTCAGAAAACGAAAGAACCGGAAGTGGAGATGGAAACGTCCTAACGGGAAGGCTAAAAATGAAATTGACTTCATAATGTGTTCTAACCCTGGCATTATGCAGGATGTAGAGGTAATCGGGAAAGTGCGATTTAGTGACCGCACGATGGTAAGGTCTCGAATTAGTCTAAATCTGAAGAGGGAACGAAACAAATTAGTAAGAAAGACGCCCATATACGAATTAGCGGTGAGAGGAGGGCAGAAGAGTTCAGGATCTCGCTACAGAATAGATATTCAGCTCTAACCGAGGAGGACGACTTTAGCCTAGAAGCAATGAACAATAATTACGGAGATGTCATTACTGAATGCGCTGTAGAAGTAGGCGGTAGGGTAGTTAGAGAGGATACCGGTAAGCTGTCTAAGGAGACGAAAGATTTGATTAAGAAACGCCAGAGTATGAAAGCTTCCAATGCAACAGACCAGATAGAGTTGTCAGAGATATCCAAGCTAATCAAGAAGTGCAAAGTCGCCGATATAAGGAAGTATAGTATGGAGAAAATGGAGCATGCTGCAAAGAACGTGGGTTGCCTTAAAGCGATGAAGAATAAGTTGGGCATAGGCAAAAATTAGATCTATGCGCTAAGGGACAAGGCGAGCAATGTCTTTACGAATGCGGACATTATAGTCAAAGTAGTCGAGGAGTTCTACACTGATATCTATACAGTAGCCAAAGAAGTCAGGAAAATAATGAGATCGGTGGTAGGGAAATGCAGTCAGATGTTCCACCAGGGATGAAGGAAGGAGTTAAGAAAGCATTCGAAACCATGAAAAGTGGGAAAGCAGATGGAGAGGATCAGGTAACTATAGATCTGTTGAAGGACGTGGGTGATATCGGGCTAGAAAAACTGGTCTGCCTGTATACGCAGTGAGTGGTGTCATCGACGGTATCGGTACTATGGAAGAACGCAAACATTATCCTAATTCATAAGAAAGGGCACGCTAAGGAATTGCAAAATTACAGACCAATTAGCTTACTGTCTGTTACGTATAAGGTATTTATCAAGGTAATCGCTAATAGAATCAGGACAACCTTAGACTGCAACCAAGGAAAGGATCAATCAGGTTTTCGGAAAGGGTACTCCACTATCGATAATACCCATACCATCAACCACGAGCATAGCCTCCTTTATACTCTGTGCCTGTCAACGCGCCACGCGAACAATAGAGCGGCGCCGTCGGGTAAAGTTGCGCGGCGCTGCCGCTCCGGCGCCACTGACGTAGGGGTCAAGGCGCACGGGTCGCACGGGTACGAACGTCGGCGCGGGGACGGGAGCGCTGTTATTCGCTAGCCTGATAACCGTTCCTAAGCATGAGTCGTGCATATTCAGCATATTTACTTGTAAGGCCGACATCCACTAAGCATAACAATTAAGTGATCATGATACTTGTTAGGCAATAACACCAACGCTATATGACATTTTATGTCAGGCAGTTTCAATAAATTGCGCATATGGCTCGAAAAACTGCATGACTGCTCCTCTAGCACCAATGGTAATAGAAAAATTACAATGCTAGTCTACGCTGCAATAAAACAAAATTTAAGAAGAAAGGCACCAGCATTTATTTACACATTTCACAACAGCAATTGTGCTTCAAGAGTACCATGTAGAAGAGGTGTGATGAATAGTTGCCACTAGTAGGAAAAAATGTTCACGGTGACTGCTGTCACTGATAGCACTTCAGAATGCAGCTTCATTTACAGATGGTTGGAACAACTGCATCGCAGTATGCCATTGAGATCTGTAAGGAGAACAATTTTGGTATCAGCTGTTACTTTCAATGATTCAGCGCGTCGTACAAACGTTTTTATTTTTTCAAACTTGAAAAAAAAAAAAGGAAGGACAAATATACGCGTTGCATCTTTCCGTTTCGATCACTCCAAAATAATCGTCACAATAAGCAAAGCTTGCGTTTTTATTTTTTCACAGAATTGGGCAGTTATCGAAGCAAAAAATACTGCGCTGGAGCACATGTAACATACCACACAGACGAGCTAACCAGGGATGAAGTTAGCATCGCAGTCCAGAATATACACGTGCACATTTAATATTATTATTACCTTACTGACGCGTAATGAACACACTTCTGGTGTTGTCTTTATTTTTCACAGGTCTTAATGCGGTTGAGTACTAGTTTTGCGGTTTCCGATGCTAGAGAGGGACAGCGATTTTGTTGACAAGTAAAACTAATATAGGCTTTGCACGATTCGGTTTAACTCACTTTAAAGTAGTCATCTTCACAATAAGTAAATCTTGTGTTTCTATTTTATCACAAAATTTCGTAATTAGCGTATACTGCAAAAAAAAAAAACACTTCACAGGAGCATATCTAATTCAATTCAATTCAGTTTATTTCCGTCAAAGCGGCAGGGGCTCGAACAAAAGTGAAAAACACTTCACTTGACGAGGTTCAAGCCCCTCTGTACAAGGCATACAGCGGTTGTACAATACAGCATACAGCGGTCGCAAATGTTTAGATAAGCAGTGCATAATCTGCAGGACAACCTTTTATAGAAAAAAATAAATGTGCAAGGACATTGCATAAACTGAAGCAAACATAATAAAATAAAAAAGCTTCATTTGTATGTTCAAAAATTGCTCAATCAGTGTAATGAACACAATACATATATACAGTATGGACAAAAAAAAAAACAAAAAAAAGATAAAGAAATAGTCATCATTATACAATTCTTTACGAAGGTACCATCCCTATTATGATGCAAAAAAAGTCTTCAACGTTGACATACTAACATTTGCTACCATGATATTGTGAGTGTGGAAATAATTAAGTAACGATGGAAGTGAAAATTTCAACACTTGACGGCTAAAGGTTGTGCGTAAAAAAGGAACTTTCCAAATTTCTGGTGACCGGGATGTAGACCTACCCTCCCTTAAACTTAAATTTGCAATGAATGTGATAAGGGCCTCATTGTTATGTAGACCTTGCTTGTACCTTCTGGCCAAGGTGAAAGAGCAAAGATTATGTATGGGAAGTATTTTAAACTCCGTGAAAAGGCTTTTGGTGTGTGTATTTGGTTCTGCACCTGCAATGAGTCGAACGGCTTTCTTTTGTAGAATGAAAATTTGGTTTAAATTTGTGAATGTAGTGTTACCACAAACAAGAAAACAGTAATTTACATTGGACATAAATAACGCATTAAACAAATGAAGTTTAACCGCAGGCGGTAAGAAATATTTTAATTTAGCTAGTATACCCACGGTCCTTGAAATTCGAGAAACCACGTTATTAACATGGACATCCCAGAACATATGTTTATGGAAATACACACCAAGTGTTTTAATTGTATCAACCACCTCTATTGTTGAGTGACCAATAGATAGGTTTATACCCTTTGTCGTTGTAGACTGTCTTGGGGTGACAATTACTGCCTTAGTTTTTTTGCTGTTTAGTTGCAGGGAATTTGATGTGCTCCATAAATATAAATTGCTGAGAGTTTTGTTTATGTCATTTTCTAGGCAATCGTAACTGTGACTACAAAACAACAAGGTGGCGTCATCGGTATATATGACAAACTTTGCAACCAAGGTGATGCTCGTTATATCATTGATATAAAAATTAAATAGTAAAGGTCCCAGGATGCTTCCTTGAGGTACTCCTGTCGTAACTGCTTTATAGTTCGATAAATATTTACCTATTGCTACACATTTCTTACGATTTTGCAAGTATGATGTCATTAATGCTAATGGAATTCCCCGCATGCCATATAATTCTAACTTCCTTAATAGTGTTAGGTGGCTGAGACTATCGAATGCTTTAGAAAAATCACTGTAAAGGCCCGCTGCAATTTTATTGTCTTCAAATGCTTTCAGGATTATTTCTTTTTGCGTTAAAAGAGCAAGCTCTGTCGACCTGCCTTTACGAAATTCAAATTAAGATGCACCGATAAGATCATGCTTATTTGCAAAATTTGTTATTCTCAAGTGTATTATCTTTTCTAAGCCTTGTGGTAGAGCATCCGCCTCGCATTCGGGAGGTACGGGGTTCGATCCCCAGTGCCGCCGGGTACCCACCGGTTTCCAATGGGTACAAGATTTCCCCCGGCCTGGTGCTCGGCTCTTTGGGGGTGAAATGCTTGGGAAAAGGGGCCATGAACCAAAATGTGGGTTCAAGAACGAGAAAAAAAAAAGGGCCACATAATGGGCTGTTGCCGCGCAAGGCGGACTTATTGTTGTCCGATGGCGGAACGAATCACTGCCACATCGGCGCAACACTACGCAGACGAGCCAGGCAGGGGAGCAATTAGCATTGCAGTCCAGAAAACACAGGTGCACATCTAACATTACTATCGCAGTATTGATGCTTAATAAACACAGTGTTTGGGGCTGTCACTATTTTTTACAAGCCTCAAAGCAGCTGAACACTTCCCAGCGATCGCCGGAAGGACAAAGCAAAGCTGACACTTACCACTTGGTGCAATGCTGTATTCCTGCAGCACCCCAAGGCAGAGAAAAGTAGAAGCATGACCTTGCACACTGCAAAACAGTCCACGAAACAGCGAGAAAGCGGCAGCGCGTGGATATCCGGACCGCTTTGCAACACGGCGCACCCGGAACTCGCCTGGCGAGGGTCACCCTACGTCGCTGTCGCCATCTCTCGGCAGCCAGCGGCGTAACTTGTCAACGGAGGAGGAGCGGCGGCGACTGCCGCAGAGTGTATAAAGGGGGCTATGCCACGAGATACAAAAATGCTCGGAATATGATCAGCCTTTATACATAGCATTTATGGATTACGAAAAAGCATTTGACTCAGTAGAAACTTCGGCGGTCATGCAGGCATTGCTAAATCAGGGTGTAGACGAGCCTTACTTGAAACTGCTGGAAGATATATATATATATATATAAATATATATATATATATATATATATATATATATATATATATATATATATATATATATATATATATATATATATATATATATATATATATATATATATATATATATATATATAGGGAGGGGGTTGAAGCTCGAATTGGTCCGGTAGGGCATAAACTTAAAGTAGGTGACACACGGTGGAAAAAACAACACTTTATTCCGACGTTTCGGCCGGGGTCCGGCCTTTGTCAAGGAATGTTCCTTGACAAAGGCCGGACCCCGGCCAAAACGTCGGAATAAAGTGTTGTTTATTCCACCGTGTGTCACCTACTTTAAGTTTATATATATATATATATATATATATATATATATATATATATATATATATATATATATATATATATATATATATATATATATATATATAATATCAAGGTTCGTATACAGACAACATAAATACCCAAGAAAGTAGCAGGGGGGACAGCGGCCGATGTAGCTCAGTTGGAAGAGCACCGGACGCGTTATTCGGAGGTCGTGGGTTCGGATCCCACCATTGGCACGTTGTTTTTTCTTCTACTTTGTGTCTAATTATCTTTCCCCTTAACAGATTACATTAGTAATTTCTGTGATTATCCAAGTAAACATAAAAAAAAAGACATGAATTACCATCCCCAACGCTTTCCTTGGCCTCGCCGACTGTTGGCTTCTTTCCTTCATATATATATATATATATATATATATATATATATATATATATATATATATACCAGGCCACAGCAATGTGACTTTAAATGAATATGCTGATAGTTTGGCAAAAGAGTCCCTCAATGGCCCCGTCTTACCTATCCTTCCGGTGACAGCATACATCACCGCAGCGAAGTTTCGGAGAAACGTTCTATTAAATATGAAAAATGGACATCTTTTAAATTCGGTTGACTACCTGCATCTAAATTATTCTTAGAATAGAGAATTATGTCATTCACGGCAACTTGATATGTCTCTAACAAGGCTGCGATGTCGTATCCCACCTTTAAATTTCTATCTTTACAGTTCTGGTTTGGCACTTTCTCCAGTCTGCGCATTTTGCGGTGAACAGGAATCATTCGATCACTTTTTAATGTTTTGCCGCCGCTTCACTACGTTGAGAAGACGGTTGATGGAAAGGCCATTGCAACAGCTTGGCCTCAGTTTAAGCAGCCAGATATTATTATCATTTTGCGCCACCATCCTTGGGCACAGTCACAGGTCTGTTTTCACCGCCATGCAAAAAGTTTTTACTGGAATCAAATCGTTTGCCTTGCTAAATATTTGAACATCACTTGTTCTACAATTGCAGTGTGAATCTTCCGTGTGTATCACCATTTTTCATTTTATATTTCAGTTATTTCCCGTTTTGTTTCCTTTCCTCTACCCCTCAAATCACTTCTTTTTTTTTTTATGCAAGTATGCTTCAAAAATTTTCTTTACTACCCAATTCTTGGCCCATCCCCCTCTGTGGGTATGTGCAATAAGTTATTTGGTTAACAACAACAATAACGATGATTCCCAATGAACCTTGGTCCAGGACACTCTCGGGCCGCAAGTTGTCAGGATTCGATGGCGGAAGCCAAGGCACGCACCACATGGCATAGGCAGCGAAGGATGGACCTTCAAGTGTAGCGGTTACTTGGGTCGTGGGGTCTTTGGTCGGCACATCTGGTCAGTGGGGCCAGATATGGTCGTTCGAGTCTTTCTTTGTGTCTTGTGGTCATGTGTGGCGTCTCTGCTCAGTCTCTCCTTCGTCGTGTATTGTGGTCGGGGAGGGGGTCAGGACGGAGGAACGGCAAGGTCTTGCTGGGTCGGGCAGGCTGGGGAACCGCCATGCGATGCCTCCTAACCTTCAGCCGACGGCGCAAGAAGTCGCAGGGCGCCAAAGCTCCGGACCAGGATTAGGGGTTGATGATGAAGCACCCAACACTTCCGCCAAATGTTACGGGGCGGTAAGCCGATGAAAACAGAACAGAGAGATGTTCGATGACCGTGAGATGATGTTTTAATGAAATGTCAGCAGGCCTAGCGCGAGCGCAACTGCCAGCGCCACTGCCCGCTTCTTCTTCGTTGCTCGTCCGTAACAATATATATATATATATATATATATATATATATATATATATATATATATATATATATATATATATATATATATATATATATATATATATATATATATATATATATATATACAGACAGAGAGAGAGAGAGAGGCTTCACAGCAACCGTAGTACTGAATAAAGAAAATAACAAAATTCCTGTAAAGAAAGGTTGGCAAGGAGACACGATCTCCCCAGGACTATTCACAGCTTGCTTAGAAGAAGTATTCAGAGCCTTGGAATGGAAGCAGTTGGGGATAAGAGTAGATTGAGAGTCTGCGATTCGCTGATGACATTGTCTTGCTATGTAACGCAGGGGACGAACTGCAAAAACATGATTGATGACCTAGACAGGAAAAGTAGAACGGTGAGCTTGAAAATCAATATGTAAAAGACTAAGGTAACGTTCAACAGCCTCGGTAAAGAACAGCAGTTTAAGTTAGGAAGCGAAGCACTGGAAGCACTGGAAATATGTCTACTTTGGACAGGTAGTAACCGCAGATCCGGAAAATGAAAGGGAAATAACAACGAGAATAATTTTGGGAGGGAGCGCATTTTGCTAGCACTCGCAGATTAATTATGAGTAGCAGCTTACCGGTATCTCTCAAGAGGAAAGTATACAACAGTTACGTCTTACCTGTACTCACCTATGGGGCTGAAACGTGGAGGCTAACTAAGAGGGTTCTACTATGGAACGGCGAATGGTAGGTGTAACATTAAGAGATAGGAAACGTGCAGAGTGGATCAGACAAATAAGTCGTTACTGACATTCTAGTGGAAATCAAGAAGAAGAAATGGGTATGGGCAGGATAGATAGTGCGAAGAGAGGATAACCGATAGTCGCTTGGTGTAACAAACTGGATTCCAAGGGAAGGAAAGCGTAGCAGGTGATGGCAGAAAATTAGGTGCGTGTATGAAGTTAAGAAGATCACAGGGGTCAAGTAGAAGCACCTGCACAGGACGGGGTTAATTGGAGGAATCTGGGAGAGGCCTTCGCCCTGCAGTGGGTATAGTCAGGCTGTTGATGATTATGATGACAAGTGTCCGCAAAGAAGTGTGACAGATACTGCGCCTTTTCTATTCTGTAAATCAATTTCAAATGCCGCTAATGCCTGCTGTACTAACGCCTCCTAGACATCTGGGTCTGCTTCTGTTTGCTGTGTGGTGCGGCGTTCAAGGAAGAGGCCAATGAAAAGCGCCGTACGGACGCCTGGATCGACGCCCGTTGGGTCAGGCTCGTATGTACATTAATCGCCTGGTGACGTCATGACCTGTCGCCATGGTACATCGCACGCCCTTTGTCTAACACAACCAGCATTTCATTGAACGCTTCAAAGTTCACCGGCGCTCTATAATTCGTGTACAGGAAAGGAAAGCGCAGTATCTCAATAACGAATATAACAGCGCAAAGAACGGGACGAAACACGGAAGGAAGAAACACGGACACTAGCGTTGACTACCAACTGAAATTTTATTTCGATACAAGACACATATATAAAGGTACTAAGGGGATATAGCCAAGGCGATCCTGCGCGATCACCGAAACAGTATAGTCACGCCCAAAAGTAAAAACTATAAAAAAGGTAAAGGGCCGAAACGACTAAAAGCGATAAAAACCACGGTGTAAGAAGCCGCGACGGAAAGTAAAACCGATAAAAAACAGATATACGCGTAGCCAAAAAAGGCAAGTGAAAGCGTTAAAATATAACGGTGATAAAACAGGACTAAAGTCGCGGCACAAGGTAATTAACAAGAAGTGGCAAAGGGGAGCACGTGTGAAAAAATTAAACATTTACCCTGTCTCTTACAAATTCCAATTCTTTTTGCAACAAACAGGGAGGGTGTACTCACACATTGTTCCTTTGCGCTGTGGATCTTGAATGCTTCTGTGATTTCTCTGGATATCCTTTCCCGTCCTCTACTAAGAATTGTGCAGCGATTGAAACATGGATAACAAGCTTCGTCTGGATCATCATCCTTACATTTGCACTTTTTGCAGTGTTCGGCGAGGTGCCCGGAAATTGCAATACTGTTTACATTGTTTCTGTGCTCTTGAAGCTTAATGTTGAAGCACCTGCCTGTCTGGCCGATGTATCTCTTCCCACAGAATACAGGCAGAAAGTAGACAACGCCGGTTTACCAGAGAATGAGCTGTTCCGATTGAGTCTGCCCACACCCACTGGCGATCAGAGGTTTGTTTTCCTTCGGGCAGAGGGCGAAAAGCTTGTTTGGCGCTGAAAAGACAACGTCAACCCCTGAACGGTTCGCGACTTTTTTGAGGCGGTGGCTGACCTCATGGATGTAGGGCATTACGACTATCTTTTGTGCTCCTTGTTAGACGATGCCTGAGCGTCATGTTGTCTTTGTTTCTTGGCGAGGGAACTGACCACGGACACTGGAACGTTCAGGGGATATCCGTCTGTTTACAGGCGCTCGACCTGGTTGGTAAAACTATTAAGGAAATAATGTTCACAGGACTTCTGAAGTGCATTTTGAAAACAATATCTTACTATCCCTTTCTTAAAGAGTTTTGTATGGGCGGACATAAAAGGCAGAAGTGGTGTCTTACCCTGATAAGACCAGCAGGTATGCTCGTTAGAGAAATACAGTCGCAAGTCCAGAAATCTGACTGAGCGCTCATGAGGCGTTTCATGCGTGAAGGCCAGAGGAATCATTGGCCGAGCTTTCCGCCCTCTGCCCGAAGGTAAGCAAACCTCTGATCGCCATGGGTGTGGGCAGACTCATTCGGAACAACTCGTTCCCTGTAAAACCGGCGCTGTCTACTATCAGCCTGTATCCTGCGGCAACAGAAACATCGGCCAGACAGGCCGGTGCCTCAACATTAGGCTCTATGAGCACAGAAACAATGTAAACAGTATTAGAATTTCCGGGCACCTCACCGAACACTGCAAAAAGTGTAAATGTAAGGATGATGATCCAGACGAAACCTGTTATCCAGATTTCAATCGGTGTACAATTCTTAGTAGAGGACGGCATAGGATGTCCAGGGAAATCACAGAAACATTCGAGATCCACAGCGCAAAGGAACAATGTGTGAGTACACCCTCCCTCTGTT
The DNA here is from genome assembly GCF_055883805.1 of Amblyomma maculatum. Lineage (NCBI taxonomy): Eukaryota > Metazoa > Arthropoda > Arachnida > Ixodida > Ixodidae > Amblyomma > Amblyomma maculatum. Next base: position 276,965,765 of record NC_139344.1, read on the forward strand.
GTCGCAAAAAGCATTGAAATTTGTCAGAGGCAGGGTAAATGTTTAATTTTTTCACAGGTGCTCCCCTTTCCCACTTCTTGTTAATTACCCTGTGCCGCGACTTTAGTTTTTTGTTACCACCGTTATATTTTAACGCTTTCACTTGCCTTTTTTGGCTACGTGTATATCTGTTTTTATCGGTTTTACTTTCCGTCGCGGCTTCCTACGCCGTTGTTTTTATCGCTTTTAGTCGTTTCGGCCCTTTATCTATTTTATCGTTTTTACTTTTGGACGTGACTACACTGTTTCGGTGATTGCGCAGGAACGCTTTGGCTATACCCCCTCTTTGTACCTTTATATATGTCTCTTGTATCGAAATAAAATTTCATTTGGTAGTCAGCGCCCGTGTCCGTGTTTCCTCCTTCCGTGTTTCGTCCCGTTCTTTGCGCTGTTATATTCATTATATGCTGTACCAACTAGCCCGGCATCTTGCACTTGTGAGCAGAATCTTTCTCTCGCGGAATCCCGCTATCATCCTCACGGTAGAGAAGGAGCATGATGATGGGCGTTTCACGATCCGGGGCGTGGCGCAATTGGCAAAGCGCTGGGCTGGGGATCCAAGGAATGGAGGTTCGGTTCCCGATGGAGACAAGGTTTTAAGGCGAAAGCCTTTAATGGCTCATGCTGTCGTGGACAAAATGTGTCCCGCTTTTGCGGCAGCTCTGATTGGCCGAGGCGAGATGACGTCATAGAGGTCTCGACTAATCACGGAGCACCACCGCAGTATGCGGAAATGCGTGCCATATATGGCCATGTGCCAATCAATAATAATTACTAAATAATTATTCAATTATTATTAATTACTTATTTATGCCTGATTAAGCAATATATTCGTAACTAATCTATGACAAATCAGGTAAATCACCACTAATTAGTGCCCGTTGCGTAGCAGAATTCGGCACTCAGGCTTTTGCCTTTCACTACTTTTGTCGCTAATATCCCTCGTAATTTTATTAATTTACTTTTAACTCTCGCTTTCGAAAGCGTAACACCACTGCTGACAGCCTTCTGTCGACAATGATGGGGCATTAAAGACTTTCTCTAAAATAACTAATTGACGAGTGATCAGTTCACCAACGGAGATAACTTAATGTCGTTACTGAGTTAATTAAGTAACTTAATAAACGGGGTTAATCAGTGGCAGCATGTGCCATGACGTCCTAACATATGTTTGATGGCGTCACACATACGACCAACAAGCGTGCATTAAAATGGCAGCATTGGAAGTCACGTGAGAGTGAATTGCATGAGAATGCCACGTGGCTATGAGAACGCCACGCGCCACTAGCGACGGCATACCGTCCAATCTCACACTTGAAGGAGCAGTGCAACGAACGCTCGGCAAGGAACGGAAATTTCCACTGTGCGGCACGAACCCTGTGCGCGACTCCACGCTCTCTTGTGGTTTGATGAGAAGTTGTGCCATGACGTCTCATTTATCTTCTTTTGTTTTATTAATGCCGAAGCATTACATCGCTATGTTCACAGATTGCTGTCCGCATCCCGCGTCCGCTTGGCCACGTAAGCAGACCGTGTCAGCAAAATCGTGTCCGCAGCAGTTGTGAGCAATTAAGAAGTGGTAGAGGTTAATGAATGATGTCAATCAATACAGGGTGACGTAATGTTGTGTCCGAAAAAATAATTAGGAGAATAAGTAATTAGGTAATTTATTTGAGGCAAAAATGTAAACGTAAAACCGAAAAGGGTCTCATTAGCCAATTCCTTGACGCCACATTTGAATGTATCAAATAATAAAATAGTTAATTAAATAAGTCAGTTAAGAAGGCTCAAGGATGTGACGTCACGCAACCTGAAGTTGAGCCAAAAAAACGCATAGGAAGGGATTGGCGCGCAATTTGAAAGTATCAAGCACTAAAGTAGTTAATTAAGGTAGTCAGTTAAGGTGACCTCATGCAACCGGCAGTAGATGGTTGGTTGGCTGGTTTGTGGGGTTTAACATCCCAAAGCGAGTCAGGCTATGAGAGACGCCGTAGCGAAGGACTCCAGATTCGACCACCTGGGGTTCTTTAACGTGCACTGACATCGCACAGCACACGGGTGCCTTGCTATTCGCCTCCATCGAAAAGCGGCCGCCGGGGCCTGGATTCGATCCCGCATCCAACCGCAAGTAAAGCCAAAAAAAGGGCATGGGAAGAGATTGGCGTGCAATTTGAAAGTACCGAAGACTAAAATGGGTAAACAAGAAGGGAATAAATGTGACGTCACGCAATCGGAAGTAGATCCGAAAAAGGGGATAGAAAGGGATTGGCGCGCAATTTGAAAGTACCAAAGACTAAAATGGGTAAACAGCTGAGAAGTGGATTAAGCAACTAGAAGCAACCAGAAGCAACCAATGGCAGCATCCGTGCTTTCACATTACTCCAATGCATATTCTGCAGTTCTTTTTTTTTTTTTTTTTTTTTGTCCATCGCCATGGACGACGAGCATAGCGTTTTCCTCCTGTGATGACTGCTGCATCACCAAATGAAAGGATGGCTGGGTTTCTGCCCCTTTAACGAAGTTTTTCAATTTATAGCGTCCCCTTTCAACGGGACAATATATTATTCAGCAGAGTTTCCTTTTTGTACAGCGAACCACTTCATGAGTTGTACAATGCGGAAAATCCCCAACTGACCGAGGGAAGGATCATTAGAAGAGTCGATATAGAGGAAGATGATGGCATAGGCTCCCGTTTACCGATCCTAATTTTGACAATTCTGTTAGCTTTCGTTGTTGACAGAAGCACGTCGAACCAACGGCTGGAATGCATTGCAGGTGGCATGTGGATGTGAGAAAGGATATTGTTTTCTCGGTCTTTTTGCAAGACTGGGGGAGGGGAGGAAGAAACTAAGCTTCCATGAATTTGTTCGAAGAAGCTCTTTTGGTTTCAGATAAGGTCTATCCAGATTACGTTAACGCAACGCTAAGAGCAAGATCTCGCTCCAAACAATTTAAGCCTCTAGACTGAAAGCTGCCGTAGACGTCCATTTCTATGGAGAGTGCCATGCTCATACATATATTATGGTGAGGCTACCCCCCCCCCCCCCAAAAGAAACATAAAAGAATGTGCCTCTGCCCGTGCCACTAGGTATAACGGGCTTGCCATGCTCATACAATCGGCCCAGACAGAATACAGAGCACTATGACGTCATTCTTAGCGTCAGGGCGAGGTGTGATCTCAAGTTGTATCATGTGCGTGGGCCGCCGCGAAGGCCAACTGCACGTGCTTTTGCGCCTGTACCAGGCGCGGCTGAAACAATATCGCGCCACGTCCGCTGCGAATCTCGCCTTGCCTGTGGGACACAATAGATTCCCACGGCGCGCACAAAGACGTGCGCAGAGGGCGACATGCGAGCACCCTCCGGCAAGGAACCCGAGTCCAGGAAGCCGTAGGCGCGCCAGCATAAAAGCATAAAAGAAAGGCTGCGTGCCGATGCGGTGCGTGCAGTGTGCAACTGGCATCAGTTGTCAAGTCGGCGCCTACGTAACGTCACGACGGTCTTCTCTCCTCGCCTGCAGATCAGACCAGTTCTGGTCGTCCCTCTGAAGAGACGGGCCCCGACGACAAGCGACAGCCTGGGCACGGCGACGACGCGGGCTTGAGGACGGCACACGGTAATGTGACGACTGTGCTAGAAGCAGTTACTTGTTTTACCTGCGCTATGTGTGGTATTGCGCGCGAAATTAACTGTGGACGAAAATTAATCAGTGAAATGTTTTAAATTATATGGTAGTCGGTAGCAGCTCTTAATGCTTTCTGTTAAGCCTAATGCACATTAAGGTAGCACTCAGCAGCCACGTACTTGAATAGCCAACGTCGTCTTGTAGGGCATTATGGGGCATACTAGAACAAGCAATGATTAGGCGTTTAATATCCAAGTTTTAGTTCCCCAACAGCTGTGGGCGTGTTACGCAATGAAGGCGTGGTAGGCAGGAAGAGGAGGCATATACACCGATGTCCTAACGAACCTTCACTTTATCATTTTGGAAGAGAAACCAGTTCTATACAATCTATAACCGGGAAAATGAAGTTCGCATTACATCGCTGACACGTTTCGTTCCCAGCAAGCAATGACTCTATAACGGATTTTAGGCCTGGGAGCGCGCCTTCTTGCATAACTGGCCTCAAGATGGCGGCGAACTTCCGCTTTTTACAGCCCGCTTCTCGCTCCCGTGCTTCGTCGAGTCGAAGTTTCCACATTACGCGTGGCCTGGTACTTCACTAAGATTGAGCTTATTCTGAACGAGGAAATAAATGCGAGAATGCAGTCAGTAGCATTAACTACTTTCAGTTTGGTTGTAATAATTTATTCCACGCGGCGCTGACCGCCGGACGTCGGTGATAGCGGGGACGTCACGTCGCTCAGTGCAATCATGAAATGATAAAAAACTCTACAAGGTAACGTTAGACTTCCCGTTCTGCAAGAAGCCACCAATGTCGCACGAAATGCGGTTGGCTTAACGTGTCTGTGACGTCACATTCCTCAGAGCGAATCAGATTTCACATTGACGTCACAGATCACGTAATGGTTTGGGGGGTGTGGCGGGTTACAATCATGCTGTAAGCATATTACCATGTGTTAGGCGCAGGCTTTCTCTCACTGTTATTTTATGTACCATCAGTGAATGGGTCACTCTGCCATTTAGCCCTTGTATGATGCCTGAATCCTCTAGGCTCGTGGGGTAGTGACGCACGTGTCTGGTCGGCGGTTTGTGTGACATCACTCGAGACCACATGTCATGGCCGAATCGGCAGGTGCTGCCAATTTTGGCACCACATCGGGACAACCAGACATGCTACTAAGGCGCGTTTTTACGAATTGGTGAAAGCGGGTTTCTGTGCCTGGTGCTCTTTCACATAACGTGGCAGATTACCAATGTATCCTAATGAGAAAATGCGAGCCGAAACAGAAGAGGAAGCCGATGTGGCAGTTAAATCGCATTGGACTTAACGCTTAATTGCCCGTATGTTTTGTCATTGTTTCTTACTTCTATCACGGGAGTTTGGCAAGGGCTGGCATCACAGCAAAAGTTCAAGGTAGCTCATGGTACTTGTGAGAAATTATATTATGGAGCGATAAAGATAATTGGTTCACTTGTGGAAAGTGCAGGTCGAACATGTGTCCCCTTTGTCATGAAGCTAGCGCTCTACCTCCGCACCACAGAATCACGTGCACTCAGCAGCAAAATTCCTGTGAGGCGGCAATACAAAAGCATTTCGCTAGTGTTTCTGGTCTGGTTGTGCGTCTGCACACATAATTGTGCCAACGATGGCGTGTCTAGACGTGTGGACATGCAGTGACGCCATCTACATTGACCTGTTATGACGTCAGACACTGTAACCATGACTATGACTATAATTAACCATGACTATAACTATCCTAGTGTATAACCATCACTATGACTAATTATTCATGATAATATATGATTTGATTAGTTATAATCATGATTAGCCATAGTCATAGTCACGGTTAGCCACTCGTAACCCTGGTTAGTCACAGTCATATGCAAACTCACTGTTGTCACAGTCATATGCAAACCCACTGTTAGTTATGGTCATGGTTACAGTGTCCGGCGAATTTCTGGTTAGACTTTCTGCTCACACTTCCTGGTCACACGAAGAATGAAACAAGAAATTCTTTCACCTTTATAAAGGGAGGCATTTGGGTTGACGAAGCACTGTACGCCACGACTATGATGGATGTGCAGATGTTTATTCACGTCTGGCACTCTCCAGCTGCGACATTGTGATAGCAGCGGATAGGTTCGCCTGCTCTGTTAACGTCAGAACTTTGTGTCTTCCCGCCTGGTTCAGCTACGTCAACAAGGTGTCACTTGCATTTCCTAATCACAGCTTTCTTCGGACGCTGTCAAAAAGTTGCGTCTTTTTTTTCCCCCGCTCTTGAGGAATTTACTCTTTGCAACAGCCTGCTCACTTCTAATTTTTTTTTTTTTTCAGCCTCCAGGAAGCGCTGCAGACTTGACGAATAACTCAAGGTAACGTATTTTTTTTCGAACAACGCGGCCTAAATACACCTAAACTGCCTCTGATTCCGACTCCATTCCTATCATCCACCACTCCGACTGGCCAGTCGTGAAAACAGAGGGAGCGTGGCACTGTTTGAGCCATTGACAAATGAGAATATAAATACAAATGGAAACTTTATATTATCCCATCGCAGCAGACAACCACATATATCAGGTTACCTAAGCCTAGTCTTCGGTCTATGCAAATAAAGCGAGGGAATTTACTTCGCAAAAATTCATTCCAAGATATTTTGAACAAATTCTTAGAAATATCTTACTTATGTAATTATTTTCACATGTTTTATAACTGAATTATAACAGACAATATTACCTATATCCTTCCTCGACAGGCTTGCTGTTTTTATATTTTTATTTTTAAAAAACCCTGTTTTCTCTTTTTGTGACAGTTTTAACAACTTATCACCGTTGGAGAGACGACCTTCAGAAGTTATATCTTCCTACACATTGTAAGTGTCAGCCATTTCTATCACTAGCTCATGAATGTATCTCCGAAAACCTGCTCATGCCTCCTGTATGAATTGTTCATGGTTTTTCGCACAACTATTTCTGCTTACATCTTTTTGTTTGCTTGTATTGTAAACTATTTGTGATTATTGGATGAACCCCCTCCTCCCCCCTATGTAATGCCCGCAAGAGCTCTTAAGGTATTTGAAATAAATAAAACGCAAATAGAAGTATATAATTTTTAACAACTGCCGCATGATTATTAAAATTCGCACCCACTGGTTTTTATAGCAGTCCTAATTACTCTTTGTCATCGCAGGATAAATTTTAAAAGCAAAATTGCGCAACGCATCGTAGGTGTTGGCAATTTCTATCATGTTCATTTTCGTAAGAGCATTTTAGGATATTCTACAACTGGCTCACAATTATTTTCAAAAAAGCAGCCCAATGGTTTTCTGCGGTAGTTTTAACTATCTCGATGCATGGTAGTATCTCCATGTGTATGGCAGTATCTTATAGTATCCCACAGTCCCCTCGTCTGAAAATTCTGGACTTGTATTTCGTCAATTCTTTCTTTTGTGTATTTATTATTAAAAAGCATAAGTTTTGATACACGAGCCGGCGGCCTACTTGGAAATACGAGGGTCGCGACAATAAAGCGATTGGTTTCCACTCCATTTAGCTTTTTTTTTTTTTAAATCCTACGCTCCTCGTAGGCTAGCTGTCACGCCCTCGCTGTTACTGGCACCAATCAACAGCTGATAACAAAGAAATAAGGGGACACTTAAGGTCTTCTTGCGGCGTTGTCGGTGCTTTGAGCGAGAAATTTCCGGCATGATTCTGACAGGTGATGGTTGGCAGGTGACCTGGCCGTGCACTGATTGGACGGTGGGATGTGTGACGTCACGAGAGCACATGACATGGCAGGAGCCGTGAACTCGGGCTTCCACTTTCAGATGGGGGGGGGGGGGGGGGGGGGGGGGGGTGAGATGGAAATCGAGTCTTCCAGGACCCTTGGGCGATGAGCAAGACGCGCTATTTTATACTCTTAGGCCAAGCAGGCATGTCCGTACCTCTTGGCTAAATCAGGCCTTTGCAGATATCTTTATAAGGTGGTCTTTAGCTGAAGTAGGTACTTACGACTGTATGCTAATGAGCATGCGCTAGATAACGGAGGCACAAATCAGAGGATTATAGAATAAGCGAGCAGCAAAGTGGATATACGCAAACTGGGATCCGCAAGAGGAGTCGGACGGGAGCCATTAAAGATATCGCCCTTAAATGCCCTTAAATGCGATGCTTAAGCGCCCCCCAACTTTGTAAAATGTTCGTAGCTAAAGCCGCGCTGTTTCTAACACGTGAGCGTCTGCATCTCCTCACTCAAGAAATCGAAACAAACGGTATTTTGCTTCGAACAAACTTGTATCCACATACCGTCACTCCAGTTGTAACGACCGCGGCCATTCGGTACGTTAGAGCGCGCGCTCTTTTTGCACCCGGCTGCACTTTCCGGTATGTTCCTCTGGAGCTGCCGGCGCCTGTGAATAATAAATTAACGAGCCCTCTCTCCTTCGCCGCAAATTTCTCCATGCACGGTCGCCGCACACAACTGTCGCCAAACAGAGTCATTCAATATTCGCGCTCGCAGGCGGCAAGTGGCGCCGCAAGCAATGGCTGCGCGCAGCACTGGAAGCAGAACGCAGCGCAGAAATTTGTCAAAATGGCGGCGGCATCAATGCGGTCGGCGAGACTTATCTGGGCAAACGTGCAACAAGCGAGCCCACTGACAAGGGCGCCGCGCTCTGGGACAAATGAGGCGCCCTGCAAGCTCGCGGCCTGGATGGCAGCAGCTGGGCCTCAAGCGATCCGACATCATCCAGACCGCGACTCGCATAATCCGATGCCGTGCCATACGGTATTATTTCGTAGCTTCGTTTTCAGGGCGAATTCGGGCATTTTTTTTTTTTTTTCGTGCGCGCAGTATTTCCATGGCCATCGCTAATAGGCCAGAAACAAGGTCAACCGGATTAGCCAGGGGGGTGTTCCCGCGGCGACGTATGGAATGGAAAGGGTGGACTTTGAGACCTAAATCAGTACTATGTAGCTCTCTATTTCAGACCCGATGAAGCCGCGTAACGATTCTTGAAAGTTGGAAATGTATAAATTTTTGTAAATATGACCAATGTATTTATTTATCTCTATGTTTCTTCAGTCAGTTCAAGATCGCTTATGTGCAATCGTACGCAGCAAGGTATTCCATTCGTTTTGGTTAACGCGTGAAAAGGCGGTAGAGAGAATATTGGTAAATTGTCACGCGAACGCTTTCGACCTTCATTTATTTCAATCTGCATTGAGGTTTTCGAGAAGTATTCAAGGATCCGATCTACACGGGCGTTTTAAATGGCCACTAAAAAGTATCCTTCTTGTGCGTTTGGCGGCGCCACAGTGGTGTCGGGATTATAAAAAATACCGCAATATAAACAAGCACAGTGGTCTAACAATGTTCTATCGTGCCTTTTAATACATTTCTGCGTTAATATTTGTGCTTTTATTGTATTTATTCGCTTTCTCGGCGATGAAGAGGGTGTAGACGAACGCTCTCGAATGTGCTTTTAAAAACTCGCCAGCGCTTGAGGAAACGGCGTCCAGCCAAGCAGGCTCGGACTCGGTTGCACTTGAAAGTTACCGCGTGACAATTTCGATCTGCATTGAGTTAAGGGCTGATCGAGTTTAATGAGTACCGATAGTGTTCGTGTGACATGGTATAAGCTGACGAAATATTTTGATCATTGAAACACCAAAGATCGAAAGCCTCTAACCCAAAAGACATGATAGAACTGGGAGAGCTATCAGAACTAATCAATAGGCGTAAGTGTCCGACATGAGGAAATATAATATGGAGAAAAACCAGCACGCTCTAAAGAACGATAGTAGCCTGAAAGCAGTGAAGAGAAACTTTAGGCATATTCAAAGAACAGATGCATGCACTAAATGACAAAGCGAGTAATGTCATTACTAATGTGGACAAGATAGACTAGCCGAGGAATTTAATACTGACTTATACGGTAGCCGAAGTAGTCAGGACAATATTAAGATTGGCAGCATAGAGGAGTAATCTGACGCTCTGCCAGTATAGAAGAACGAGGTTAAGAAAGCGTTACAAGCTATGAAAAGGGGAAAAACAGCTGAGGAGGGTCAGGTAACTGCAGAGTTCTTAAAGGATTCTGTAGATATTGTGCTACAATAGCTGGCCACGTATACGCAATGGCTGATGACATTGAGGGTACTGAAAGCTTGGAAGAACGCTAACATTATCTTAATTCATAAGAAAGGGGACGCTAAGAACTTGAAAAATTACAGACCAATCAGTTTACTATCGGTTACGTGCAAGGTATTTAGTAAGGTAATCGCTAATAGAGTCAGGACAACCTTAGACTGCAATCAACCAAGGATCCTGCAGGTTTTAGGGAAGGGCATTTTACCATCGATCATATCCATATACTACCAACCAGCTGAGAGAGAAATGCTCAAAATATAACCAACCCCTATACATAGCATTCATTGATTACAGAAAAGCATTTAACTCAGTCGAAATCTCATGAGTGCTGTGCGATGTCAGCGCACGTTAAAGATCCCCAGGTGGTCGAAATTACTCCGTAGCCCTCCACTACGGCTCCTCTTTCTCTCTTTCCACTTTCATTCCCACCTTCCTCCCTTCCCTTACGGCGCGGTTCGGGTGTCCACAGAGCAAGTGTGACAGTTACTGCGCCTTTCCCTTCCTGTGAACCAATTTAACTTTATTTAATCTCATGAGTAATGCAGGCATTGCGCTATCAGGGTGTGGATGAGTCATATGTAAAAGTCCTGGTAGCTATCTATAGTGTCCGCACAGAAAGTAATAGAATTACAATAAAGAAAGGTATTAGGCAAGGAGACACCATATCCCCAGTGCTATTCACATCTTGCTTAGAGGAAGTATTCAGAGACATGGAATGGGAGCAGTTAAAGATCACGGGTGATGCAGAATACCGCAGTAATCTGCGATTCACTGATGAGATTGCCTTGCTATGTAGCTCAAAGGACGAACTGCAAAGAATGGTTAATGACCTAGACAGGAGAAGCCGAAAGGTAAGCCTGAAAATCAATATGCAGAAGACTATAAGGCAATGTTCGACAGCCTCGGAAAGGAACAGCAGTGTAACATCGGTAGCGAAGCACTGGAAGTGGTAGGCCAGTATATGTCTACTTAGGACAGGTAATATCTGCAGATCCGGACCATGAAATGGAAATAACCAGGAGAATAGCATTAGGATGGAGCGCATTCGACAATTACTCGCACATATCCACATTCATTCATATTCACTTTATTCCGCATTCCTCCCAGTAAAAAAAAAATAAATAAAAATAAAAGTGAGGATAAGGACTAAAAATTGCTATGAACACAGCTTGTGGCCCTTGCCCCCTTTGATGGGAGCGAACAGCGATAACAAATCACACACAAGTGAATCGTTGGTGAAGTATATAGTTAAATATAGAGAACTGCATAATATAATCAATGTTTTTACTAATAGTATTACACAATAAATTAAACAAGCTCTATTTACCTATGATAAGCTCCATAAAACCCCGGCCCTCAGTCACCAGCGGCTGCGGAACAACTGACCACGGCGGCGGTCAGACCTGTGACGCAGCAGAGGGTGCTAAGAAAGTCTCGCTCCGCTGGACAGGCCGCCATTGCAAACTGACCCTGGCAACGTTTAATGCTAGAACCCTAGCTAGTGAAGCTAGCTTAGCAGTGCTGTTAGAGGAACTAGAGGGCATGAAATGGGATGTCATAGGGCTTAGTGAGGTTAGGAGGCCGAATGAGGCATATACTGTACTTAAAGATGGGCATGTACTGTGTTATCGAGGCTTACCAGAGAGGCGACAACTAGGAGTAGGTTTCCTTGTCAATAAGTATGTAGCGGGTAATATAGATGAATTCTATAGTATTAATGAGAGAGTTGCAGGCATCGTAATTCGGCTTAATAAGCGGTATAAACTGAAGGTTGTACAGGCCTATGCACCTACATGTAGTTATGATGACTAGGCAGTTGAAAGCTTCCACGAAGATGTAGAATCGGCAATGCGAAAAGTAAAGACGCAGTATACTGTACTAATGGGCGATTTCAATGCCAAGGTAGGGAAAAAACAGGCAGGAGACAAGGTAGTAGGTGACTATGGCATTGGTTCTAGGAATAGCAGGGGGGAGTTACTAGTTGAGTTTGCAGAGCGCAATAACTTACGAATCATGAATACCTTCTTCAGCAAACGGAAGAACCGGAAATGGACATGGAAAAGTCCTAACGGAGAGACTAAAAATGAAATCGACTTCATAATGTGTTCAACCCCCGCCATTATGCAAGATGTAGAGGTAATCGGGAAAGTGCGATGCAGTGACCACAGTATGGTGAGGTCCCGAATTAGCCTAAATCTGAAGAAGGAACGCAACAGATTAGTAAGAAAGAAACCCATCAACGAATTAGCCGTGAGGGGGAGGGCAGAAGAGTTCAGGATCTCGCTACAGAATAGGTTTTCAGCTCTAACTGAGGATGGCGACATTACCCTAGAGGCAGGGAACAATAATTTCAGAGATATCATTACTGAGTGCGCGGTAGAAGTAGGCGGTAGGATAGTTAGAGAGGATACCGGTAAGCTGTCTAAGGAGACGAAAGATTTGATGAAGAAACGCCAGAGTATGAAAGCTTCCAATCCAACAGACCAGATTGAATTGGCCGAGATATCGAAGCTAATCAATAAGCGCAAGGTGGCCGATATTAGGAGGTATAACATGGAGAAAATTGAGCATGCTGTAAAGAACGGGGGAAGCCTTAAAGCGGTAAAGAGGAGGTTGGGCATAGGCAAAAACCAGATGTATGCGATAAGGGACAAGGCGGGCAACGTCATCACTAATATGGAAAAGATAGTCAAAGTAGCCGAGGAGTTCTATACAGATCTCTACAGTAGCCAAAGTAGTCAGGACCGTAATGAGATTGGCGGTAAGGAAAAACAGTCAGACGTTCCACCAGTGACGAAGGACGAGGTCAAGAAAGCACTAGAAACTATGAAAAGGGGGAAATCAGCTGGAGAGGATCAGATAACTACAAATTTGCTGAAGGACGGGGGGGATATCGTGCTAGAAAACCTGGCCACCCTGTATACGCAGTGCCTGATGTCATCGACGGTACCGGAACCATGGAAGAATGCAAACATTATCCTCATTCACAAGAAAGGGGACTCTAAGGACCTTAAAAATTACAGACCAATCAGCTTACTGTCTGTTACGTATAAGGTATTTACTAAGGTAATCGCTAATAGAATCAGGACAACCTTAGACTGCAATCAAGCAAAGGATCAAGCAGGGTTTCGGAAACGGTACTCTACTATCGATCATATCCATACCATCAATCAGGTGATAGAAAAATGCTCGGAATATAACCAGCCCTTATACATAGCATTCATTGATTACGAAAAAGCATTTGACTCAGTTGAAACCTCGGCGGTGATGCAGGCATTGCGAAATCAGGGGGTAGACGAGCCATACGTGAAAGTGCTGGAAGATATATATAGCGGCTGCACAGCAACCATAGTTCTGCATAAAGAAAGTAACAAAATTCCCATAAAGAGAGGTGTTAGGCAAGGAGACACAATCTCCCCAGTGCTATTCACAGCTTGTTTAGAGGAAGTATTCAGAGACTTGGAATGGGAGCAGTTAGGGATAAGGGTAGATGGAGAATACCTCAGTAATCTGCGATTTGCTGATGACATTGCCTTGCTAAGCAACTCGGGGGATGAACTGCAAATAATGATTGATGACCTAGACAGGAAAAGTAGAAAGGTAGGCTTGAAAATCAATATGCAGAAGACTAAGGTAATGTTCAACAGCCTCGGGAAGGAACAGCAGTTTACATTAGGTAGCGAAATACTGGAAGTAGTAGGCGAATATGTCTACTTAGGACAGGTAGTAACCGCAGACCCGGACCACGAAAAGGAAATAACAAGAATAATACGATTGGGATGGAGCGCATTTGGCAAGCACTCGCAGATTATGACTAGCAGCTTACCGGTATCGCTCAAGAGGAAAGTATACAACAGTTGCATCTTGCCTGTACTCACCTATGGGGCTGAAACGTGGAGGCTAACCAAGAGAGTTCTACTTAAGTTGAGGACAACCCAGAGGGCTATGGAACGAAAAATGGTAGGGGTAACATTAAGAGATAGAAAGCGTGCAGAGTGGGTCAGAGAAATAACTCAAGTTACCGACATTCTAGTAGAAATTAAGAAGAAGAAATGGACATGGGCAGGACATGTAGTGCGAAGAGAGGATAACCGATGGTCGCTGAGGGTAACAAACTGGATTCCAAGGGAAGGAAAGCGTAGCAGGGGGCGGCAGAAAGTTAGGTGGGCGGAGGAGATTAAGAAGTTCGCAGAGGTCAAGTGGATGCAGCTGGCACAGAACCGGGTTAAGTGGAGAAATATGGGAGAGGCCATCGCCCTGCAGTGGGTATAATCAGGCTGATGATGATGATGATGATGATGATGATGATGATGATGATTTACAGATCATAAATATTCATTTTATGCATAGGTTGCGGCACTACAGTACAAAAATGTAAGCAGTCGCACATGCACACAACGCTCAAGATTTGATACAAATCAGCACACAGGTACATATGTCCAAACTTGTATACAGCATACATAGAAAATCTATGCAACTTATGCATGTTTCACAAACAAAACAGGAAGCATAAACAAATGCATTTACATGGAACTTTTTCTTGAATTGCATGCTGGAATTCCGATCCCTAATCTGTCTCTTTATACCGTTGAGCTTCTAAAATATCTAATGAGTCCGGGTTTAGTTGTTGTTCTTATATCTATGTATGTGTTGTTAAGTCTGTTAAAAAATATCAGCAAGCAATGTTTTAGTCTATTGAAGCCGTTATTCGTACGCGAAAAGGGGACTAGCCAAGTAATTGTTTTTCATGTTGTAGGGAACTTCCAAAGGCTCTCTTAGATTGCGCAGCGAGAGAAAGCACGTATTTGATTTGATCAGCGAGTTTTTATACTTAATACTTAGATTAAATTCATGTAGGTGAATTACAGGGAGTATATTATACGCTGAAAAAAGCTCAGTTCTATGACCATCATGCGGTGAGCCTGCGATGCGACGGACTGCCTTGTAATTAGAAAGCCTTTAATGACTCATACTCTTGGCGTTCGTTGGTCCGGTCACCCTATAGCTGTGAATCAAATGGCGCCATCACCCCAAACCAAAACTAACGTCATGAGAAAAAAAAAAAATCCGGCCTTCACCGGGAATCAAACATCCATCCCTATAGGATCCCCAGCCGAGCACTTTAATCAACTACGCCACGCCCGTGATCGTGGAACGCACATAATTCGCCTTGTCTAGTGCGAGGATGATAGTTGAAAGGAATAAATAAATCCTGTCTCCACCGGGAATCGAACCTCCGTCCCTTGGATCCCCAGCCGAGCGCTTTAACCAACTACGCCCCGCCCTGGGTCGTGGAATGCTCAACACAATTCACCTTGTCTACAGTGAGGATGATAATCGCGATGACAATGACACAGCAATTAGTGATAATGACAATGATGGCATTAGCAAATGATAATGGCAGTGCATTTAGTTGATAATAATAATCAAAAAGTCTACAGAGAATCTTGCAGGCCTTCGCTAAGTTGCGGAGCACATGTGTTATAGGTGCATCCGAAATTTCATGTTCATTAAATACTATACCTAGCTTCTGCTTTCCCTTCCAGTACTGCATCTATTTTTTCATTGCCTAATTTTAAATTCGAACTCTAATGTGAAAGTTTTTGCACAGATCGGAATAAGACAGCCTTGGTTGTTTTGTTTTTCGTATTTATTTCCAATGAATTAACTTTGCCCGCATTCGAAAGTTTATTAAATGTAGTGTTACCTCGCTAACGTCCCCTGACTGAAGAAAAAAAAGCACGTGTCATCGGCGTAGTCTACGAAAAATGCCTGGTCGCTTATTCTGACTATGTCACTGATATAAATTGTAAAAAGAATGGGTCCTAATATGCTGCCTTGAGGCACTTCACAAGATGTATTGCATAGAGCTCATGACTCCTCGTTTATTGAAACGCTTTGTTGTCTCGCTGACAGACATGATCTAAAAGGGCGAGAGGTATACAACGGAAGCCAAAAAATAGGGTGACATAGTTAATTCTACTAAACGCCTTTGAAAAATCTATAAAAAGCCCTTCGTGTTAATTTTCTTTCGTAGAAATCTTCAATAATAATTTTTTATGTGTGTGAGAAGGGCCAGTTCTGTTGACATACCATGTCGGAAACGAAATTGCTGGGCGATATTATATCATGGTTATCGCAAAACGATACCACGCTTTTACAAATTACTTTTTTTTTCCAATCCTTTGGATATTACAGGCGGCACAGAAATGAGTCTAAAATTTGAAAACTTAGCTTTGCCTGCCGACTTAAACAGCACAGTGACTCTGGCTAGCTCATTGTGTGTGTGTGTGTGTGTGTGTGTGTGCGTGCGTGCGTGCGTGCGTGCGTGTGTGTGTGTGTGTGTGCGTGCGTGCGTGCGTGCGTGCGTGCGTGTGTGTGTGTGTGTGTGTGTGTGTGTGTGTGTGTGTGTGTGTGTGTGTGTGTGTGTGTGTGTGTGTGTGTGTGTGTGTGTGTGTGTGTGTGTGTGTGTGTGTGTGTGTGTGTGTGTGTGTGTGTGTGTGTGTGTGTGTGTGTGTGTGTGTGTGTGTGTGTGTGTGTGTGTGTGTGTGTGTGTGTGTGTGTGTGTGTGTGTGTGTGTGTGTGTGTGTGTGTGTGTGTGTGTGTGTGTGTGTGTGTGTGTGTGTGTGTGTGTGTGTGTGTGTGTGTGTGTGTGTGTGTGTGTGTGTGTGTGTGTGTGTGGAGGGGGGGGGGACTCCAGTAGCTAAACAGGTCTTAAAACGCAGGAAGAAAGCTGTTTTGCACCTGGTATTTCTAAACGCAAACCTTATCGTCAATAGTTACCGTTCTGAAAAGGTACATAACATTTCCGATCGCAAGGCAATGTTTTTGTTTCCCTTCCGTGCATTGTTCCTGGGCCATCATTAGTTCTTACTTCATTTCTCGATTTCAGTTATGCTGATGACACCTTTATTATAGATGCATTGGTTGATGGCTTCGACACTTTTGAAACACTTTGCTTATCAAATGATGGGAATTTTCTGGTGGCGCATTTTGAAGGTATTGTCAACCCGTGTATCGAACGCTTCATTCCCATGAAAACAAGAAAGAATACAATCATCCCTTTGATGAACAGAGATATATTACATCTGTCACGTCGTTCGCAGGCTTAGATGACTTAAATGTTCCCATAACCCTGCACTCATTGCTAGGTTCAGGAAAGGCAAAGGAGGAATTCCATGCAAAAATCAAATCAGCTAAAGACTTTTTTCACAGCGTGCAGCTGCCAAATTTGTTAAAAAGTAGTCCCTATAAGTTCCGGAGCTCCATTCTGCCTCGTGACAGCTCTTCCTTTTCCGTGAACAATGTAACGACCAGTGCTCCATTAGCCATTCGAACTCCTTCAACATTTTCTTTAAATCAGCCTTAACTTGTGATAACCATGTGGTTCCTTCCATTTCGACCTCTCATCCAATTCATTCTATTAACGAAATCTCAGTTAGTATACAAGGAGTCTTCAATCTCATACTAAACGTTGATACAACGAAAAGTGAATGACCTGATGATATCTTCAACTTAACTCTTGTTCGGTATGCCTTATGGACTTCAGGTTACCTTAATCTTCAACAAATCACTAGCCTCCGACATGGTTCCTCCATCATGGAAGATGGACAAGGTTATTCCGTTGCGTAAGTCAGGAAATAAGCAACATTTTTCTTACTACCGGCCAATATCTCTAACTTCTTATTTATGCAAAATACTAGAGCACATAATATACAAAATATGCAATTTCTGTAGTCAAATTCCATTCTTTCTAATACTCAGCAGGTATTGAGACGCGGATTTAGCACAACAACGCAACTACCCGAGTTCACTCATGATATAGCTTATAACCTGAGTAAAAGATTTCAAATCGGCGCTCTTTGGCCTGAGAAGCCCTTGCGCCATTAAAAAAAGATTTCAAATTGACGCTGTATTCATAAATTTTCCCAAGGCTTTTTACACCGTACTTCATTCAAAACTACTATCAAAACTGAATACCATTCTCAACAACTCTAATTTGATGGACGGGATCGCAAGTTTTTTGTCTGACCATTCTGTGTCACCAGGCCATGTGTCATCAGGGTCGGTCCTGGAACCTCTCCTCTTCTTGCTTTATATTAACGACCTACCTTGCGAGATTTCCTCTAAACTTCGAATGCATGCTGACGACTGTGTATTCATCGATCATCTTTGACTCAATGAATCATTTGTTAATTTGTTCATTAAATTATTAACCTGTAAATTTATTAAATAAAGATTAACATTTGTAAAACCGTAGTGGTGCCCTTCACTAATAAAACGTGTCCGTTTTTTTTTTTTCAGCCACGAATTTAATGATAACCACCTTCAACGCGTTTTTGGACATAGGTACCCTGGTCTCATTTTCGCCACTAACTTGTCCTGGTCGAAGAACATCAATCCTATTGCGACCAAAGCTCTACAAGAGCTAGGCTATTTACGCCGTACTCTGTCTAATTCTCTACGCGACACCAAATTGCTATTGCATAAGACAATTATCTGCCCCATACTTGACTATACTAGCATCATCTTGAATTCGTACAAGCAACTCGAAATAGAGCTGAGGACGCGTCTAAAAGAAATCAATTAAGTTTGTCTATCGCCGTTATGACTCAGTTTTCGCCATCGTCAGCCATGTCTTCACATAACCTAACGTCTCTTGCTGAAGAACGATACGTCAACTCTTTAAAAATTTTCATGTCATTATTAACTCGTCCTGTTGCCTCTCTAGTAGCGCATAATCACCTTCGTTAAATTATCTCTTAGCAGGAGATATCATGCGCTTAACGTTACACCTTTTTATGTGCGCACAAACACTTTCAAAGTTTTTTTTTCCACAAACGATTGAATTTTGGATTTCACTACCAGTCGAAAATAGTTTTCTTTTATTAAAAGAATTTGTCTGTGCTTCAAGATCATCGTCATTAACCTTTTTTGTTTCTTTGCTGTATATCTTTTTGCTGCATTTGTTTATGGTCTTGAACTGTATCATATTCCCACTCCTGCTATAACCCTACTGGGGCTGCAGTGTGTTAAAATATCTAAATACGACGATGTTTTTACATTGCGACTGCTATTCGCTAAAGTGGTAAAATGTCCATTAAACTTATTCGCCAGCTCTCTTCCCTTACAACTTTTTACTTATTAAATGTAACTTCGAGGCCTTCACTGTCGTGCGTACCTCGATTTAAATGTTTATTAAATTCAAGCGAAAAAGCGCCCCCCCCCCCCCCTCCCCTTCCGCCGGACTGTAACGCGACCAAAAAGGTTTTCAAAATAAGTGTGTTTAAAGGTCCGTAAGAACCTTGATCCACTGCTTCAGTATTTCTGAAATGCTGATAAATCGTCGGTGTCTCTTGTGTTAAAAAACTGGAAATACATATAATTTTATTACTAATCATTCTAATGCATCCTTTAGTCAGCCATGGCTTTCCTCTTGATAGGTTTGTACCTAAAGCAATCTGTGTAAGTCCGTTTAATCAGACTCAAGAAGACGTCATAGGTATCATAAGCAGTAAGTAGTACACTCAAGCACCAATGTAAAGTCGATTTCCATAACTACAGTTCTAAAATTGTCAAGCGTTTTTTCGTTGATTTCTTGAACGAAGAATACTTCACAAGACATTCCAAGTTTTTTACGTAATTCACGACGCTTGCATCATTACTAGCATCATAACTAGCAGCTTACCGGTATCGCTAAAAAGGGAAGCATGTAACAGTTCCATCTTAGCAGCCTCATTTGTGGAGCGGAAACGAGGAGGCTAACGAAAAAGATAGTATTTAAGTTCACGACAAGGCAGAGAGCTATGAAAAGGAAAATGGTAGATGTAATATAAACGGATAGGAAGCGTGCAGAGGGGTCTGAGAGAAATAACTCGAGTAAATGACATTTTAGTGGAAATCAAGAAGCTGCTGCTGCTGCTGCTCCTACTGCTGCTGGTGGTGCTAATGAGGAGGAGGAGGAGGAAGAGAAGGAAGAGGAGGAGGAGGAGGACGTGGAGGAAGAGGAGGAGGTCGTGGCTAGAAAGCTATGCAAGAAATGTAAGTTGTGGTGTACTTTAAAAAGGCAAGGTTTGGCAAAGGTATCGCGGCTAGCGCGACCTGAAGGTTTGGTGGGCGTCGTTTATGGGGTTCGGCGTCCCAAAGAGACTCGGACTATGAGACACGCCGTGGTGGAGGATGCCGGAAATTTCGACCACCTGGGTTTTTTTAACCTGCGCTGACATCGTACACGGGCGTTTTGCTTTTGGCCTCAATCGAAAAGCGGCCGCCGAGGCCGGGATTCGATCCCGCACCCTTGGGCACAGCAGTTGAGCGCCCTAACCACTGCTCCATCGCGGCGTGGTCCCCCGATCTGAAGCTCTGCTGACGATAATACAAATATTAGCGCAATTTTGTTTCGGTGTTCTATTGCATATCTATGGCAAGAAACTTTCATATTTGTGGAATGTGTTAGGCATGCTGAACCAGACACTACCATGAGTGTAAAAACACAGTTCAAAATGGTCTTATCTGTGATATTTAGATAGCTTAAAAAAAGCTTGAAAGTATTAAAGATAAACAGCAGCAATTTGTTCATTGAAACAAGCTAGTATACATTCATCTTCAAAGAATGACAGAGAGAAAAGATATAGAAAAGAATTTTGTCATAGTTCTTATCAAATTGGCTACCATTTTAATGTGGTCGAGATTGCTCATTGTTTTAGTTCGTAGACGTGAGCAGAAATTTTAAGAAACGGCTAACAATTTTGAAAGGTGGTAAATTAAAGCCAGTTGCCTTCGATGGAAGTGTAGCTATGGGGAGAGATATCGACTTTTCGCAACGGATTATCTTCCTGCAACCTTCGCTGTAGCTCGCCCTCCTTGACAGTAATTCCAATCCTCACGTAATTGCATTAGGTTCTGTTCGATGCAAGTGGCAGGAAAAAACGCTTCAAGAGTATAGTTGCCGAGCAATTGCAAGTGCACCTAGACAAAAATTAGTTGTGGTTTAACTCTGGTTAACCCTAGCTGAATTGCGATAGCAATGGCGGAAGCTTCTTTTGTCTGCTACATTATTCCCCTATCACGCCCTATCAGTGTAAGGTGCTACATATTGGAAACACTTAAGCCCATCCTTTAAAGAGTATGACGCGAGAGCGTAAGTTACTAGTTTTCTTTTCTTCTTCTTCTTCTTCTTCTTCTTCTTCTTCTTCTTCTTCTTCTTCTTCTTCTTCTTCTTCTTCTTCTTCTTCTTCTTCTTCTTCTTCTTCTTCTTCTTCTTCTTCTTCTTCTTCTTCTTGTTCTTCTTGTTCTTCTTCTTCATCTTCTTCTTCTTCCTCTTCTTGTTCTTCTTGTTCTTCTTCTTCATCTTCTTCTTCTTCCTCTTCTTCTTCTTCTTCTTCTTCTTCCTCTTCTTCTTCTTCTTCTTCTTCTTCCTTCTCCTCGTCGGCTGTTCAAGGTCAAGCGTGGCCTCCGCCGGAACCACGCTACGGCTCGAATCCTAGCGCAGTATTGCTACCGCAATAAAAGAGAGCACCTATTGACAGAGTGTTTTAGCCGACACTTTTCAAATGTTACATAAGATGCAATGAGAAATACCAGGGCAGTTTCAGCAATGTCTCTCTGACCATGGCTAACGTCATAAAAGGGTCCAAAAACTTTACCTTACTGACATAACTTTGGTTGCGTTTAAGGGGTTTAGAGTCCCAAAGCTATGATAGACACTGATACAACTTAATTATTCTCTTATCGGCTATGTAATAAGGGAGCAATTACCCACGGATATCCACCCAAGAGCAGCCATACGGCGGCAAAGGAAATCTATGCAGCTTTAACAAAACTTCGCAGCTGAAGAAAAATTCACCCAGGTCGACGGATCGAACTGGGACCCTCGCCGTTCGTTACAGTCGCCCTAACAACTCATCTAACCAGGATGGCTGGCAGACAGATGGTAGGGCGAGGACAAACCAATCAATAACTCAAAATAGAAACGGTTTTAGTCTTAAGTTTACGGCAACGCTGTAAGGTAGAGTAGATTTGACGAGAGAGTAATCATTACTATCATCGACCCAAGCGTAACCACACAGCTGCGAAAGCTACAATAGTGTTCAAAGAAACCTCAAAACTACAAACTGGCTCCCCCTTGAAAGGTTTTTTCAAGAATTTATATGACTATTGCTTTGTAACTATCAAATTTATACAATTCATTGTTAACTGAAAACGGTACAGCAGCTATTGACAGACGCCAAAGGTACGCTACAATGTCATGAAAGCGATTTGACAGTGCGCTGTGAGCTGAGGGGGCGAAGTTGAAAAAGGACACACAGAGTTTTCAGAGTAGATCTTCTTAGCCGACGTACCTGCGCATGTGCCGTATGATTTTCGTTCCTGACCACCACCGCCATCTGGGCCGCGATCGTTTCGGCTCGCCGGGGCTAGCACGTAGACTCCTCAGCTAAAGATATCCTCTAGGGCAAGTTATCCTAGTTTCAGCCTTATGTCTCAAGACACGGGTCAACATTGAAGCATCCACCGGAGACACTCTTCGAAAACCAAAGAGCAGTTGACGGCAACATGCAGTTGCCTAGTGCACCGAATAAGAAACATGTATCGCTGTTTGGTTAAGCGGTATTCTAAGCGATTTCTCGTCTTTCGGGAGCAACGGCGACCGTTAGTCTCCGGAGGTGAAGCTTGGTCAGCGAAGGAACTAACTGCAGGACGAGGCAGCCTTGTGCAGATTTCAAGGACTAAACGTTAGCCCTCGGTATGAGGAGAAAGGAAGCGACGACAGACATCATTTGTAGTACCTCCTTTATAACTCTGCTTCACTATACTTTAACGACATTGATTGCCTGTTTACTGTTTATCAAATTGTGGCTTTCTATAATCGAAGTCCGCAAGAGTATGCAAAAACTGAAGGGGGGAAAAAAGCACAAAAAATAATGCGATAAGGTTTGTAATCAACAAGAGTGGAATCGGAGTGATTGAAAACAACTGATATGTAGACACTTTTCGAAATGTGTTGCATGAGTTCAGTTGTGAGGCGCTCATCAAAAAATGCCCGCAACTTCATGCATTGCTCTGAGGATATGGTTTTATACAACCTGGCAATGTTCTAAAGGAGCGAACGGCTGGTCGCATTCGCGGCACCGTGCACTCGACTCAATTAGACGCCCTATCATCATGCATAGTGGAAAGAGGATACCACAAATCCGCGATGGCCCAGAGCAAGCAAACCGCACCGTAGGGAGAGTACCGTGCGTCAACACACACACGGCTGCTCGAACGCTGTTGCGTGAGCGCCGTCCAGTTTTAAGGCTTACCAACACACACACACACACACACACACACACACACACACACACACACACACACACACACACACACACACACACACACACACACACACACACACACACACACACACACACACACACACACACACACACACACACACACACACACACACACACACACACACACACACACACACACACACACACACACACACACACACACACACACACACACACACACACACACACACACACACACACACACACACACACACACACACACACACACACACACACACACACACACACACACACACACACACACACACACACACACACACACACACACACACACACACACACACACACACACACACACACACACACACACACACACACACACACACACACACACACACACACACACACACACACACACACACACACACACACACACACACACACACACACACACACACACACACACACACACACACACACACACACACACACACACACACACACACACACACACACACACACACACACACACACACACACACACACACACACACACACACACACACACACACACACACACACACACACACACACACACACACACACACACACACACACACACACACACACACACACACACACACACACACACACACACACACACACACACACACACACACACACACACACACACACACACACACACACACACACACACACACACACACACACACACACACACACACACACACACACACACACACACACACGCACGCACGCACGCACGCACGCACGCACGCACGCACGCACGCACGCACGCACGCACACGCACGCACGCACGCACGCACGCACGCACGCACACACACACACACGAGAGAGCGCATCGTGTTTGCTTTTGCCGAGCTTAAAATAACGCTCGCGAAATACAAATAAAGTCACGTGACTAGAGTATTCGCCCGCAACGATTGTGCTGCCCTCAGCAGTGGTTTGAGTGAACGAAATTAGCTGTGGCCGTGGCTGCCCGGTCCCGCTGCAGTGACAGGCCGGTACATCTGCGATGGTTTCTTCGTCCGCGTCAGCCAGCCGGCGCATGGTACGGTGCAAGCGCGGTGAGCTCGCTCCAACCAACACCAACGTGTCAGCCTGTTGCTGCACTGCGGCCGTCGAACCACGGCTTGCAGCTGATTTCGTTCACTCATATCTCGGTTAAGAGCACCACAATTACGGCGCGCGAATGCGCTAGTAACGTGAATTTATTTTTATTTCACGAACTTTGTTTTGGTTCGGAAAAAAAAAAAGACACGCGCGATGCTTTTTTACCTCAGAGAATGGAATGAGGGTGTTCTGAAGGTGCTCTCCAACTTTCCAAATCACATTTATGGTTTGATGCCAATATTTAGTAAATTAGCAAAAAAAAACCTAATTAACTAAATAGTTAGCTTGGACACAAACGATAGCTTGTTGTGCACATGATGGCCGACAGCTGTATTCAAGTAGTTCCTTTGGCCTATTTCAAGAGTTTCATTTTTTAACCCTTGGCTAAAGTTAGGTGAGACATCCCTGCATAGCCCACGTAATCGGAAAGATGAATTCATTGTAGGGTCGGCTGGTCTATAAAATCGCAAACAACTTAAGCCTTCAAAGGCTGCAGCACAGTATTCATCATTTGCAAGTAGTCCCTTCTTAATTGTTTTCTTGTTGCTTAAAAAGCGGCTGACGATAGGACGGAATTATATGCTCAAGAATTTTGAAGCCTGTGAGTTTTTATATAACATTAAAATTCTGATTTCCTTTGCTGCGATGGTCGGCCAGCGAAGTAATATAAAATGCCACGGACTATGTCTCATTGTTGCCAACTTCTGTGTTCTAAAGTTGCGTCCTACTAATATACAAAATACCGTGACCGCCTCCCAATCGTTGAGACAGCGGTTCCATTCCCATTGTAGTCAAGGATTTTTTTTTTTTTCCTCTTTAACTGTTGCTCTATTCGGATGAAAGGTTGCAGCCTTAAAGGGATGACCCATTACTTGCACACTAACAGTAAACCCCTGTACATTTAGTCTTAAAATATATATATATATATATATATATATATATATATATATATATATATATATATATATATATATATATATATATATATATATATATATATATATATATATATATATATATATATATATATATATATATATATATATATATATATATATATATATATATATATATATTAATGGTTGTTACAACGCAGTTTGCCCCTAGAAGGACTCTACTTTTCCGCAACAAAAATGGGAAATTGCTTAGAGTGCAGTGCACCCTGCTATTTAGAAAACGTTTATTTATTTATTCATTTGTTGTTGTTGTTTTTTTAAGTCATCCCAATAAAGTTGGAACAGTGTCTCGAATGACCTATATTAAGACTTGAAACTCTCAAATGAAATGCCCTGTGCAGAGACTTCGACTATTAACAACAATAATAAGGCCTCCCATTCCAGCAAGTACGTACAGGCCGCTTCCCTTTTTTCTGTCTGGCTTGACTAGGCAGAGAATGGAGGCGAGCAGTTGAGTAGATGCTATATTTATCTTACCTTTACACGTTAAATATGTGATACTCTTTAGCACTTTCACCAACCGTTTCTAGAGTTCCCGCTGTCTGTGCATGCGAGACAGCGGTGAACTCTAGATATACTACTGACTGTTCCCGTCAGGAACGAGTTCATTGAAATAATCACCCCCGGACGCTGAAGGGAGCCACGCGGGGCCCGCATTCGCATCTCACCACGACGCCTTGAACGCTAGCATGCACGCATCGCCGAGGTTGTTGCTCTTTCTCATTGCACAACGGGAGCCTAATGGGGCGGCCTTCGCGGGGCTGTCTGGTTGAGTTTCCATTAGTGGTTTGCCAAGTTCGTCACCGAGCTATCTCTGCATCCGCCTTGTTATAACGGGCGCTTGGCTGCAACCGCTAGACGCTTTAGCCAGCATGCTACGGAGAGCGCCCCATTTAGCCCATTAAAAGAAAGAAGACAAAAGCAACGCGGTCTGCCTGCTTTGCAGAATTTTTTGTATTTGCAAACAAAAACTGCCTGCCGCCCAAGTCGGCCCACGCGGTGTCAGCGTCTTTCCCGCTCTTTATTCTTGGCTTGGGCCGAGGAAGGCCCTATCATTGAAGTTGTTCTTTGTTTGTCGACTGCTCGTCAGTTCAATACTAGCGCTAGTCAGGGTTTATTATTATATCCGCGTAGCTGGTCGACCCAGCATGGTCTTTGACACGCTCCTAAGGCGTTTGCAGCACAACCCCTGCCAAGCTGGTGTTTTCCTTCCAGTGAACAGCGGTGACTAGGCGCTAACTTTAAACGCACTTTACCGTGCTGTTGCAGTTACCAGCCAAAATGCTGCTTGCTTGCCGCGGGTACGACATGCAAAGCTAGCGTGCGAACGGCGGTGCCTGCTTCTCGCCATTTCTCTCGCGTTCCTCGTTGTGTTTGCGTTACGAAGCACGAAAAGACAGCAGGCCTAGCCGCTCACACTGATATGATTAACCCCGCGAGCCGGCGAAACGTTGCCGTGACGTGAAGTCGATATGGCGGTTACCGCAAGACGTTTTCAATGTTCGCAAGGCTGTATTACTGCAATGTTTCTGTGAACGAACCTAACTAATCTGCATTCAAACAACGCCGAATTTGACCGCCTTTGATATCCTGTACTATTTCATTTCTTTAGAGTAAGTTTGGAGTGATTTGTTTATATCAAATACGAGATTTAAAAGTTCCTTCGTAACCATGCGCATCCAGATTAATTTGCATGACGTAACGTCCGAAAGCGACATCGGCTATGAGGGACACAGTGTTGGAGGACTGCAGATAATTTTTACCACCTGTGATTCCTTAACGCGCACTGATTCCTTCGCGCCTTCATCGAAACGCGGCCTCCGCGGACGGGATCGATCATACGTGCTCGGGGTTAGCAGCCGTGTGCTCTGACCACTGAGCCATGGCGGCTGGGGCCATGCGACGGTCGCTCCATGAGGACAACTTTTTGTGGCGGTGCTGCAGGGTGCGCCAAGGATGGAGACCTACCACGATTGAGTACATATGACACCTATGAGTATACAGTGACATCTATGCTTCACCGCATGCGACGCCAGATGGAGATGGTTGAACCCGCGAGGCTTGGATCTGGTTGTCTTGCTCAAAAATGTTGCAGGTATAGGTGGCAGGTCCGTCTGGTGGAGGGTTGCCATCTGCGTGAAGGAGGGAGGGCAATAATCAGTCTTCGGCTTGCGTCATGAGGAAGATGGAGAGCTCTTCGAATGCGGTATTAGCAAAGAGTAGGAGCTGGCAAATTCACATGGCAATTTTTAAATGTCGTGGGCTTTGTTTCCAGGTCAACATTTGGTTTGAAGAAAACTACTGAAAGGAGATTTTTCCAGCATGTTCTGCAGTATTTGCATTGAACAGTTTCTGCTAAAGTAAACGAAGGTTGGTTATGAAATCAAGCGCATTAAAAAAGAGAATTGCTCCAACCATGCAACCACCAAACATTCGTGGAGCGCGTCATGATTTCCTCGAAGCCAGCCAGCTAAAACAATGCGCAGTAACTCTCATGCGAATGCGCTTTTCCTTCAGTTTGCCATGGCATGCCAACCAGAGTCATTGCATCCACTTTACGAAAAGAACAAAGACGCTTCGCTTATGAAACTGCTATTGAGCGGCTGTTTACGCACAGCAATAACCTCGGTACATATGCGACTGTTTACAATAGGTTTCAGTGACGACTAGGGTGCTGTTGGCGTATTTTGTGGAAAGCCTTGTTTTGAACATTACCAGCACTGATCAGCACTCTGCTTGTCTAACGTCCGGGCTTTAAAGCAAACATTTCCTGACATACCCGAAGACGCTCGGTTCGTTTATTGGCTCGGTTAGTGCCCCCTGGCGTTGCAGTCGGGCTCGGAAATTTCACGGGGCGAGCGTCATAGAGAGGTACCGCAGAAACCGACGTCTGTGTACATGCAAGTCGCGAGCTAAACTTCCTCGTCACTCACCGATGACAGATCGAACAGCCGGTGTACGTCCAGGGCCGTAAATTGCGAATTCCGCCCATCGCCTCTTTTCTCGACAAAGCCAGAGGGATAAGAGTGTCCGGACGCTGTGAAAGAAAATAAAGTGCCCAGGTAGAAAGGAGATAATCGACTCGGGAACACGACGTGCGCAAACGCACGACCGGTCCTATCGGAACCCCAGTGAGTGCGAGTCGTACAACGTTCCTCCGACCACTTGTATATAAACACACTCGAGACCAATCGGACTGTCTTGCTCGCGAAAAATTTACTGGCTACGAAGAGGAGAGGCGTTGCTGCCCCTCACGGGTTGTTTGTTTTCGGGCACCGGCGCAAGACCGCCCAGATCGAGCTCAGTTTGCTTTCTTCTCCGTATCTCTCGTTCCTGCGAAGCCTGACCCCTGTGCAAGCTTTTATTTACGCGATTTGTACCACTGGCAAAATCAGCACACTCGTTCAAAGCACCGCGTCGTGCGAAAGAGGCAATTTCTTTCCTTTGCAAGCTGAGAGAGATAAAAAAAAAAAAGGGGGGGGGGGGGTTAGCACTCCAAAGAATTGCATTTTGAGCACAATGTTTGCACTGGAACCTTCTGCACTGAAGTGGCGCCATAATGCTACGTATTCATCTCATTATTTCGAGACCCCTCGCATTACACATGTGTTGTTTTGCGGCGTGGCAAGCCCGATGCTAAATGCGCGGAAGTCGTTGTAAATGAAATTCCACTCACATATGGAAAGGCCTGCATTTTCTAGAGAGGGCGCTGCGTTAATGATCGTGCAGGGGAGAAAGAACGCGCGTTAGGAGATAGAGAAAAATTGCACGAATTTCTCCGAACATTGCTGAACATGCAAATGCCGGTCGGGACTGAATGAGATTAAGATCCTTGGCCGGGGCAGCAACGCCGTTCACGCGAAAGATGGAATCCGTTTTGATAAAAACGCCACAATTGCTCCAATGGTACGTCTCTATCTCGCCTTATAAAAAAGCGAGTCATAATTGTTAGTCTCTATTGTACGATATGGTGGCGTTTCACGTGTGTCATACATGTTGTGGGTGTATCCGCCGCGCATGGGCTTACATTTCTTATTTCTAGAGGCGTCAACTTCTGAACAAACTAGATCATAATTTGCGCTCGTCTTGTCGCGTGTTCTGCCTTCCTGTCCTCCTTTTTACGCGTAACCTTTCACGGCATTACAAAACCCAAGCCAACTTGCGCGGCAACAACTCTTGCTGAAGCCAAACAAGTTTGGCGCTGGGTTGTTGCTTTTCTGTGGTTTTGTAACACGGAGTCATTGCATTAGCTTTTGCTGCTTCAACAGGCCGGGTACGAGCCAAGAGAATTCATTTCTGCTACTATCGTTAGATCTTTAGAGTAAGAAACCGGATATTCGAATACGGCAGAAATTCGGGCGTGTACCCGTAATACGTACTCGCCCAGGATTTACTGATCGAGAAATCCTTTTCAATTTTTTTTTTTTTTTTGGTGGCTTCGCCACGGCCCAACCCCTGTCTTTGCAAAACTTAAGCCATTGCGATGCCCTTCATTGGTTATCTGTCATCGCTACAGTTAACGTACGTTGTCGCGCGATCAAGGCTAAAGGGCTGTGATGCACCCTCTTCAACATGTATGACGATTCGTAGAAAAAGCCCATAGCAACGTCCTTCGTTACGTGAGCTTGAGTAGGGTTTTTATTTGTTAACTGGCCGCCATATTGCTGCGCGTTAGAGAGTCGCGATGACGTGTCGGCAGCGTCCTAGAACGTGGTGGCAGCTGAGAAGGTTAGAGAAAGACGACCGCGGAGGTGACGCGTATTTCAGACCGGCCACCCGATCCTTCAGCAACACGTACATGGCTTCCATTCGTTCTATTGCTCGCGCAATAGAAAAGCCTTTGTTGGGCATGCGTATCGAGCGGCAGTCGACAGAAGTAGCGCACAAAGTCAAGACGCAGATATTTTCTAATTTATTGCTTGCTAGCGGTTCCGTCCGGGCCAAGTCAGCCTTAGGTTCTCCGCAGAGTTTCTTTTAAAACGTTTTTCGAGGATAACTGAGCTTGAGATACCTAGGGGGAAAATGGCCAGGAAACAAAGGTCAGCGAAGGGATAATAGGAGTGTACACATGGCGGACAATTAACCGCGTGGTGACTGCGCTCATCCGGGGTCGCTCACGGACGCCGTACGTCGCACCGGATTCCGGGCATCGGGCCGCGAGTCCCAAGCGGCGCACTTGTTTGGTGAAGGTGGAGTTGAGCCAGCGGGCGGGCCTTGATAATTGCGCTCGTGTCAACTGTGATCGCCGCTGCCCGACGTCGTGGCCTTGACTGCCTCATCTCGTTAGGGAGGCTCAAGCCAGCTTTGGAGCGCTGATTACGCGCCTCCCTTGGGAATGGGCCCACTGCTCGCGACCAGAATTGTGTGCAGCGCAAGGTGGAGACGTTGAGTGGGGAATTTGGGCGCTCCAAAAGGGAAGAACGCACCTTACGAATCTAACTGGTAGGATTTATGCGCAGCGCGCGAATGGGGCGCCCCCATTTCTTCCCGGTCGGCATGTAGGTGATAGAAAAAAAAAAAAAAAAAAGGCAGTTTGAAATTCAAACCAAACAATTTTCGTTCGGTCTGCATTAGGCATGGAAATAATATATGGACAGTCGGGAAGAGGACCGTTTCTCAAGTCCACACCGAGATCTAAGATTGCGATTAGGTGGGCCGCACTCTGATGCGTTTAGCGAGTCACAGAAGGCAAAACCGGGGCTTTTCCGCAAAAGAGCTTTTTTTCACGTTGTTCCAATCGTCAACTTCCATACGCAAAAAACGGCCCCGCAAATTTGCTGCGCCTTGTCATTCTAGTTTAATAAATGAAATGCTAGCGAGCATAATCCGCCCTCAGAGTAGTGCACTTCGTTCACATTCACAAGGCGATGCTTGCTCTACATGCGCATACCTTGTTGAAGAAAACCAGCACTACGAATATTCGCTTAGCGCAAGGGGGCTTGTTGGATCATCACAGCTTGGGCGACTAGGCTTGTTTAGCTGTCATTTTGCAAGGGAACAGCGAAGCAACAGACCAAAGCAAATGGAGGTGCTTGCCTGGTATTTCACGGCCTACACACGAACTGAAAAAAAAAAAAAAAACCGTAACACTTAAATATAAACCATTGCTTCTTCCTTATTACGATACTACCCAAGGATTGCAGTGCGTGGTACCCACATCCTCCTATTCATTAATTACTGTGATGTTTGCGAGAAACGTGGTAATTAAAAGGAGAATTCGGAACTAATACTCCTTGCTAAATCTGACAGTTCGTAGTATCATTTTCTCTTTTCATGTGCCATTCGTTCTTCAGGGACTTTCAAGCCCCTTCCCTTTGTTTAAAATGACCTTTAACGAAGCATCAACATTTTTATCTGCAGTTTGGGCCCATGAAACAGCACGCTCGCTGGGCAGATTGGACGGACGTCAAATAGATTATACCTCTTTTAAACCATCGTCTTGATTTCTGGTGACGCACTGGGGCCTTAGGCAGCACGAGACACGGGTATGCATTTCAAGGGGTCCAATATCACACGCGCTATGCAGTCCACCCTGTAGACAAATGATGGCGTTTTTTTCTCTTTTGTTTCCCTTCGCTGCACGGTAGTGGAAAAGCGTAGCACAAGCTTGTTGGCGGGCTGGCGCTGAGGAGGAGAAGTGGGCGAGTCCGAGAAGTGGTATAGCGGGTAGTTCTAAGGTGGCTCTTCTTACGCTTCGAGCGGCACCCGCACGCCAAACGAGCCCTGCCCAGTGACAAAAATAAACATTGGGACGCCCCTGCGGTAATTGCTCTCTGTCGAACTGTCAGCAAGCGACAAGATTACTTGCGCAAAATACGAACGTACTGCAGCCCTCACACCGGCTGGGATGAGGTGAAGTATAGGAGACGCGCGGAGTTGTGCGCTTGCTTTGCTCCTGCATTTTGTTCTGTGTTCCAGCGCTTGCGAGACAGACATGTTATGTGTCCTTTATAGAACGCAATGAATTTTAGTCTGGCTTAGAAGGGCATTACACAGGTGAATAGAAAGGCACTACACAGGGGTTTTGTTTAACTCTTCTTCGGTCTATGTATAGATACAAGGTACATATATGGGGGCCAAAAAGTAGGCCTTATCCCTTAAAAGTACAAAAGCACCAGATACTTCACCAGAGAGTGATGCGAACTGTGCGCATGGAGCATCATCATCATCATAATCATCATCACAAGCCTAACTATACCCACTGCAGGGCGAAGGCCTCTCCCATATTCCTCCAATTAACCCGGTCCGGTGCTAGCTGAATCCACTTGACCCCTGCGAACTTATTAACCTCATCCGCCCACCTAACTTTCTGCCGCCCCCTGCTACGCTTTCCTTCCCTTGGAATCCAGTTTGTTACCCTTAGCGACCATCGGTTATCTTTTCTCCGCACTACATGTCCTGCCCATGCCCATTTCTTCTTGATTTCCACTAGAATGTCAGTGACTTCAGTTATTTCTCTGACCCACTCTGCACGTTTCCTATCTCTTAACGTTATCCTCATCATTTTTCTTACCATAGCCCTCTGCGTTGTCCTCAACTTAAGTAGAACCCTCTTTGTTAGCCTCCACGTTACAGCCCCTTAGGTAACTACAGGTAAGCTGCAACTGTTGTATACTTTCCTCTTGAGCGATACCGGCAAGCTACAAGTCATAATCTGGGAGTGCTTGCCAAATGTGCTCCATCCCAATCTTATTCTCCTTGTCATTTCCCTTTCATGGTCTGGATCTGCTGTTACTACCTGGCCTAAGTAGACATTCACCTACTACTTCCAGTGCTTCGGTACCTAATGTAAGCTGCTGTTCCTTTCCTAGGCTGTTGAACATTACCGCAGTCTTCTGCATATTGATTTTCAAGCCTACCTTTCTGCTTTTCCTGTCTAGGTCATCAATCATTCTTTGCAGTTCATCCCCTGAGTTACTTAGCAAGGCAATGTCATCAGCAAATCGCAGATTACTGAGGTATTCTCCATCTACCCTTATCCCTAAGTGCTCCCATTCCAAGTCTCTGAATACTTCTAAGCAAGCTGTGAATAGTACTGAGAGATCGTGTCTCCTTGCCTAACACCTTTCTTTATGGGAATTTTGTTGCTTTCTTTATGCAGGACTATGGTTGCTGTGCAGCCCCTATATATATCTTCCAGCACTTTCACGTACGGCTCGTCTACCCCCTGATTTCGCAATGCCTGCATCACCGCCGAAGTTTCAACTGAGTCAAATGCTTTTTCGTAATCAATGAATGCTATGTATAAGGGCTGGTTATATTACGAGCATTTTTCTATCATCTGGTTGATGGTATGGATATGATCGATAGTAGAGTACCCTTTCCGAAAACCTGCTTGATCCAACAAGGTTGACGACTGGACAAGTTGGTAAGGGTTCATATTTAACCAGCCAAAGGACGAGACACAGGAGAGAAGAGGGCATGACAAGGCTGGACTAGCAACTGAATGTTTATTGAACAGAAGAAAACAACGAAGACTCCTTCCGAAAAGCACGCGCGCAACCCAACCGGTTGAATGGGCTTTGAATTTTCTTTTTCATCTTCTCAATTTCCTGCCATTCCACCGGTTAGGTTGTGCGCGTACTTTTCGGAATGAGTCTTCGTTGTTTTCTTCTGTTCAATAAACATTCATTTGCTAGTCCAGCCTTGTCCTGTCCTTTTCTTTCCTGTGCCTCGTCCTTTGGCTGGTTAAATATGGACCTGCTTGATCTTTTGCTTGGTTGCAGCCTAAAATTGTCCTGATTCTATTTGTGATTACCTTTGTAAATACCTTATACGTTACAGAGAGTAAGCTGATTGGTCTGTAATTTTTCAAGTCCTTAGCGTCCCCTTTCTTATGAATTAAGATAATTTTTGCGTTCTTCCATTGTTCCGGTACCGTCGATGACACCAGGGACTGCGTATACAAGGTGGCCAGTTCTTCTGGCACGATATCCCCCGTTCTTCAACAAATCTATAGCTACCTGATCCTCTCCAGCAGCTTTCTCCCTTCATAGTTCCTAATGCATTCCCCTTCCCCTTCCCCAGTACAGAGTAGCAGGCCAGATTAGAATTATTTCGGCCAACCTCTCTGCTTTTTCTTTCAATAAATCCATCTATCTATCAACTTCGTCCTTCGTCACTGGCGGTACGTTTGACTGCATTTCCCTACCGCTAATCTCATTATTGTCCTGACTTCTTTGGCTACTGCAGAGATCAGTATAGAACTCCCTGGCTATTGTGACTAATCTTGTCGATATTCGTGATGACATTGCCCGCCTTGTCCCTTAACGCATACATCTGGTTTTTTTGCCTATCGCCAATTTCTTCTTCATCGCTTTAAGGCTTCCCCCGTTCTTTACTTCATGCTCAATTCTCTCCATGTTATAGTTCCTTATATCGGCCACTTCGCGCTTATTGATTAGCTTTGATATCTCTGCCAATTCTATCTGGTCTCTTGGATTGGAAGCTTTCATACTTTGGCGTTTCTTAATCAAATATTTCGTCTCCTTAGACAGCTTACCGATATCATCTCTATCATATCGCCTACTTCTACAGCGCACTCAGTAATGATATCTCTGAAATTACTGTTCATTGCTTCTAGGCTAATGTCGTCATCCTCGGTTAGAGCTAAATATCTATCCTGTAGCGAGATCCTGAACTCTACTGCTCTCCCCCTCATCGCTAATTCATTGATGAATTTTTCTTACCACTAGGAAACACTACAGTGCGGGTGGAGGATTAGTCAGCACCTCAAGCAGGTTCGATGGAGACACACCTTTCTTGAAAAGGGACCGGCATTCCATAGGATCCTGATAAGGAGTTTATTTACAAGGGAAAAATTCTCAAAAGTTTTCCACAAAAAGGGGAGGACAAAGAAACAGAATATTAATAGGACAGTGAACCACACCTTACGCGCAAAAAAAAAAAGAAAAAGAAGTTCAAGGGCCAGCTAAAGTAGGAAGTGATATGAAGGAAACATGTTTAAAGACATACTTATCACTTCTTACTTTACTGGACCCTGGAATGTTTTTTTTTTTGTTTTTTTTTTTGCGTTGTCGAAGAAGAAAGATAAAGCCGTAAACGGTGACTATAGCACAACCTGGAACGTTGCAGAAAAACATGCGAGTGGCGGAATCTTCGAGATGCATCTCGGCGCATCTTGCGCGACAAAGACGCTGATAAAGTTGGTCAAATGATTAGGGGAAACCCCCAAGGTGGAGTAGATATCTAATACGGAAGTAATTACTCATTGTCATCCACCCGAGTGCAGCTAAACGGCTACAAAGGAAAGCTATACAGCTTTCTCAGAAACTTCGTAGTTAAAGAAAAATTCGTCCTGACCCGGGGATTGAACCCGGCACCACCGCATTCCCGGGGCAGTCGCTCTACCGACTGAGCTAACCAGGACGGCTAGCGGATCAAGTGGTAGGGCGAAAGCGAATTCATCTATAACTCGAAGTGGGAATAGAGTTGGTCAAATGCTTAGGGGAAACCCCCAAGGTGGAGTAGATCTCGCCCTACCATGTGATCCGCTAGCCGTCCTGGCTAGCTCAGTCGGTAGAGCGACTGCCCCGGAAAGGCGGTGGTGCCGGGTTCGATCCCCGGATCAGGACGAATTTTTCTTTAACTACGAAGTTTCTGAGAAAGCTATATAGCTTTCATTTGTAGCCGTATGGCTGCGCTCGGGTGGATGACAATGAGTAATTACTCCCTTGTTATAAGCTGATAAAGCTGCGCCTCACGACAACGAGCTTGAACAAAGAATACACAATTGATACGCGTGCCAGGATCGGAGTGATAAATTAAGGCCGCATGCCGGTGGCTGTTAAAAAACAACAAATAAGGCTTTGAATGTTACCATACTGTACCGTACCGTACCGCACTACTGTTATGAGCATCGAGCACGTCGTGACGTCACCGCGTGCCCCGTCGAACATAGCAGGTGGCCAAATCTGTTTAAAAATCACCGAGGCGCGCCTGTGAGGCATCTTAAACGATCAATTTCTGACGTCCGCACTCCTTTATAAGCGTCACAAATGCTTGCAAACTCCGCGCTTGCCTTCAGAATAACCTGGAAAGGTTGCGTTGTAGCGTGATATACGTTATTGACTCCGCGGTGTGTGGCCTTTCTGAAGAAATCATTGATGTCACAGGCCACGTTTTCCGTTAACCCTTTGCCATTAGGTATCTTTGTTGCGCATCAAAAATAAAATCCTGCCACACGTTTATGTCAGCTGAGATATTTTCTAATCATACTAATACTCATTAGGCTTCAGGACGCTGAAGGGGAAAGAAGAGATCAATTAGGAGTAGAGCACTGTTGCCGAGCTTCGATGTTTCTCCGATTGTGGTTGTCTACAAAAATGCATCAGACTTCAGGAAGGCCCCACGTTCTCGACACCCGAAGTGAAGAATTGTAGCAGCTTTCCGTATTCTTCGTTTCATCTAAAGTAGAGTACAAATGAGATGCAATGACGCTTGGTAAGCACAGCGGTTTTCTGTTGCGCGAAGTTGTGGACGCTTACAAGGCATGTTTTTTATTTATTCGTTGCCCTTAGAAGAAAGACAATATTGACGCGGAATCATGTAAATACTTGCGCGAAATGTAGAGCTGATCGCGCTTTTGATTCCTTCAGTTCAGTTCAGTTCAGTCGTTCAGTCGTGTCCGACTCTTCGTGACCCTATGGACCATATCACGCCACGCTTTCCGGTCCCTCACTACCTTCCCAACATCACATAACTTCATCTGCAGCGCCTCGAGGATGCCATCTAACCATCGCGTTCGCTGCCTACCCCTTCTCCGGTTACCCTAAACCTTTCCCAACATCAAATCTTTCTCCAGCGACTCCTCTCTTCTCATCAGATGACCAACGTAGCTGAACTTTAACTTTAGAATTTGACCCTCCAATGAGCAGTCAGGGTTTATGGTCTACAATATCGACTGATTTGATCTTCTGGCCGTCCAAGGAACTCTCAAAAGTCTCCGCCAGCACCACAATTCAAACACGTCAATTCTTCGGCGGTCAGCCTTCTCCACAGTCCAACTCTCGCATCCATACATCACAACTGGAAAGCCCATAGCACGAGTTATACGGATCTTGGTTGGCAGTGTAATGTCTCTGCTCTTTACTAGGCGGTCAAGGCTAGCCATGGCTCTCTTTCCCAGAAGCAGGCGTCTCCTAATTTCATGGCTGCAGTCTCCTTCCGGGGTAATCTTGGAGCCCAAGAAGAGAAAATCTGTCACAGCTTCCACTTCTTGTCCCTTGATGCTCCAGGACTTGATAGGGCAAGACGCCATGATCTTTGTCTTTTTAATGTTCAGTTTAAGCCCAAACTTCTCACTCTCTTCTTGTACGCGCATCAGAAGTCTCTTGAGTTCCACTTCACTTTCTGCCATTATAGTGGTATCGTCCGCATATCTAAGGTTGTTGATACGTTTCCCAGCAATCTTCACTCCAGCTGAAGACTCGTCCAGACCGGCCTTCCTCATGATGCGCTCAGCATATAGGTTAAATAGGCAGGGCGACAGTATGAAGCCTTGTCTCACTCTTTTCTCAATCGGAAACCAATCAGTAAGACCATGCCCAGTTCTGACTGTGGCTTCTTGCCCTTCATACAGGTTCCTGAGGAGACAGATGAGGTGAATTGGAACTCCCATCTCTTGGAGAGCTTGCCACAATATGATCGTCAAACGCTTTCGCATAATCAATAAAACAGAAGTAGATGGGTTTCTGGAACTCTCTTGCTTTTTCCATGATCCAGCGAAGGTTGGCAATCTGGTCTCTAGTTCCTCTGCCCTTGCGAAACCCAGCTTGCACGTCCGGAAGCTCCCGATCCACATACTGCTGCAGCCTACCTTGGAGGATTGTCAACATCGCCTTGCTAGCATGCGAAATAAGTGCGATCGTGCGGTAGTTGGAACAATCTTTGGCACTGCCTTTCTTTGGGATGGGGATGTAAACTGACCTCCTCCACTCCTGTGGCCACTGCAGGGTTGTCCAAATTTGCTGACATAATGTATACAGAACGTTAACAGAGTCGTCATGGTTGAGGTTTTGAAGCAACTCAATTGGAATGCCATCAATTCCGCTAGCTTTGTTCTTAGCAAGGCTGGCTAAGGCCCATTCAACTTCACTCTTCAGGATCCCCGGCTCGAGATCAGTAATCACAACCGTCTTATGTTGGGTTTGCACATCCGAGTCCTTCTTGTACAGTTCTTCTGTGTATTCCTGCCACCTCTTTATCTCTGAGGCTTCAGTGAGGTCCCTGCCTCGTTTGTCCTTTATCACGCCCATCTTAGCACAGAAGCTTCCTTTGATATCTTTGATTGTCTTATACAGAGCTCTTGTGTTCCTCAATTGGCTGTTGTCCTCAACTGCTTGGCACTGTATGTTCAGGAAGGCATTCTTATCTCTTCTTGCTATTTTCTGAAAATCCGCATTGAGAACCTTGTATCTTTCTCTTTCCCCCATAACTTTTGTCATCCCCCTTTCCTCAGCTATTTGCAAAGGCTCTTCAGATAACCAGTTTGCTTTCTTGCATTTCTTTTGCTTTGGAACTACCTTAGTAGCACCTTCTTGTATTATATCACGAACATCAGTCCACATCTCTTCAGGCTCTCTGTATGTATATATATATATATATATATATATATATATATATATATATATATATATATATATATATATATATATATATATATATATATGTATACATATATCCAATCATTAATCGCTTGAGTGACATGACATAGGAGATTGCACGCCTTACGTCGACAGATCGCCGTTCGAAAAAGACAGCACTATCACACTTTGCACGCTTGAAGCCCTGCCACCCACGTGATCTTCTAGATCTAATTCTTGAAATCGATTCCTCACTTCCACAGAATATTCTGACGGAATTTGATCCAGAACATACCTGAAAGGCCTTCTAACTTTCTGCGTTTTCCTTACAGCGTGGCAACATTACATATATGATCGCTTACTTACCCCACGATGGGACCTACTTCGTTTAGAATACTGACCAATTAGATAAAGTGTTTTTGTAAACTTTTCAGTAAGGCAATAGAGATACGCTAGAGAAAGATTGTCTTCATTTATGCCAGCAAATATTCGTCTAAAATCTTGGCTTGGAAATAAAGTAGAGCGTATACGATAGTTACAGATCCCTTGCTAGCCAGATAAGATATCGGCTCATCACTATTCTATGAAACGCCACAAGCCCAAAGGCTACGAATGAAAGCGCGAACCAAAAAAAAAAAAAAAAAGTTCCTTTAGACGCATTTTCTCATCATTCGGAAAAACGTGCGGAGGCGTCTAATGAAAACTTTGCACATGAAAGTCACGTACACAATACCGTCATCAGCCTGACAACACCTAATGCAGCAGAAATGCCTGTCCCTTATCCTTCCCATTCACCAGGTCCTATGCCAACTGCATCCACTTAATTTCCGCACACTTCCTAATCTCATCCCCCCATCTATCTTTCTGCTTTCCACTGTTAGGCTTGCCTTTTCTAGGAATCCATTCAGACTCACTTAGTTATCTTGCCTTCGCATTACATGACCTGCCCACTCCCATTAGTCCTTTTTGATTGCAACTAGAACATCAGCAACTCGCGTCTTTCCTCACGAACCCTCTGCTCTCTTCCCATCTCTTAACGTTACACCGTTCCATAGCTATCTGCGTTGTGCTCAGTTTCAGCCGAAATCCTTTCGTTAGCCTCCGCGTTTATCTACATAGGTGAGGGTGAGTGCCGGTGTATGCTTATCCGGATGTATACAGTTATACCCGTTCCTTGTCCCTGTTCCCCTGAGCAGTTTTTTTAGTTTCTTTATTAATGATGCATCGTGGCACTTCTTTTCAAATCATGTTTGCGTGCTCTAAGCTGTTTGGTGGTACAGACTGCAGCCTGCGCCTAGATTCTGAAACAACCGTTCCTTGTACCTTCAAAAGGTGCCGAGGAAGACAGACACGCCAAGAGCAACTCCATTCTCAAGTTGCAGCCACTCGCTGCTCAGAACTTCCGCCAGGTACTGCAGCCGAGGGAGAAGATAGTGGCTATCTGTTTAAGATGTGGCACAAATCCGGAACCATTTTGAAGGCCGAGGGCGCAATACAAACAACATCAAGCCTATGACGAGGGTCAGAAGGTTTTCGAAACCGCCATCGTCGACATGGAGTAGAAAAGCCTTGCGGCCGCAAACTGTTTTCAGCATAGGGTGGCGGTGTCATGGAATCCTCCTTGGGTTCGGAAGCAGCAAGACGACAATGACGACGGCAGACGACGGCAGGAAAATTGTTCGAGGCAAAGCACGACGCAAACCACCTAAAGAATAATTTCGGCGTGCGAAAGTATGCCGTTATATGCTACGGTGTCCTATACGACGTTCACGTTTCATTGCTGACAGGGATCAACTTTTCAGTGTTTATTCATGCTCTAATTCGAAGCCACAAAAAGGTTGTTTAATAATGTCTCGCTCCCTCGCCAACGTGGTCTGTGAAGCCCATAGGCTGGTGTCAATGCGCGTACGTGTTTGTAAATACAACAGGACGCCCCGACGCAGCCGGGTCGGTCGGTCACTTGGTCGAGCGCCCACCACACGCGCGTGCCGAAGGCGCACGTGGAAAGATCAAACGGCTGCCGGGAAAACAGGGCTCGCACACGCGCAGCAGTGGCGATAGGTCAAATGCAAATCGAGCGCGTCGAGCGTGCGCATTGCACAATCAGCATGTTGCGTCAAGGCTGGCGCGTATGGCTCGCAAACAAGCTGGGAATGGACAAAGAAACAAAAGTGTAGGGGGCTGGAGAACGCGTAAAACTTGTTGACGACTTTCTGAGCTGGTACTGCTTCGTGCACCGATTCGCGGTCATTACGAAATGCTTCAAGCTTCGCGAGCGATGCTTCCCGATGGGCTCAGACGCCGCGCGCGAGAAGCGATTAGTGCTCGCTGGTACACTGTTCACGCAGACCGCACGAGGACACTTTTACGTCTGCTACATTCTGTGTGTATGCATGACACGAGCCTCATTGGAAAAAATCGTTTCATTCTTTCTATAAAAGATGAAAAAACTTGTCAAAGACATCCAGGGACAACTCATGAACCGGTTTCTTTTTCTTTCTTTCTTTTTACTCTCGATCGTTGCACGAAACACATTAAAACAATTGATGACCGGATAATTTCATGTTCCTCGTGGACAACGCCTCGCAAGAGACGTCTGTTGAATAGCTAGAGAGCTTAGATTTCCACTTGCTCAATTTCCACAGAGCTCTTTCTGCTCTTGCGTCCTCTACAGCGCTTGTTGACGGATCGCGATTTTCGCTTGAAGTTGCAAATATATGGATAAATATTTCTGTATCTTTTTGGCAAATGATAAAATCTTACCGGAAAGACCTAAACAAAAAAGAATTATTCGCCACCCTATTAGCTTAACACAGCTCACACAAAGCGATTCATCGATCAGAAATGATAAAGAGTTGAACTCATGGGGAATATGTTTTGTTTGCCCGTCATCTGGCACCGCACGACATCAGAATACCTTTGGGAGTCCTGTTCAGCACTCCGTGTGGAGAGACTGCGTTCATGGGCAGATTTATTGGTCAGTCGTCGAGGGGCGGAGAAGGGGAGGGGAATTATTTCAGTATTTGTAGTCATTTCTTCGTTAGAATGGAAAATGAGGTTCAGCATGGGTGACTTAAATAAATTTTCTTTCTTGAAGGCAACTACGGGAAGGGGAGAATATTCCCCTCTGCCCCCTGCGCGGCCTTTGAATCCGCCCCTGTTTGCGTTACTTGCACATATTTCGAACATGTGGTGAAATAACGCAGTATTGCAACTGGCCTTGCCATAAAAACAGTTAACCACATGCGGTTGCAAGCGAAAATATCTCTCATTGCGCGCACGTAGCCGCTGAGCACGAACTGGATGAACGAGAACCGAGTCAAGCATCATCAGTGCGATCACCTTTCAACGCCTGGCTACGTGATGTTCGTTCGCATACTGCGAGAAATGCCGCAAAGCCTGGCGGTTGCGCGCTGGACACTCTGGCCGTGGTATGGCATGCTAAATCATTTGAGTGAACAATCGACCGCAAGCGCCTGTTCAACAGCCCAGCTTGGTGCAGCTAATCGAAAATATCCATCGTCAAAACTCGCTAGCATATATATGGACTCTTATTACCTAAAAAAAAAAAAATCACAGGCGATGATTACGGTCCACGCGGCGAGGTAGGTGCTAGCAATTACTTATGGCGTAGACTGAAGACAATTAAAATCGTGATTATTAAACGAAAGTATTTATGTGCTCTAAAAATTCTTCTTCTTCTTGTTCTCGCCCCAAGCGGGAGCCGTTTAACGCTGAGTCAACCAAGTTTTTTCGTGATGGTGTGCCGCTCATGCTGAAGCAGTAAATAAAAGTTGCGCGGATGTTACAATCACCGAAGCTAGTGCCCACGATGCACACTGGACTAAAGAACGAATACGACATCTCTCTCTCTCTCTCTGTCTCTCACGCGCACACTGTTTCTCTGCTAGGTTAGCACTTCAAGTTGCACAAATGACAGGAAGCATGGCAAAGTGACGAAGCAAGCGCCTTGCCTGCAACTGGTATTTTGTTGCGTGGCAAACTGATAAAATTAGAGCGCGAAAATAGAAACCACACACAGAGTAACGACAAGGAGCACAAGCGCTCTCGCTCCGCCTGCGTGTGTTTTTCTTGTTGTTTTCACGCTCTAACTTTATAATGTACAGTCGTGAGCAAAAGTTGTATACAACACTCAGCCAGTGACAGAGCTTGAGGAAACTGCATCTAAAATGTCATCTAGCGACAGCGTAAGGGACAGCGACATCGCCCCATGCGTGTTGATAAAATGGGCACCGCCACTATTGTCTCGATCTTAGATAGATAAAGTTAGGATGCAGTATTCTCGAGATTAGCCACCGGCTGAGTGTTGTATACCACGTTTGCTCACGACTGTACAATATGCACCAACTCGGCCAAGAAGAAGTACGTGTATTGAACTGATACAAGTTCAGCACCCTATCATGTGGCTTTCTTGTGTCTTGTAAGGTTTTCACCTCCTCGCTTTAGCGGCAAATAACTTGACGGCTTCTTTTGGACTTCCTCGATCTTATCTCGGCAAAGCAATGGCATCTTGCCGTTTATATCGCATCCCCCAGCAGTAATAGAGAGCTTAATATACATAATAACCGAAAACCTGGGGAGTTGCTTTTATTTTTACTTTAGTAGGCTGAAAAATGAGGATAAGAAGCAATATGTAACTCAATACAGGCTCCGTCTACATGCTCTATATTCCACCATTTTACCAGTTTCTCGACGCAGTATGTAGAGCGAGTGTATCACGTGCATTACGAAGTGGCGGCAAGTGTGCGCGGACGTTTCACTCGCGTGGGAGGGAGTGAACTTGCCGAAACGAAAGAAACAATTGCAGTCTATATATTTGCCAGAAATAGATGTAAGCAATAAATGCGCTACCGGAAAGGTATAGCGTGTTTTAAGACAAAAGTAGCAGCCATACAACGGCATGGTCAATATGGGTTCGACTACTGTGTGCGCCCCCACTTCAGCCCGAATCAGTTTTTCAGGCTATGAGCTGTAGCGGCTTGAGCCTCCGATATCAACCGCATTTTTTTCTTTTTGTGCCTCAATTGCTTTTTAG
Source organism: Amblyomma maculatum (assembly GCF_055883805.1). Classification (NCBI taxonomy): domain Eukaryota; kingdom Metazoa; phylum Arthropoda; class Arachnida; order Ixodida; family Ixodidae; genus Amblyomma; species Amblyomma maculatum. Next base: position 277,009,642 of record NC_139344.1, read on the forward strand.
GTCAGCTAATTGCTGCTCTCGGCGTTGTCTTCGGCTGGTCTTCATCTGCCTTAGTGCCGCCTTTTCACCTTCGTGTACGGCTGCTGCCGTTGACGACGTCAGCCTTTTTATCACCTCACCTCATTCGACGTCACTGCACACGGTTACCGGCGGCGCCAAACACTTGGAAGCACAACACAAATGCATGAAAAATGACTAAGACTCCAATCTCGAACACGGTGCGCGAGCGGTTGCCATTTCAGCTAGACGGTGCCGCGAAGGACAAATTGTCGGAGTTAGAATTCGCAGCTGCACCATAGCGAAAGACTGCACCGCGTTTTCTTCCGCTCTGGTTCGAAACCAGCTGCTTTAACGCGCTGTGTTCAAAATCACAGAGGATTAATTTCTTATTGTACTCTCTTCTTCTCTGTTCGTCTCCGTTTCCATACTCGTTTCTTGTTTCCCTGGGAAGCTACACGCTCCTCCATTTCGGACATTGTGCTAAGTCGTTTCCATCTTCTTTTGTTGCATTCGCTTCTCGCGCACTTAGTACGCGTTACGTCAGAGAGGATGTAGGTTTTTAATGGTGCCGCCGCTAACAGCTTCTCTTCACTTATTTATAGTGGACCGCGAAGTACAGCCTCCGAGTGAACATGGAGTTTATGCAGCGGTTTCTCCAGGCGTCCCTTCTAACCGCACTAGTTTCGACAAACCATCTGAGATTCACACTTGTGAGTGGTCCATTTGCCAGACGAGCGGTCTTATATATGTAGGTGTATACGACATTCTTATATTTAATCGAGCATGTCAATGTTGAATTCAGCGTAGGCCCTGCTACCTTAGAGGTCAGTGGTAATCGCGGTGAAGCGTTTTGAATGATAAAGCTAGTTAGAAATGAGAGAGAATCAATTAATGAACTGAAGGGAGCATTCTATATCGTGCGCAGCGTATACAGAGACTGAAATTAGGAAATTGGAAAGTACCCTTCAAAAACGCGAGTACTGCCCAAAAGGGTTTGGTCATTGTGAGGTCCTACACAAGGAAAAATCGTCACAAGCAATGATGTACGCTACTTTATTCGCCCCGCGGATGACACTTCGTCTGTAGTCCGTTTTCACGAGCTGTAAAATGCTCGGAATATAACCAGCCCTTATACAAAGCATTCATTGGTTATGGAAAAGCATTTGACTCAGTAGAAACCTCGGCGGTCACAGGCGTTGCGAAATCAGGGTGTAGACGAGCCGTACGTGAAAGTGCTGGAAGATTATATATATATATATATATATATATATATATATATATATATATATATATATATATATATATATATATATATATATATATATATATATATAGATATATATATATATATATATATATATATATATATATATATATATATATATATATATATATATATATATATATATATATATATATATATATATATATATATAGTTCTGCATAAAGAAACAATATTTCTATAGAGAAAGATGTTAGGCAAGGAGACACAATCGCCCCAGTACTATTCACAGCTTGCTTAGAGGAAGTATTCAGACTTGGAATGGGAGCAGTTAGGGGAAACGGTAGATGGAGAATACCTCAGTAATCTGCGATTTGCTGATGATGTTGATTTGCTAAGTAACTCAGGGCATGAACTGCGAAGAAGGATTGGTGACCTAGATAGAAAAAGTAGAAAGGTAGGCTTGAAAATCAATATGCAGAAGACTAAGGCAATGTTCAACAGCTTCGGGAAAGAACAGCAGTTTACGTTAGGTAGGGAAGCACTGTAAGTAGTCGGCGAATATGTCTACTTAGGACAGGTATAGTAACCGCAGATCCGGACCATGAAAAGGAAATAACAAGAAGATACGATTGGGATGGAGCGCATTTGGCAAGCACTCGCAGATTATGACTAGCAGCTTACCGGTATCGCTCAAGAGGAAAGTATACAACAGTTGCATCTTGCCTGTACTCACCTATGGGGCTGAAACGTGGAGGCTAACCAAGAGAGTCCTACTTAAGTTGAGGACAACCCAGAGGGCTATGGAACGAAAAATGGTAGGGGTAACATTAAGAGATAGAAAGCGTGCCGAGTGGGTCAGAGAAATAACTCAAGTTACCGACATTCTAGTAGAAATTAAGAAGAAGAAATGGACATGGGCAGGACATGTAGTGCGAAGAGAGGATAACCGATGGTCGCTGAGGGTAACAAACTGGATTCCAAGGGAAGGAAAGCGTAGCAGGGGGCGGCAGAAAGTTAGGTGGGCGGATGAGATTAAGAAGTTCGCAGGGGTCAAGTGGATGCAGCTAGCACAGAACTGGGTTAAGTGGAGAAATATGGGAGAGGCCTTCGCCCTGCAGTGGGTATAATCAGGCTGATGATGATGATGATGATGATCTTACCTGTACACACCTATGGAGCTGAAACGTGGAGGCTAACAAGGAGGGTTCTACTTAAGTTGAGGACAACGCAGAGGGATATGGAACGAAATATGGTAGGGGTAACAATAAGAGATAGGGTGCGTGCAGAGTGGATCAGAGAAATAACTGAAGTTACTGACGTTCTAGTGGAAACCAAGAAGAAGATACGGACATGAACAGGACATTTATTGCAAAGAGAGGGTAACAGATGGTCGCTTAGGGTAACAAACTGGATTCCAAGGGAAGGAAAGCGTAGCAGGGGACAGCAGAAAGTTAGGTTGGCGGATCTGGTAAAGAAGTTCGAAGGGGTGAAGTGGATGCAGCTAGCACAGGACCGGGTTAATTGAAGGAATATGGGAGGGGCCTTCGCCCTGCAGTGGGTATAGTCAAGCTAATGATGATGCTAATGAAGACAAGCAAACAAAGAAACTCTGGTTTTATGGTTTTAGGCTTTAGTGTGATGTCATCTGTTAGTCCGGGTCTGGATGCTTAGCGCATTTTTTTAAATGAAGATGCGTTACTACACGTAATCTTGAATTTTACAGATGTGGCTGCGCCTCGAATTAGCCACAAGAAAAACATGGTTGGTATGGTATGGTTTGTGGGGTTTAACGTCCCAAAGCGACTAAGGCTATAAGAGACGCCGTAGTGGAGGACTCTGGAAATTTCGGCCACCTGGGGTTCTTTAACGTGCACTGACATCGCACAGCACATGGACGCCACTCCGTTTCGCCTCGATCGAAACGCACCCGCCGAGGTCGGGTTCGAACCCGGGTACTCCGGCACAGTAGTCGGGCGTCTTACCACTGCACCACCCTGGCGGGGCAAAGAAAAAAAAAATGGCTGCCAGTGGGTTTCAAATTCCAGCCGAGGAAAAAAGTATCAGCTTCGCTGGAGGAAGCTCAGAGTGGGGAGCAGGTGCGCCATCTTGGTAGGCGATTTGTTCACGTACTAGGCGGCCGGTCGTCCCCGCTGAGCTTCAGACGTCGTTGTCTTCATCTCCTCTGACAACGCTGCATTACGTACCTCACTTAGGGCCGCCCACACGGAGCGGAATTTATCTGCGAACTCTATGCTGCGGTCGCCGTGCCGCACCACATGTAGCGAAAAACTGGCGGCTGGCGGCGTCGGAAGCGTCGGCGCCCGAGTGAGAAGACACACGAGCTGGGTCGGCTTCAACAACGCACTTTTCACACTAAATGACATTTCAACAGCAACACACAAAATAGGCAGCGTCTGGTATTGCGCTCGACAGTGCTTGTATACAGCCCCCGAGTATACGAGTACGCCGCAGCAACAGCGTAAAGCAGGCGCGTCTCTCTGAAGCAGGGTTTGAGAGAGTATTGTTGAACGGAACGTCAAAAAAGGTCCCGCTTTAGCTGTATCATCAAAGTAGGCTGAATCGCAACGCTTACAGCACCTTATGGCGCGACCTTACCAAAGCTGTAGCGCCCACTGGCGCGGCGGACGACAGTGATCTAGCCGTACGGTGCTCAGTAGTCGTAGCAGGTCTATTTTGTTTCGCATCGATGGTACATAAAACGGGGCTATGAAATTCCTTCGTGCTATAGTAAATGGTCTACTCATAAAACTGCCTAACTCTCAATCCCATTCTCTAACAATAAAAGCAACATATGCTTAATTTCGGCTCCACTTTTTAGCATAGGCCTAGTGGCGTGCAAGTGGACCGGAGCAGCCGTGCCGCAACGGCGGCAGCTGGCTGTGAGCAGAAACTTCCTTGCATCGCAGCTGTCGCTTCTATATCAGCCACTCGGTATTGCTCAGAGATCCTCAGGAAGGATTCAGTATTGACATTTGGCTTATTATTTACGGGAACAACAAATTTTAGCACACTTTTCGAAAGTTTTTCATATCGTCGGTGCGCACGACTCGGAGCTGTAGCCGGCGCAGAGCGGCAGCAAGTGCTGCCATCTCACGGTGGTCACGCCCAGGAGCTGGTTTGCCGCGGGAAAATCGCTCCACGTGGGTCGGCTTTAGGCCTCCTCAAACCTAATACTAAAAGCACCCGTTAAATACTTGGCTAACCGTGGCAGGAAAGATAAGGTAAACGAAGGAAAACCGCGGTAAAGGTATGCGTAATGCTTCTGCGTGTATATATCCGTGCTCAGTCAAGGTAAACCGCCGCTTAGACCTTTTATTGACACTGCAAGCTGTGTTACGTGAGGAGGAAAGTTCAGGTCGAAATCATTGTTTCTTGGAATAAATGGAAATAAATTTGATCGTAAATGCGTCCCCAACTGTTTCCATCAGTGACATCAGCACTGGGCACAGGAGTGGAGAACGCTGGTGCCAGAGAGCACACACAGAAGTTTTAAGTAAGCCTTCCAAACACTTTTGCTTGGAATTTAGAAAAGAGGCAACATAGCACATTTTGTATATCGCGGAGTTTATTATTATTATTATTATTATTATTATTATTATTATTATTATTATTATTATTATTATTATTATTATTATTATTATTATTATTATTATTATTATTATTATTATTATTATTATTATTATTATTATTATTATTATTACTATTATTTCCTCCTTATATAAACCTCCCCAATGCGATTACGTATGCCTCCCATCATGTACATCCCCTAATTCCGTTCTCTATGACGAGAAGTTAGCTGCGAATGTTAAGCGTCTGAGACCATCTTTGTCCCCTAGACCTGATGGCATTCCAGCCGCCATAATAAAAGCCTTCATTTGTATCTTTTACCAGTACTGAGTGCTATATTTATTAACTGTTTGAAAAATACTGCCTTTCCTCGCGTGTGAAAAATGACACGCGTGTTTCCTGTCTTCAAGTCAAGAAACAAATCTGAAGATTCCAATTATCGTGCGATTTCTTTTCGATGTGCAACCTCTAAGCTTTTCAGATTAACTTTTCACAACGCACTTTCCTTCCATCTCAAAGATGTCATCATACCGAATCAACATGGCTTCATATCGGGTCGCTCTACTTCAACCGACTCAGTCACAGGTCACATTTATGCCTCTGCAGCAGTCCTTCAGTAAGGTCAGGTTCACACAGTGTATTGTGATTTGAGCAAAGCTTTCGACGTTTTAACTAACTCATTACTTCCTGAAAAGTTTCTACTGTCTGACGTCGAAGTCTCAATCGTAGCTCTCCTACGTAGCTATCTCCTTGATCGCTCCTGCTCTGTCACTGTCAGTGAACAGACCTCCTTCGTTTACACTGCAACCAGTGGAGTTCCTCAAGGTTCTGTATTAGGCCCGCTTCTCTTCTCCCTTTTTATTAATGAAGTTTCCTCCGTTGTCAAGAACTCCTTGTTTCTTCTTTATGCTCACGATATAAAAATATTTAAGGTCATACACTCTTTTCAAGATAGCTTGTTGTTGCATTCGGACATATCTGCTTTCTCTGATTGGTGTGCGAAGAGTGGACTTACCCTCAATTCTTCCGAAACTATGGTTGTATCATTTACTCGTAAAACGCACAGCTTTCTCTACCATTATTTTGTGAATTCTGTGCTGTTGGACAGGGTTGATGAAATTAATGACCTTGGTGTACTTCTTGGCCGCACCCTCAGCCTCTCCTCTCATACTAAACGCATTGCTCAACGTGATATGCGCACATTCGGACTTATCTGCAGACTTTCGACAGAGTTTTGTACTCCACTACCGTTCTTAAAGCTGTACCTGTCCATATGCTCACCGCTATTGGAGTACGCGTCGGTTGTTTGGAATGGCACGTGCAAATCAAACTGTGACAAGGTCGGCAGAGTACGGCAAAAAAATTTACGGGTATTTTGATATCGCTTTCCGTGCACAACTTCCTCCTCTCGCTCCACCGGGAGTACCCCACTGCATCTTACTTCTCTTAACTGCCGTCGTGTCAGGGTAGATATAATTTTCGTGTACAAACTCCTTTATGGCCACATTATGTGCCCTCAGCTGATAGAGTACATCCTACTGCACATTTCGCGAAAGGCATGAGGGAATTCAGATCGTTTCTCTCCCCTTCTGCATTCCCATTCCCCTCTGGACAGAATGCAGAGGTTGTTTAACTCTTTTTGTGATCACCTTGACATCTTCCAAAACTAGCTCTCTTCATTTATATGAATTTTCGTAGCGTTGTATTCTAAACAGTACTTTATCACATATAACTTCCCCTTTCTAGCCTAAATATTCTATTTACTTCACTTTTGCTTTTTCTCGTGTTCTATGCTGTTTGTATTCTGAACTGCTTTTTATCAGTTTCTTATTTATATTTTCACTTTAAACTTTATATTTACTGTCCCATATTCAATTGTATATCTTTATTGTATTTTCCTGTATTTCTAGCTAGTGTTTTAGGTACCACACACTTGTTGCGCCTGGAATGGTGGCCTATGTTATGTATATTTTTATTACTATAACCAATGTGTTATGTGTTTTTTTTTCCTTTATCTATCTATCCTTTTTTTTTTTTTGCGTGATGTGCTCTACAATTCTCACGCCGTGTCTACAAAACATGCTACTCACTGATTTCATTTTCTCCGTGATTCTTTTTGTCTCAATATCGTTTCATGTGTTATTTGTTCCTTCTTTAGTGTTCTATCTGTGTGTGTAAAACTTGTGTGTGCATTTTTTTGTGCCGCAGCAAGAAGACCATACGGTTGTTCCTGCACACAATAAATAGAGACTGATTGTTTGATTGATTAATTGATTTGATTGATTAATTGATTGATTGATTGATTGAATATTATGGCTTTATACTCCCATATTTAAGCATTTCCATGTTTGCCTGCGATTGTTTGTAAAAAAATTTATATTTGAAAATTTTCCTATTTTGTGTATTGTATTTAGTCATTTCAATATTTTTTTTCTGTGAAAGCCTATTTATTTAGCTTAATTCTTATGCGTGTTATAGTAGGATAATGCAAAAAATAAATTATTCAAAAATATTTTCTAACCCCCATTACTTGTGCCTGTATTTCCGCGATCTGGCAAGAAATTTAACATCAAAGAAAAAACTTACAGATGAGCGTTTCATCTATTTGCATCTAGGAAAGAGTCAATATTTTGTATTTTTTTTTTTTTAGTTTCTTTTCTTTAAATGATTGCCCACTTTTAAAAAGTTTGAATCAAACATTTAGCTTTCGATTTCATTATTTTTTGTACACTGCTAGGCATTATAATTTTTATTTTCGAAAGCCGATTTATTCACCTGCGTTTTGGTATATGTTATATCCGGACGTCTTCTTCGTAACTCAGCTCATTCACTTTTTGTTTTGGATGACACCGCCCCTGCACCACTCGCACCGCACTGTCCGTGAGCGAAGCTATAAGCAGCGCTCGCTTCTTCGCTGGTTCCGCGATGCTATGGGCTTCGAAGTAAGCCTCTAGCCGAACACGATACGTAGGCCACGTACCTTCTGCGTCTGTGAATTCCGGTGGCCGCCCGGCACTCATTCTTACGCAGGTAAATTTATCTAGCGCCAGCGCGCTTCCTCGTCGCCACTGTTATTGAGCGTCACGCAGGTAGGAAGCAACAAGAACGAACGCTTTATTCAGGCAACTCCTTTTATAACCCGCCGGTGACGTTGTGAGCACATCACGTGGTCATGACAAGGTTTGCCGACAACGCATCAGTATCGAAGTAATGCAAAAACTTTCTTTATTGAAGTATTTTCTAACAGCTATCACAACGTGAAGATGTTTTTTTCTTCCGCGGTCCCTAAAGGGTTAAAGTAGCGCTGAACGTCGTAGCACCTGTGATATGACCCGCTAATTTTTGCAGCTCCCTCAACGTTCACAATAGTAGCTGTGTCAGTATTCACCAGTCATAGCCGCTGGAACCAGCTGACGCTGTCACATCTATTCACTGGTTAGTTACTGCAATAGTAAAACAATTTCAAGTAACTTCTAAATAATTTCAGTGGCATTTCAGCATTAAGGTACGCAAAAGTTCAGATCCTCGTTGTTCATTATCCTGAGTTAAGTGATCTAATAATGAGCGCTAGACAGAGGTGAACGTAAGTCCAGCACTAATGGAGTTTGTACACGTTCTCCTCGTTTTTCTCTCGCATTCTAAATGTGGAACACGACAGAACGCAGCACATCTCCTTGGGAGGGTATACGACGCGATAGCTTAATTTCTCCCGTCGATGGCACTCCTCGTGCACGTGCATGCACTTTGCTACTCTTAATCATTAACCTTTTAATTTGTGCCTCTATTTCCTCGCACATATTATATTTCAAGCAGTCGTAAGTTGCTCATTTATGATAAAGACCACCTGGCATAGCTGCGTGGCAGCCATGCGCCAGCATGCTCAATATGGGTTCGGCTACTGCGTGGAAATCTCGCCCACATCTAAAAGCAGAAAGAAGCCCGAGTTCGCGGCTCCTCCCATGTCACGTGGTCTCGTGGCGTAACACGACCCGCCGTCCCATCAATTCTCAGCCATCGCCAATTAGCTAATACCACCTGCCAGAGTCATACCCATGATATCTCGCTAATAATGTCCACAACGCTGCATTTTCAGCATAACGGGTCCTTTAACGCGCGTTAAAAATTAAGTTGCATATAGAAAGCATACTTGCGCGAAGTGATGCGGCTATCAGAATGTACGAGTAATAACAAATCTGCCGTCACGTGACGGCACATAGGCGTACAATAGTCGTCGTAGTCAAGTATACCGCATAACAAAATCTGACACCCGCAGAGAAGCAGGGGGAGGCATGCATGACGCTTTTATACTTAGCTTGCACGTGATGTCATTTGAGCAAGCTTGCTGCCACGGCAGCAATGTTTGCGTCGACCTGGTTAGCTGCCGCTCACGATTCCAGACTCGGATAAACAGACGTGTTAAATGCTTTGTCCAAATTCTTTCTGTGCTTTGCTTGTAAAAACCTCCTCTTGCGCGGCCCTTTCGCGATGTGTACAACTTTCAGCACGTGTTTGCTGCTAGGCAGTGCGACGAAATCACAGGATGCGCCGAGGACAGGGCAGAGGATACATGGAAGTCCATTTAGTAGAAACGGCGCGAAAACAACCATGCGGAACAGAATGAAAACAGGGGACGAGTGCTCTGTCCTGGTTGTTTTCTTGCCGTTTATATACGAAATGAATTTATAGCCTTCCCAAGCTTCTGTTTTGCATATGGAAACATAAAAAGGGCTATAACCGCGCAATTACATCGTGCGGGAAAAGAGCTTATCAGTAACATGAGAACACGACGTGCTCTTACATGGAGGAGTCATTCTCATTCCTTTTGAGCTGTTTGAGCTTTCTGGATGCTAGAAAAGAGCCCACAGAAAGACGTCCATTTCCCCGTCAAATATGGCAGCAGGGGCACGTTGTTCCCGCCGCGACGGCTTCAGCGTACTGCCGCAGCTCGCCGTTTTCCCTGAGCCATGGAGTGATGCAAAATCTCGACGCTTGAATCAGCTGGAGACGCGACAGGGAAATTCTTCATTCACCTCCTCATGTCCTCTCCTCGAACCCTCAGATTATACAGCGAAATTTTCCTCAGACTCCGAGGTTTCGGTTGTCATGGCCGAACTTGGCACAATGCGTGCAATATTCGTCGATTTCTGTGTGCCTTGGTTCTTTCGCACTGGCTCTGTTCGTCGCAGCGACCAAGCAGTATCACGAACATCGCCACAAACTGCGAGGGCCGGTGGCTCATAAACATGCGGTGGACGCCTATTGCAGGATTCCATTCGCTAATGTCAGTGCAAAGTATGTATAATGCAATTGTTTTGGCCCGGTCCCGTAACTTCACAAGGGGCCTTGCTGGCGCGAAAAGAAATTGTACTATTCAGCCTTCTCCTATAAAGTGCATCGATAATACATGCGAAATTCAAATGATGAAGCTTCGCGTGGCAGTGTTTTGGACGTGATATAATGACACCTAAAAATAAATAAATCGGGAACTTTAGCTTTAACATGTGCAGTGGCGATCGCAGTAAAGGTACGGTACCACGAAAAAGCTTCCAGCTGATACAACGAAACAAATTAGTACTGCTGGCTTCCTAAAGCGTCGGACGCTGTTGTTGCCGAAGCAGCTCAAGAAACACGTAATTCGAGGCCCCCCGTCCGACATGTCCTGAACAATGCGACCACCGCATGCGGTGAGCCGAAAGAAGCCCCCCGTCGCTGTCGGGGACGCGCGAAGCATGTATAGTGAGTTTGTCATCATTGTATGTATATATTTTTGCTATGTACGGGACTGGGAGCGAAGCGGCGCTTCAATAAAGGTCGCGTTCACTGCCCTTGTCCTCAGCAGGGGTGGCATATGCAATAGTGGCTGGCGCATCCTGTGACGGCGTCAACTCTGCAAGCTCGTGCAAACGGACGCTCTACGCCACGTCATAGTTGTCCTCGCATTGCAGAGCAGCCAAGCCGGTGCCGACATGTTACCTAACAATGCACAGCGGCCCTGGCAGCGATGCGGGTGTGCTACCAGGCTCGTGACGTGCGTGAACAACAGCGTATGGTTCGCAAGAGACGCGCACGTGCTGAAGCCACCTTGGGGCCGGGCGTGTGGTGCAGCATAGCATGCGTTCGTCATGTTGATTTGTTGCCGGAAGAAGAGACCGCTTGCGCTCGTGTCTGACGGGACCTCGAGCAAAGGGCCCGAACCAGCTCCGGCCGGTGCACGACAACCGAGGATGCGGGAGTGGGCGCTTGCTCGTTACGTCAGGTGGTGCGAGTGAGATGAACCTGGGCTCGTCTATCACCAACAGTAGTCGTGCAGAACACCAATCGTTTTCAGGCCGGGTCCCGCGATAAGCCACGTTGTGTCGTTGCCGCAGTACCGTTCAGCTGAAGCCTAGCTGTCTCTAGGAGCTGGTCTAATGCGGCAGCTGCAGACTACAGTGCGAGTGTTGTTGCTGTTGGCGGAGTTTATGTTAATGGCTTTAGTAGTATGTCGTCTTAGCCCGAAGCACTAGCTGTTTTGACCCCGTGTCTGAGAGCTTAAAACAGCCCGAAGTGTATCGTTCACGCATCCTTGCACAAACCCAGTTTCGAGGTGAGTCTGCACTTTCAGCACTGGTTGTTGCGATATCGTATTGATGACGGCGTTTTATGGTACCTGTGATTGTTCAGAATTTCCATGTAAGGTAAGATGCGCACCTTTCTTTGTCGGCACTTGCTTACAAGTGTTTAGGACGCTGGAATTATCTGCCTTCTGCAGCTTTAGCTAGGGCTGTCCTTGGCCATTTACGATGAGCAGATTTTTCTTTTTTCAGGTAAGCGCTGGCTATTCCGCGACACCGCTACTGAGGAGGCGTTATGCACTCACATACTTTCAGGCAACGCCTCATTAGGAAGCGACGGCTCATTAGAAACTCAGCCTAGCGCAGGCTCGTCACGCTGCATGTCTTTCCACTTGATCGCACTCAGCAAACAAGTTTCACTTGACCGATTCGGCGCTGCACAACCGTTGGAAACCCGAGGCGACCCTTGGAATGATAACGTTGCTCGAATGTTGACTGAGGCTGACACAAAGGGCGACTGCCATATGCTAGCCGAAGGCGGCCGCGTGCTCCTCGTCAGCGCCATACACGAGAGCCACCATTTACCATGGAGATTGTATAACCTCAGTGCAACCTCAGTGAGCGGGTGATGCCCATTCCTGAGAAATTAGGCCGTAGAGATGGGTTTCAAAGAAAAGTGCGTTATCTACCGGCTAAGTCACATCCCCAGCCTTGTGTTGACCGGTGCTGATGACGACTTGTCTTTGCAGGGACGGCACTGGGAAATTCTCTGAGCAGCGCCACTAGCGACTTCTTCGTTCCATGAAGATCGAGGCCGCTTCACAAGCCGAACTGACGTACGGAGCGATCTTCATGATTGGCGTGACTTTTGTGAGTAGTGGACTGGCCCTGTTCTCCACATACAACAGAATCCTGGCAGTGGTACTGATCGCAGTCGGCCTCGTGACTATCGTCGCGGCCGCGCTGCTTGTCGACTGCCTCGTGAAGCGCCTGTGCTCCTGGAGGCGGAGGAGGCCGCCGGCCTACGATGCAGTCGCCTCGCCACACACGATGGAGGCTGGTGAAGCTTCGCCCCTCGCCGAGCCAACCGCACTGCCAATGGTGCGACGCTACAGCCTGCCCCCGTATTGCGTGGTTACCCCGATCGGCGAGGGCCGCTTTGCTTTGCACAATGACGACTCCAGCGGGCGCAGGCTCAGCGAGCCGTCGTGTGAGCAGGATTGGCCTCCCGGACGGCACTACAGGCTGCAGCCCCGACTGGACAGCGCCCTGTGGCCGATGGCAGACCGCCTGCAGCGAACGACTGCCACCGAGCCGTGGAAGGGACGCGTCGGCGAGCTCCTACCTCCTGTGTCAGATGCTTCCTCCGATGCCGAGCATCCTGCCTCAAGCGAGAGCCCCGCCGGAAAGTGCGCGCCGCGAGCCCCGTTCTTCGAGCCGCCCTCGTACGCCGACGTGTTGGCTGACGACCTCCGCAGCGGGACCGACAGCGTAGCGTCGCCCGAAAGCCAAACCCTGCCCGCGGACGGCGGCCGGATGACGCAGGGCCGATCGTCGTCGCCCGAGATTCTCAGCTCGCCTCTGTCGATTGGCGCCGCGCCTATGGGCCGATAGTGTGCGCGAAAGAGCCGGCGCGAACCGCTCTCGCGCGCAGCCACTTCTGCAGCAGGCGTGCGCGGGCGGAGTAGCAAGCAGCTGTTGTGTCTATGCAACGAGAGCCTTTGCTCTTCAAAGCAGCGCGGACGTTTATCGGCGAGCGCACAGCTGTGCGGCAGTGCCTGTTTGCTCGGGGCAGTGCTGCGCACGGGATCTCGTCGGTGAGTGTCTCTCTGGCTTCCCCCTGTCGCTCGTGAGCGTGTCATTCTCGGGTGAGGCCCATTGGTGACTGCCAGCGCCGAATGACGCGCCCGAGCCCCCTTGGCTCCACCAGGCACTGCTCGCGCCGCGGTGTTCGCTTGTAAAGGTTGGCACACCTGCGTTACTCGTACATTTGGGGCCACTCCCTACTTCTTGAAGAGGATCTGTGGAATTTTCATACATGATGAAAGAGCAGAGGCTCACGTTCAGATCGATCAAAGCAAGACTAGAATTGAACAGCTCGTACATACGTGGCCGCAATGTGCGCCTAGCGCCAACATGTGGTGATTCCCGCGCTCCGCAGCCTTGTTCTCTTTTTATTTTTGCTTGCTATGTCGCCTGCGCTATCAGAGTGGCTTGGGTAAGGAATCTGAGCGAAATAAGAGTAGCATTTGCTTCAATGAATGCCGATTGTCATTGCCAGAGAATTGGAAACAGCAGCTCCTATATACTTCTCATTAAGTTAATGAATGAATGATTTCATGAGACAGTGTCGGGCGTTTTAGCTACCTTCGAGCTGTGAATTTGGTTGTCTAAATAACGATTAAAAATGTTTCTAAATTGTATCAGTACGGCAGGAAATCAAGGTCGCAGAGGTGTAGCCGCTTCTAAGAAAAACTACCAGCATTGAAGCTTTCAGCCCGCAGGGTTTGCTTCTAAGTCTCTCGGCTCTCCTGCCTAGGACATCTGGCAGCCCTACCTACGATTGCAGGGTTGAGGGTGCGAGTTCTTCCCGCCTCCGAAGGGTAGGATCGCAGATGATGCGAAACCATCTACGTTGTGGAACTCAGAAGCAAGCCTCTGTATACATTTGATAAAGGCACCTGGAAGCAAGAAGCTTGTACAAGGGGAAAAAAAAAAAAAAAAAAGCAGGATCCATTTGCCTATCTTCCTGGGAGACGTGCTGTCGCATTTGTTACTGAATGAAATCTATGCATGAATCTCATAGCACATTAAAATTAGTTAAATAACTAAGGATGTGAACGTCTGCAGACTCTGCAGTCTATTTTGTTTAATATTTCTTGGTAGACTTGATAACTCAACAGAATATCGAATGTCACCTCGAGTGCCTTTAACTATACTTATATTCTCAAGCATGCCCTCAGTACAGGCAGGCTGCTTATCGGTCACCTCATGCGTCACAACGGCCGCATCACTCACGACCCGCCGTAGTGGCTCAGCGGTTAAGGCGCCCGATTGCTGAGTCCGATGACGCAGGCTATACAGCGGCCGCGTTTCGATGGAGGCGAAACGCAGAGGCGCCCGTGTACTGTGCGATGCCAGCGCACGTTAAAGATCCCCGGGTGGTCGAAATTTCCGCAGCCCTCCACTACGGCGTCCCCCATCGGCAATGTCGCTTTGGGACGTTAAACTCAATATTCCATGTTGCTTGCCATTACGTTCACGACACCAAAGTTGAAAGTGCCGAGGCTATGTTGAATACCAGCCCTTATTATTTTATTTTGAAGGACCAATTCACAGTGAAGATAAGCAGTACTATGTAGCATTAGTGCTGTACCTCCAACATCGATTGCTTATTGCGAATTGAGCTTTACCCTGAAAAAAAAAAAAAAACGTTTAAAAATCAGAAAACAGATAAGCTGGAACAGGCGAGGCAGAACTCTGAAGCCAGAGCTCTGGCTCGTCGAGATGCGAGGTCCCAAGGTTTCGAGACGAGGCGTCAAAATAGTGTCCCTTCCAATGCGAAACCCATCCTAACCACGCACGCGTGAAGTGATCAGTTTGAAGCTCTTTTTTTATTATATCAAATAACTTTTGGTAATCCTTCTTACCATCGTTGAAAGCGATGAGCAGATCGTTCCAAAAAATACGGTTCCTTATTGTTTTGGCACTTGCAGATATTGCGTGTCGCGTGAATTAGACGTCGACGGTTTAAATCCTGATTCCCTATTTGCTGTTTGTTGTTGTGCGCATCGTGTCACACAAGTTCCTGCTCTGTGTGTCGCATGTTTTCTGTTTTCATAAAAATGAAAAAAAAAGAGAAGGGGCCTCTGAATTTTTATATATCCCCTCTCCATACCTCTATTGTGAATTTCGTATATTGTCCGTTCTGTGTCTGTCCTTGCTGGATGTGCTGATTTTGTTGAGTTGTGCCACTTGTCTGCGTCTCGCTATTACTTCGGTTACTCTATATTTTTTTTTTTCGGAAGTAATACAGTGACTACGGCTTAGACCGGATTTACATTGTGTAGCTCATTTTAAGTACTCACAGCAGGCAACCGTTGGTGCGGCATTAAAGTAACCTTGAAATGGGGGAAGCTGATAACAACGCGACCAACGAACCATACACACTACACGGCAATGGGAACACAATGAAATATTCGCACTTGCGGAAATGGCAACGTTAGCGCTTTGAGATAACAACCGTTCGGGCGCGCACAGAGTCGTCACAAGCTGTCGTGGTCATCATGCTTCATGATTTTAGCTTTTCGGAAGCACTATTGAAAAAAAACTTCCCTGAACTACACGTAAATTCATCTCGGTAGCAGGTTTCTTCGCGTGCTCTCTGACAGAGTCGCACTAAAGACCTAAATTAGGCCTCCTTCATCCTAATACTAATAACACCCGTTCAGTACTTTGCTAAGCATGGCACGACGCGGCAAAGCAAAGACATACGAAGCAGTACTTCGGTACACTGTCGATGGCAATGTAGATCCACTGATGTGTCCAGCTACAGTGCGCGCCGCTGGTGGCCGCGCACTAAATTGCGTTCAGGCGCAACGTCTCTAAAAAACGAAGAAAAAAAAAAAGCAACGACAACAAGGTCCTGACTGTAATGCGATAACACGTTTGCCATTGAGAATCTCGAGACGTTGGCAGTGTAGATTGATGTGAAACGCAAAGCGCTGCTTTGGTTGTCGCGAGCTGCGAGATCTGTTGCGGTCTTACACGATGAGTGTCCCGCATCAAGTTACCCCAAAACACGTTCCAGTCCGTAGAGATGAACGCGGTGCCATTAAGGGCCCAGAGGCCAGCACCATGATGATGTAGCACGGATCCCTACAACGACCTCTTTGCACAGACAAGGGCCGTCTTTGCCATGCTTGAAGTAACGTACATGAACTCGCAACCGCAGTCCTTCTGCGTGCAGCCAGGAATCCGCCACACAGAGTTTTTGGCCGAGAGATGACGCTCGTATTGCCATTTTCACCGCCGTGGCTAAGTTGCGAAAGTAGTATTTCGCAAACGCGACATCTAACGAGCCTAGACCAAGTACAGAAGGTGCATGCAGTTCGACTGTGGCAAGTGACGGAGGTTGTTGCCCTAGACGAGCGGCCTGTTAAAGGGACAGTATTTGTTCTTTGCAAGCTCTTTAGAATTGCCGAACGAAGACGCAAGCGTATCATTTACCCGGCATGCAAAAATGCAGTAAGCTTGCGCCACGCATTCGCGAAACTCGTTAAACTTTTGGTCACCTTCGTAAATGTTATTAAGCACTCAAGAGTCATGACAAAAAAGAAAGGATCACCATGCTTGTTCGGCTTCAATCTTTGCATATCCCCAAACGGTTAGATGGCCTATGAAATAAAAAAAAATCTTTACTAGAAGAAAATTTTAAAAAAGCACGGCGAAATAATTCATACCAAAGTACCTGCACAAAGAGTACTAAGTAGTCTAATGAATGAAATTTACACACGGCGGCTTTCTCGTGAGGGCACCTTGTAAACACACCTGGTCAACCCTCATGCAGGCCGCCTCATTAATCACTCCGTCCACTCTGGCCGTTGCTTCGAATCCCGCGCATAGAAGTCGGGATGTTCAGGATCAGAGCGAGTCTCAAGTCAACGAGCAAATTGCATGGCAGGGTCACTTGTGGTTTTTCCGTGATTCTGTCCTAGCTTTTCATTCTGTCAGGAGCCCTATTCGTCGCTGCTTCTCTTGTGGTCAGATAGCCAACAGTTTCCTACTGCCGTCAGTAACCGCCGCGTAGTTACCAGCTTTCCTACACCTCAAGCAGTTGCAATCTCGCAACCGAACCATTTATTATTCAGCGCGAGGCGATTGCTGTGTTGCTATCCACCGCTACCCTTTACTCATTCATGTGTACATTCGCTGAGTCGGCACTGTTGACGTTTCTAGCACGTAGATCAACTATTTTGCAATGAAATAAAGAGAAAGTTGAAGCTGTCATCTTCCCATGACACTGCCTGAAGTAATGCCAGGTATTGCGGGTTTCCTGTGTTAATAAGTAGACATTGCAGTAGTGCGAATACAAGCGGAATTCTTAACAAGTGTCGACAACATAACAAAAGATTCTGACTGCTAGCAACTACTAACAACATAGAGAAATAAAAATAAAATTTTAGACAATTTTGCACCATATGCAATTGATCTGAATTGCTGATGCTTATTTTGGCGAAGCCTGAAGCGCACAATAAAAAAAAAAAAAAAGACAGGGAGGTGAGAGAGACACGTCCTTTTTTTTTTTTTTTTGCGCTTCAGGCTTCGCCAAAATGAGCAAACTTCACATATTAGCCCCAGAAACAGTTTTGTTCAATTACTGAGTTCATCCTCCTGCGGCAAGCAGACCTTCCTAGCGTTCCAAGTAAGCCCGTGATCGGTTGAAAAGCACTAGGCTTCCCACTTTGTTCAGTGGAGTGTTGTCTTGCTTGGTGTATTAATTGTGCTGCACGACGTTAGTAAATATATCGCACCGTTATTTCAATATCTAGCCTGCCTTGAAATGATCATGTCAGCTGCGTTGTCGCGGGTCCTTATCGCGGGCCCGCTGATTATAGTACACCTGTGCGCGTCTCCTGCTTAAGTGATGTCTCTGCTTTGAATGTGCTAATGTGTTTGTATACCCATACCTGTGTATTTGTCAGTGCTTCGAAGGAATTCTTTCTTTCGCTGCATATTTCATAGTCCTCCTGACTATGAGCAGCCGCTACATAGCACAATTCTAGTATGGCGCTTAAAGTGATGGACACTTCCTCCACTGAGAAGCCATCCTTTAACGTGTACGCGCCTAACCCTAACGTTTTCTAGGCATCTATTATATACACTCGAAAACGTAAGCATATCAATTGTGACTGCTCTTAATATTACTCGTACTGTTTAGCTTCCATTTTTTCTGGCATATAAGACGCACCAACCACAATTCCCTCTTTTCCGAAAAAAAAAGAGAAAGAAATTGGCATACAATTAAGAATTTTTACACCTCCTTGAATGGTCGTTTAGATTAAACGGCATTGAAAAATTCGCACATGTAGGCTGACATCGCCACATATGCGTAGGCGAAAGCCCACTTTCATTTTTCACTGGCGAACCGCCTCGGCTCGGTAGTGGACTCGTAGATTTTTGGTTAAAAATCTAACCGGACAGGTTTTCAACTAACATTTAACTGAAGCTACAGCACATCTTAAGAAAGTCAACCTTGGGTGAATATGATGCATACGTTAATTCTGTATTTAGCGCAATCGCTGAGCCCATTAGTCCAAGAAAAACGTTAAACATCGTCACATTCGAAGAAGGTCACAAGCTACTCTATTTTCTCGAATACTGAGAATATGATAAAGAACTAATAGACTCATTACACAGAATAGGCTTTACAAACATTTTAATATAAAAAAGCTTGTGCACTTTATCCTTAAGCATTTAAGATTCCGGGGATGACTTTACAAGAGTGACAATTGTGTACTGGCCAACTACGTCAGCATAAGATAAGCTGCAGTTCTGAAATAGGCGTAAGGAATGGCCTGTCTGTGCTGAATTTGATATTTCGTGCTTCTACAAAGGCAATAGCTTTGATTATCCGTTCTCCTTTAAGTGGAGAAGGATGTAAATGCGTCTTATACGACAGAAAAGTTGGTCGCTACAAGCATTTACTTGCATTTTTTTGTTGTGCGCAGAACGTATTGTTTCGCGTGAGTATTATATGCTTTAAACATTAATGTGCTTTTTTATTACTATTAAGCTTTTTGTCCACGTGTGAAAAAAAGAACTGTTATTTTGCACTATTAATATGCCTTTTATTTTGCTTCTTGGAAATGTTTTGACGAATTTATACAATGCCATGCAGCTACGGATATCCATGAAACGTCCGGCGCACATCCCAACACCAGCTTGCGCAGATGCTCATTGAACACTTACATGTAAAAGATATATCTTCATCTATCCGCAAACTGGCATTATATGAGTTCTCATTTCTATGCATCTGCAAAATATTGCAAATGAATGAGCAGAAAGTTGATTCCATGATATTCATGTGAAAGTAAAGATAACAACATATATTTCTGTCGCAGTTGTAACTTGCCTGTTTTGTACCAAGGCTGGAAGTGTTTTGAACCTCTTGATTATTCTGTAACTATTTGCGGGTGTATATGCTGCGCGAAAGTGTTGTTTAGGAGTGCCATATTATGAGAAATGTCGAAGTAGTATGTTGAAGATTTACTGTTTGCTGCTGAATCCAAATATTCTCTTGGCATTGCCTTTGTACACCTTTATCTTCCTGTGTGCATGCGACAGCGTCTATAGTAACATGCAACTCAAGGATGAAGCGGCGAATACTCAGAGACGGCCCTCCAGACTACGGTGCCGACCTGCGGTCATGACATACAGTTAACCCGCTTAATCTTTAATTAGTCCCCTTGCAAGTCGGCAAGCCCCACAATGTCACGCTAGCAGCTACAAGAGGATTGAGTACGACGTCATTCTATACGTGATTAGCTAAAGGGGCTTTGAGAGGCATTCGTCTCATTCTGACGGACAGATTTCGATTACTCTAAGGCGAATCAGGAAAGGGGAAGCCTTTGCACCCGTGCTTTGGAGAGTGGGCTGTTCGTGTAAAGGGCACAAGGTAGATACGGTGGGATGGATGGGAAAACTTTATTTCGTGAAAAGCGCAGACGGTTCCGTGCTAGATGGACATCTTTCCTCGACTGACGCGACCTAGGCATCCAAGGGCCGGGCCTGGAGGGCCGCGTCTGAGCTGCGGTGGTAGAACAAACGCAATTTCCTTGATTTTACTGTCTTCATTGTGCTGCAGAGCCACCGAAAGCTGTCTGCGATTATTTAGTAGGCATTTATAAAGGCGTCTTAAGAGTTATTTAGAGGCTCACGTATGTTAACAAATTTTTTTCTTAATTTCTCTTCTATTTTCTTTTCGTTCATGCCAGTATTGAAATGACCTCAGTTATGGTGATTTCATAAGGCAAGTTGGCATCTTGGGCATGACAAACATGTTCCACCTGTCTATACTCACTCCATTCTTGTTGAACGAGAAAACGCGTACGGACTGCGTTAGGTCACTTCCTATATTGGTGTAATGTCTCTAAAATCGTCCAAAGCACTGTATTTGATCCCAGGGCCCAGTTTTTTTAGTCTCCATTTTCCTATCATTGAAATTTTGAAGTTTCCTTGCTCATTATTTTGGAAAGATGCCTTCTCTACAACAAGAGCGGGAGCTCCCAGAAATACACTGCCATGATCAGCTCAAGATGTTCAATAAAGCTCCGGAATCACCCATTGAGGGCATACCACGGATATCAAATATTAAGATTGTACGTCCATCGGATGTCCCATGCATATCTGTAGTTGCTAAAGGGTAGCTTGAGTGTGCCGTGTGTATGTCATTTTACCGAAAACTATATCCTTTATATGTATCAATTTTTGCATATTTGTTTTGTACTTTTCCGCTTTGGTCTGCCCTGTAGGTGCTCACGAGTGTAGTCGAAATAAAAAGCTGAATAAAACTATATCGATCAGCTTGCTTCCTGTTAGTACTGCAGGATTACCAATGCGACAGCGCGGACGGTGTTGCACAGGACTTCTCAGCACAGTGCAATGTAGAGGTCAGAGCACTGTCGAAGAAAGCACACGATGCTCACGTAGCCTACTATTACTCCCCAACTATAAATGAAAACCGAACTGTTTTTAACATGCATGTCTTTCCTCAGGAAAAAAATTACCCCGAGTTTTTCTAGGTCTCTTGAGAAAATGAGGTAAACCTGGCTCTTAGGTGGGAACTACTTACGTGTTTCCTTTCATAGGAACTCTGTGCCTGTCGAAGGTGAGGGCTTGTGCTGAAGCCAGTCCCCTGGTTCCAACCGACGAATTGGGTCCATGAGAGCAGCCCTAGCTATGTCTGTCGTCGGCACTCTGCAGTGCATACAAACGGGCCAGTCACTGATCGAACGCCAGGATGAAAGCGGAATGTGCGGCTGGTTTCTGTGACAGTTACATAACTGATCTGCAACTTTGTTACTGCTGCTAAAATTTTACCGATTGATCGGAGAATGACGTTGTGGTAAAGGACCCGATTGGAAGGTGCTACATGACGGGTCCTACGTCAATAAGTATCTTGCTGTCGCCGAGCTTCTAGTATGCGTCTCAGCAGGCCGCTTAATTAGGCCGTGAAGCAAACTTTGGATAAGTGAAACACGGAAACTTATGCCTCAGCTTAGCACCACTATGAGATATCCTGCATAGAATAGCGCCCTGTTTGCTGCCTGCTACGCCATGGGAACAGTTAAGCAGAGTATAAGTTTGAGCATTTTGGGAGTTCATAAAGAAATAATAGCGCTTGCATGTGTCCTTTCACCTGTCCTTTCGTCGTTCGTGTGCTATTATTTCCCTTTTGAGGACGACATGGTGGACGGACATGTAAAAGGGAAAGGGAATACAGGTTGCACATACGTATGAGTAAGGCCTAGGGAGTCATCGAACACAACCAAAAACATTCGTTTATTTCAATTTTGTCTCCATTAGGGTGTAACCTTGGGTGCAAAATGCATTAAAGATGGCAGTAGTTGTACAAAAACATAAACTTAGTCACAAACAGGCACAATGACGCAAGATAATTTTTAGTTACGCAATGTTTGCCCATGCATACTCGAGGAAGCGCTGGTCGCCACGTAGTCAGGGCCCCTAATGTGGGAAGGTGGTCACGCTCCTCAGATGTCCGGGGCAAAGCGGAAATAATGTTTTCTTCCTGCAACACGGCATTCCAACTTCTCGATCCATCATATAGGGACGCATTCTGTACAAAGGTAAAATAAATTCTTCGTACAGGTAAGTACAATAAAATATTTTGCGAGAGAAAAAATCAAACAAAACAGGCCAGTCTATTTAGAGAAAACAGAGCAGTATCTTTAAAGTCTCGTAATCCTGTGAGCACAAGGCACAGTTTCAAGTCTCCTCGTGTTGTACAGAGCAATTAATTAAAAAGACGAGCTCGTCCTGTCTTTTTCTACGTCTGTCATTGTCCCAAGCACTCAGTTCAGTTCACTCGTTCAGTCGTGTCCGACTCTTCGTGACCCTATTGACCATGTCACGCCACGCTTTCCGGTCTCTCACTATCTTCCTAACATCACATAATTTCATCTGCAGTGCCTCGAGGATGCCATCTAACCATCGCGTTCGCTGCCTACCCCTTCTCCAGTGACCCTCAACCTTTCCCAACATCAAATCTTTCTCCAGCGACTCCTCTCTTCTCATCAGATGACCAAAGTAGCTCAGCTTTAACTTTAGAATTTGACCCTCCAATGAGCAGTCAGGGTTTATGGTCGACAATATTGACTGATTTGATCTTCTGGCAGTCCAAGGAACTCTCAAGAGTCTTCGCCAGCACCACAATTCAAACGCGTCAATTCTTCGGCGGTCAGCCTTTTTCACAGTCCAACTCTCGCATCCATACATCACAACTGGAAAGACCATAGCACGAGTTATACGGATCTTGGTTGGCAGACTAATGTCTCTGCTCTTTACTAGGCGGTCAAGGCTAACCATTGCTCTCTTTCCCAGAAGCAGGCGTCTCCTAATTTCATGGCTGCAGTCTCCTTCCGAGGTAATCTTGGAGCCCAAGAAGAGAAAATCCGTCACAGCTTCCACTTCTTGTCCCTTGATGCTCCAGGACTTGATAGGGCAAGACGCCATGATCTTTGTCTTTTTAATGTTCAGTTTAAGCCCAAACTTCTCACTCTCTTCTTGTACGCGCGCATCAGAAGTCTCTTGAGTTCCGCTTCACTTTCTGCCATTAAAGTGGTATCATCCGCATATCTAAGGTTGTTGATACGTTTTCCAGCAATCTTCACTCCAGCTGAAGACTCGTCCAGACCAGCCTTCCTCATGATGCACTCTGCATATAGGTTAAATAGGCAGGGCGACAGTATGCAGCCTTGCCTCACTCCTTTCTCAATCGGAAACCAATCAGCAAGACCATGCCCAGTTCTGACTGTGGCCTCTTGCCCTTCATACAGGTTCCTGAGGAGACAGATGAGGTGAATTGGAACTCCCATCTCTTGGAGAGCTTGCCACAATCTGCTGTGGTATACGCAGTCAAATGCAGTCAAGAAACAAGCGAGTGTTCCTTTGTCGACTGACCTCCCTGCACACTACAGTGACGTCGTTCTCTGTACTGTCAAGGCATAAAGCTGGACTATTTGGTGCGTCCTCTTTAATTAAAAAGACTAGTGGTCCCAAGCACTAGTCTTTTTAATTAAAGAGGACGCACCAAGTAGTCCAGCTTAATGCCTTGACAGTACAGAGAACGACGTCACTGTAGTGTGCAGGGAGGTCAGTCGACAAAGGAACACTCGCTTGTTTCTTCACAACCGTCGCAACGCTACGCGAAAATCGGTCACTGCTGTTCTGTAGCAGCGTAGTGACGGGATACTTCGCCTTGGCTTCGTTCTTCTCTTCTTTTGTTTTACATGCTTTGTCCAATCGCAGCTCCTAACTGAGCTACCTAGGTGATAAAGAGACGGGTGCTCTCTATTGCGATCCAGGTGAGCTTCTACATAAATATTTATTTACCCGGGTGAGCTCCGCAGCTCGGATGCAACAATGGCGAAGCTGAAACTTGGTTTGCAAGTAATGCTTTTCTGCATTAAAGCCGTCGTGGAAGCGATGCCTCGCGCCGCAGCAGCCGAGGTGGACGCTGTGCAAAACTAACGACTTGTTTCACACGTTCTGAGGCGTGCCGCACGCCGAGGGAGGCGTGCAAGCCGCCTTGCGAACCACTCCTGTGTGGGCTGGCGGCGGGTGTATCCGCTTCGTTTGCGCACGCTGGGCACATGCTCCGAAATCGCTGTACCTGCTAGCACAGCTCAAACATTACCGGATGCAGCAGCGCATTTCAGCCGCAGGCGCCAGCTGTGAATCACCGCAAAAAGCGGGCCGGCCCTGAAGCCGGCTGCGCAGGAAAGGTGGAGTGGTGCTCGGGCGCTCAACTTGACGTTAGGATCACTCAGCGTTTCCTGTCAGAAGCTGAGGACACTGTTGAAAGATAATAGATTAATTCTGGTTTGGGTTGCACAAGAACCAAACTCTGTTCGTTGTAAGGGGCGGCGAATAGTACTGAAAACTATGAGTGCTATTATAAAACGCCTGATACAACCCTCAACACTTTATTAGGGGAGCGGGCATTAGCGTTCAAGTAATGTTGGTGACTTCTAAAAGCAGCATTGCCCGTGGGAATGGCCTAAACTTAGGACGGGGGTCTGGCGAGTCGGTTTTCGCTGGAGTGAAATATGTCGCACGACTGCCAACATGGTGAAAGTAGGCAGGAGAGAGAGCGAACCTACAGCAGGATTTTTATTTGAAGTTTGAATAGGGTCACTTAAAGGAGCCCACGGATCTGCCCTTTAAGCATTTCAGGACCCGAATTATGCTTCATTTCTACGGGGCAAAGTTTTCGAATAAGGAGTAGAAAAGCCTATAAGAAAATGCCCAACAAAAGAAAAGGTGCAGCCAATGCGATTTTGCTGTTGCACATGTTGTGCCAACATCCGGTGTGCAAATGTTATTTCCAGACCGTGAGGGGGAACACGCGTACGTAGGATGAAAACACAGCCGCACGCGCGCACAAACGCCCGCCCGCCCCACTAGGCGTAAGCTTCGTTTACTGGAATGCATCATGGAACCGCGCAAAAAACAAGGGACAGAGAAGAAAGCGACGGGACAAAGCGCGGAAAAAGCGCGCTTGTTTTTTGCGCGGTTCCATGATGCATTCCAATACTAGCCACCAACTAGCCCGTCTCTCACTATTATACTTCGTTTACTACTTAACCATTTTCAAGATTGTACACCTACCCAGAAATTCCGGAAAAGCACGTTTGTTCATCCGTAAGTTCTTTATGAACGACTTTTTTCGCATATGATAAGGTGACATCCTAAAAACTGACACACCCGCATATCACCCCTCAGGGCGCGCTTTTATTTTTATCCTATTGATAATCAAAAACACACCTCATGGCTTTTCTTTGGCAGGTTTAACTACTCGTAGTATAAAAACGAGATTTTACCGCGCATCGCATGATTAGACCATTCCCATCAGTATGCTCGTAATATAATCTTACAATATTATACATTTGCTTCACACTTAAAAGTGATTGCCAAGAAATGCGGACATGTGACATTTCTGTGATATGTGACATGTGTACGCCCCCCTGCAGTTGCGTTGCTAATTATGTAAGAAGAATTGGCACGCAGGGAAACCTGGTAGCGTGCTCCGTTGCATTCGGAGTTTGCTGGCACGTTGATGGCAGCTTTCTGCTGCAAAAACATATCGTAGGAGTGCTGGACGCGCTGAAGAGATGGAAGAGTCGCTAATTTTCATAGCGCCAGTTTTCCAGCGCCAAAAATTACAAAGTGTCGAAATGATTCCTTGATGACAATGATTGCTGGACTACGACAGCGCAATTCTTATCTGGACCGCTTATGTGAATACACATGTGACAATAACCGATGTACTTCAAGCGCTTTGGCTATTGCACGTGACTGGCTCTGCTTGCAGCATATATGAAAGAGAACAGAACAAGGGAAGAGAGGGAGCCTCAGTTCGCAAGTCAAGCCAATGTTTCGACAAAGGGCTGTATTTGTCTTCGCCAGGGCAGCGCGATCATCACTGACAGGGCTTAAATACGCTTTTGCTTCCGAAGAAGAAATCCGTGGGAAGAACGGAGGCAGAAAGGAAATAAACTACTTCCTTTTTCAGGTGACGACACCCCCGGTTTGCTTTCATAAAAATTCATGCCCAAGGAAACAAGAAAACAAGCTTTCACTCCTTGTCCGGCTCCTCTCCCCCTTTCCCTCGCTTTTCTTCTTCGAAAAAAAAAAGCACATTTAAATCCTACCAGGGGTGATCATGTTACCCAGGCGAAGGCAAATCCCCTTGTATAAATGTTTTTCTTTTTCAGGTGTCGGGATCGCTGCTTCCAGATTAATACAAATTACTACCCAAGGAAACACTCTTTCAGTCCTTGCCCTGCTCCTCTTTCCCCTCTCTCATTCCCTTCCTCCCTTTCCCCTCACTTGTCTTCTTCGGAAGCTAAAGCGTAATGAAACCCTGCCAGTGATGATCACGCTGCCCAGGCGAAGGCAAGTCACTCGTAGGACGTTTCCTTGGCTTACGAACTGAGGCTCCCCCTCTGCTCTTGTTCAGTGCTATTTCATACTGTGTAATCACCTTCTTCCTCTCGTTCTACCTGACTCTACTTGCAGGCCTCATTACAGTGCGCGTGTATGGCAGTGTAACAGTTTGTTATCCACGAAGTGCACGGAGGTGACGGATATGATGATTTTATTCGAGTCTTGTTCCCTTTTGATAATTTCACAAGTTTGATTGCTATGTGCAATCGCTGTTTCTCGCTGGAGTTAGCCACACAAATGTGAGGACTGCAAGAATCGAATAGAATGGGATGAAAAGAGCTGTGTCGCGGCTGCCTTCCATTTCCTGCTTACTTTCAATCTACCACTAACCAACATACAGGACGCAGTTAATTGCCGCAAGCAAACAATACACGGAAAACGACAAAATCATTGCCCACGGTTTCTATTTAGACATGCTGCTCGAAATTAGTATTCACACTTGGAAGGCATCTGATCCACCTCCTATCGAGAATATTTTTTACTCCTGTCAGTGGAGGCATCGCCCCCGCTACACACGGTAGCAAATTTATCGAAAACGCTTATTAATAGCGGAGTTACAGGCATTGCAGTCAATCTATTTCGACCAGCTTCTCTATCTGCTTCCCCTCTTCGAGGTTTTTCACTCCCCTGCTTTGTTTCCACGAGCGAATTTCGCCCTTCCACTCCGACGCGGGCGGAAGGTGTAGAGATATACGGCCTCACCATGTCAGCAATTTCTTTCTTCCTTTTTGTTTTGAGTTACACGTAGCGTTGCGTTTCTCCGCCAGGGGAGAAATCCAGTGCGTCGCAGAGCAAGCTCAGCTTTGGTTGGTTTAACGTGTTGTTCGTCGTTGGGATCGGAAAGTTCGCAATTAAATGGACTCCACCGTGAGTGTCCGTTTGGATAGAATGTTGAAAAAAAAAAAAAAAAAAAAACATGTGCGTCTACGCAGAAACGTTCTCGCCCTGCTAAACGTCTCAAATAATAAACGAGTGCGAGAGTTGATACCGGGAACTGAAATAGAGATGCCTGGAGCATTTTCAAATATATTTACTTAGAAAATTGTGTTAAATAAGTTACAGTACAAACCCCAGATACGACGTGAAAGCTATTGTGATTAAGGGATGCTGTCAGGTGTCGAATTATCAAGCTTGATTATATAAGCATATCTTGCAAACTCTTCCTTGAATTAGTCGCTAACAGGCCGTGCGTCAGGACCTGCGTAACGGACCGCCATCCTGCTCTTCTGTATACTAATGGCTACAAGATCGTACGGAAAACAATCCTCATTTGTAATCGGAAAAGTATATAATGCCGTAGTGGTCAAGCGGGCGATACTTCTTAAGTACCTTGAGAGGGACGTCCTACGAAAAAAAAAAAAAGTGCTCCAGGTGTCCAAGAAAACATGCTGAATAGTTTCAATCGTTTTGAATAGGAAACAAAGGACCCGCCACGCACGAGTAACCCCTTCTCTTCCAAAGACACTTTTGCGAACATAGGCCAACGCGCCACTAAAAAAGAAATGCTTTGGTTGCAGGGGGTGTCACATTATTTTACGCCTTTTTTAGAACAACTTTCCCTGGAACTGCATCATGCATGATCCTGATGCATGATGCATGACCGAGAAAATCACTCGAAGCACTTGCGTCAGTAAATTGCAGGATTGTACAACTCCTTTCAAATATCCACGAATAGCTCCTTGAATACAATGTGACGTAATGACAAAGTCAGAAAGAACTCAACAATTTCAACTAAGTAACGACTCTTAAATATTGTATCTAGTGTCCTTAAAGGACAGAAGTGGTTTAATAACTGGCGTGCAGACAGACGACATATATACACATGGACGGACACCCTCGAGCACCCGCCGAAACAGCTTCTTTTGGCTCGGCTTCTGCAGAAGGGAACCAATTGGTACTGACGCTCTTAACTGTGCGGTTTATGTGTTTACAAAATTTCTCCCATCTGCCGTAAGGTGGCCGGGCTTAACTGATTCAATATGTGAATCGCTGCCAAGTTATAAATCCGGAAGGAAATGTTGCAGGATAGCTCAAGGTGCTATGTCCTCCTATTTGAGGCTAAATCAGGTTTCCCGCGAACAAGGCATAACAGAAGCGAGAGTGAACAGGGGTTATTGGTGCAGCATGTTGGAGCCATGTAGAAAACTTCAAACATCTCTTGATAGCCTTAAAAGCTATAGTTCCAGATGTCAAGCAGGAAAGAGTGAAGCAGGGTATATGTTGGGGAACAAACTCGTGAGCCTACCAGTAGCTTTCAGCTGTAGGGGTAGTGAATGCAAAATTGACATGCAAGCTTGGGTACTGGTGTCGCAAAAGTAGAAAAAAAATTCACAAACCTTAACAGAAATTAAAGCATTGTACGTTCCGTATATTAAAAGTGAGAAGCGGAGAAAAAGCAAAATGGAATTAGAGCTAAGAACAAAAAAGAGAAGGCGAGAAAGAGGGGGGGGGGGGGGGGGGGGCGCTGTGAAATAAGGAAAGCGTCAAGGTCAATTCATTAGGCAAAATGGCACCACTCCAAAGAAGATGCCATAATAGGATGGCATAATCTAAAACTATATGCCATAATATCTACAGGGTCTTGAATATTTGGGGGCTGGGATTTAAAAAGTTCCTATGCAAAATATACTACCCCTTTCCAGCTGAAATAACGTTCACAAAGTAGCAAAATATCGTCTACGTTATCTGATAAGTGATTCAACATCGGTACTTGCCTAGATTTTCCGACATCGAGAAAAAACTGCTCTCGGAGGCGTGCACAATTTTCGCAGAAGAGTGTCGAAAAGCTATTTTGACATGATACGTCATCTGTCGAGCAGTGAGACAAGCTCCATCCCGGCCGTTGGCGCGCTTGCCTCGCTGCCCGACAGATGACGCATCATGTCAAAATAGCTTTTCGACTCTCTTCTGCGAAAATTGTGCACGCCGCCGAGAGCAGTTTTTTCTCGATTTCGGAAAATCTAGGCAAGTACCGATGTTGAATCACTTATCAGATAACGTAGACGATATTTTGCTACTTTGTGAACGTTATTTCAGCTCGAATGGGGCAGTAGATTTTGCATAGGAATTTTTTAAATTCCAGCCCCCAAATATTCAGGACCCTGTAGATATACACCGGGTGTCTCACTAACTTGAGCCAAGGGTTAAAAAATAAAATATTTGATGTAGGCCAAGGAAACCAGTTGCATACAGGTGCCAGCCGTCTTATGCACCTTGGATGTAACAATTAGTTGCCTGGACTAACTTTTCTAATTTAGAACCTATTCACTGTAGAGAATGAGTGTGATTTGCAAAGTTGGAGAACACATTCAGAAACCTCCATTCCATTATTTTCAATAAAGAAAGTCTCACCAGTAAGGTCAACTTTTGAACTGTTGCATCAGTTCTGATATAATATTCAGGGATGGCTTATCTTCCTTATATTTGAATATATTCCAAGTTTCATCACTTTAGTACAAATGGAAACAAAGTGGTAGCTGTCATAATGAGTAATTAAGTGTGCAGCTTAGGAAAACTATAATTTCCAAAATCATTAAGATGTACCATCCATTTGTGCTTAGATAACTTCTAGGTAGTTACTTGTGTACGATAAGGTCAATTTCGAGTTCCTTATGACATGTTTATAAAAATTTGATCATTTTAAGAACTTGCTTTTTTCGGTTGCCATTAATGTCACATATTTGATACTACTTTTTTTTTTAACAATTAGGAAGTAAACAAAAAACCTTATCTTGTTCCCAACAAAATTTAGTCGAGAGACCCCCTTGAAAGCACTCTTTAGCGAAAGGGTTTGGAAATGTAGTTTTCCTAACGGTTGTGCTCTTGAAGAAAGTGCTAACTGAGAAAAAGGAATTCAAAGATTTCAAACATGACATTCAGATCAGAGTCTAAATTCATAAATCAAAGTTGTCTGGTGCTTACGTTGAGACCGTCCTTTTCAACGCGACACTGTTCTCTGGCGAATTCTTCCAGTTGCCTCTTTTTCCTTTTTTCAATTTTACAGCTGTCCAGCGACCTTTCCTGCGCTCCTCAAATGCTTTCCTTGGTTATTTGCTCGGAGTGCCTCTTCGTCCAGGCTC
Source organism: Amblyomma maculatum (assembly GCF_055883805.1). Classification (NCBI taxonomy): domain Eukaryota; kingdom Metazoa; phylum Arthropoda; class Arachnida; order Ixodida; family Ixodidae; genus Amblyomma; species Amblyomma maculatum. The sequence goes on from NC_139344.1 coordinate 277,040,337, forward strand.
CATATTCTATCTCCATCTTGTCGAGCACTTTGGTTAGCCAGGCTCCCAGTGGTGCGAAAAGAGCGTTGAAAGGTTACGTGCTGCGTTTTGGTTAATCCAAGCATCTATTTAAGTTTACCAGCCAAACCGTGGTTGCCATGGGCTAAACTTTGCTTTGCTTTCTGTTTTTCTTGTTAGTTGTCTGCTGAACTCTCTACAGCAGGTCCTTTTTTGCTAAAGAGCACGATAAACAAGCATTATAGCTTGCAGATACACTCAGCCTTCAGTTTCATGCCCGCTATGCGGCTGCATATTGAAATAAGCTTTATAGGCTCTTTCGATGTTGAATGCACCCTATCTTGCAAAACAATTTTAATTTCTCTATTACGCAGATAAGAACCAAACTTGGTCAGACGTTTCTTTAATATGGGGATAATCCAAAATAATAAAAATTTAAAACATTTTTTTTTTTTTGTATGTACAGTCATGGACAATATTTTGCGAGACGCCGGAGCCCCGTTTCAAAGCTGCCTCTGGGCCACTAGGCGGCGTGGTGCGCGCGTCGAGGTTGCGCGGGCCGATGACTAGGCGCATGCCCGTCCTATATGCGTCCGCTGGCCTTTCTCCTCGCTCGTTTTGTTTGAAGCGCTGCTTATTCCGCACTTGGGCGCGGCTGGCGCTGTTTACTGCTCGCGCCGCTCGAGCTATGCGGCCGTCGTGCTCGGCGTGCAGCCAGTCGAAAGCGATAACAGCGCTCGTGCACGGGGCCCGCCACCTTTATACCGAATCATTTAGATCTGTTTCTTTTTTTCTTTCAATAATAACATAACTTCTGGCATGCGATAAAGGTCTCGTTTCTGCAAACTGCCCACTGCGATGAAAACATCTCGATAAAGACACTCGGTCCTTATGCTTCAACTGCGAGCGTTAGCGTGCACCGCAACTCATTCATAGTTATTGTGCCGACCAAAAGCGTAAAAGAGAGAAATAATCCTTAAGCAACAAGTTTATTGTCATAAAACAAAAAATAAAAATAAAACAATGCAGACATCACTGGCAAACGAAAAATTCCTAATACTTGGTGAAACCGCCATCAGCAGCGATGACGCTTGCCAACCGGCGTGGCATCGATTCGTAAAGGGAACGAACCACATCTGTGTCCGCACGAAGCCTTTCCCATTCACCTCTGATCGCTTCCCAGAGTGTGTCTGCGTTGGCATTCCCAATGTGAGACCTCATCAGGTGAGCTTTCAATAGGCCCCACACATTTTCAATGGGACTCATGTCGGCTCCCTTCGGAGGCCATGGCAGCTGCCGCACGCCACGAGCGTCGAGAATAGCGCTCACTTTTCGAGACGTGTGTACAGGACTCCTATCTTGTTGAAAAAGGTAGAATCCATCTGGGAATGGTCCGTCAAGGACATATGGCGTTAACACACTCTCAATGATGTCGACGTAGGCGTCCGAGGTGAAGGATCCATCGACTCTCACCAGAGGCCCCAGTCCATTTCTTGACATGGCGCCCCATACAGCCACGGAACAGCGACCACTGGAGAACAAATTTTGCACGTATGGCGGGTCGTATCTATATAGGAGAAGAAAATCAGTACAAAGTTATAATTTGGGTCTTATGCATCAGGTTGAGCGCGAGTGAAAACTAACTTTTCCGTGTAAAAAGGTTTGATTAGCAACTGTGAATCGCTTCTAAATAGTTAGTACTTGAACCACGCTACTAAATGACAAGAGTTGTTTCGGAAGAGCAATTACTTTAGAGTAAATTGCGGCATCGGCACTAAGAAGCGTTTGCTAATGGACTCTCTTCGGAAGGGCGCTTCTATCAACATCGTGCACCTCCGAGATATTGCATGCTGAGGAGGAGTATTCGGCATTGTTTACGACGTATATTTCATTTGGGAACACGAAGACAGCAGTTTGCCGCTATATCCTACTTTATTCGTATTCTTCATATAAAATATTCAGGATTTACTTAGACGCAAAAAAAAGGGTATCCATACCTGCAATTCACTGGCCTCCAAACTCGGCACTTCTGGTCCCAGCGGGTGGAAAAAGAAGACTCGTCCGAGAATATAACTTCGGACCAGTCGTCCACAGTCCACCCTTTCAAAGAGTTGGCGAACTCGAGCCGTTCCTTGCGCTGTTTAGTTGTCAGATGCGGCTTCTGGGCAGCCATGCACGATCGGAGACCAATTTCTTTGAGCCGCCGCCTGATAGTTTTAGCAGATATATTCAGTGCAAGTTCCTTGCGGATTTCTTCTGCAGTCATGAAGGGGTCGGCCACCGATGCCGCTATGATCAGGAGGTCATCTTCTTCTGTTGAAGCTCTCGGTCGACCTGGGCGCTTGGAATCTGCCAGGCTGCCTCCATTGCGGAAAACGCGAATGGTTCGGGCTACTGCAGATTTGGAACGACCGGTACGGCGAGCAATTTCTCGCTGGGGAACACGTTCCACGAAGAGACATGCAATCAGTCTCCTGTCGTCGATCGGCACTCTTGGAGGCATTTTGCAACTGGCAGGATTTGCGATGAAATTATATAGGTTTTCCTGGATATCGCTAACCAATCATAAATCAAGTAACGTCGATGGCTGAGCAGAAAATATAGGCGTTATGTGGGAAGAGTGCTTGCGCTATCTCGCCTTTCTACGATCAGACGATGCAAGCATGTGCTCATCAGCCTTATCACGTCGGGGACGTAAGGCCGTAAAATGTAGTACTGTCATTTTATGTGATGTAATACCGTAATTTTCGAACTATAGTTGTTTAAAAGTCACTCTGACGTGATAAGGCTGATGAGCACATGCTTGCATCGTCTGATCGTAGAAAGGCGAGATAGCGCAAGCACTCTTCCCACATAACGCCTATATTTTCTGCTCAGCCATCGACGTTACTTGATTTATGATTGGTTAGCGATATCCAGGAAAACCTATATAATTTCATCGCAAATCCTGCCAGTTGCAAAATGCCTCCAAGAGTGCCGATCGACGACAGGAGACTGATTGCATGTATCTTCGTGGAAAGTGTTCCCCAGCGAGAAATTGCTCGCCGTACCGGTCGTTCCAAATCTGCAGTACCCCGAACCATTCGCGTTTTCCGCAATGGAGGCAGCCTGGCAGATTCCAAGCGCCCAGGTCGACCGAGAGCTTCAACAGAAGATGACCTCCTGATCATAGCGGCATCGGTGGCCGACCCCTTCATGACTGCAGAAGAAATCCGCAAGGAACTTGCACTGAATATATCTGCTAAAACTATCAGGCGGCGGCTCAAAGAAATTGGTCTCCGATCGTGCATGGCTGCCCAGAAGCCGCATCTGACAACTAAATAGCGCAAGGAACGGCTCGAGTTCGCCAACTCTCTGAAAGGGTGGACTGTGGACGACTGGTCCGAAGTTATATTCTCGGACGAGTCTTCTTTTTCCACCCGCTGGGACCAGAAGTGCCGAGTTTGGAGGCCAGTGAATTGCAGGTATGGATACCCTTTTTTTTGCGTCTAAGTAAATCCTGAATATTTTATATGAAGAATACGAATAAAGTAGGGTATAGCGGCAAACTGCTGTCTTCGTGTTCCCAAATGAAATATACGCCGTAAACAATGCCGAATACTCCTCCTCAGCATGCAATATCTCGGAGGTGCACGATGTTGATAGAAGCGCCCTTCCGAAGAGAGTCCATTAGCAAACGCTTCTTAGTGCCGATGCCGCAATTTACTCTAAAGTAATTGCTCTTCCGAAACAACTCTTGTCATTTAGTAGCGTGGTTCAAGTACTATTTAGAAACGATTCACAGTTGCTAATCAAACCTTTTTACACGGAAAAGTTAGTTTTCACTCGCGCTCAACCTGATGCATAAGACCCAAATTATAACTTTGTACTGATTTTCTTCTCCTATATAGATACGACCCGCCATACGTGCAAAATTTGTTCTCCAGTGGTCGCTGTTCCGTGGCTGTATGGGGCGCCATGTCAAGAAATGGACTGGGGCCTCTGGTGAGAGTCGATGGATCCTTCACCTCGGACGCCTACGTCGACATCATTGAGAGTGTGTTAACGCCATATGTCCTTGACGGACCATTCCCAGATGGATTCTACCTTTTTCAACAAGATAGGAGTCCTGTACACACGTCTCGAAAAGTGAGCGCTATTCTCGACGCTCGTGGCGTGCGGCAGCTGCCATGGCCTCCGAAGGGAGCCGACATGAGTCCCATTGAAAATGTGTGGGGCCTATTGAAAGCTCACCTGATGAGGTCTCACATTGGGAATGCCAACGCAGACACACTCTGGGAAGCGATCAGAGGTGAATGGGAAAGGCTTCGTGCGGACACAGATGTGGTTCGTTCCCTTTACGAATCGATGCCACGCCGGTTGGCAAGCGTCATCGCTGCTGATGGCGGTTTCACCAAGTATTAGGAATTTTTCGTTTGCCAGTGATGTCTGCATTGTTTTATTTTTATTTTTTGTTTCATGACAATAAACTTGTTGCTTAAGGATTATTTCTCTCTTTTACGCTTTTGGTCGGCACAATAACTCTGAATGAGTTGCGATGCACGCTAACGCTCGCAGTTGAAGCATAAGGACCGAGTGTCTTTATCGAGATGTTTTCATCGCAGTGGGCAGTTTGCAGAAACGAGACCTTTATCGCATGCCAGAAGTTATGTTATTATTGAAAGAAAAAAAGAAACAGATCTAAATGATTCGGTATAAAGGTGGCGGGCCCCGTGCACGAGCGCTGTTATCGCTTTCGACTGGCTGCACGCCGAGCACGACGGCCGCATAGCTCGAGCGGCGCGAGCAGTAAACAGCGCCAGCCGCGCCCAAGTGCGGAATAAGCAGCGCTTCAAACAAAACGAGCGAGGAGAAAGGCCAGCGGACGCATATAGGACGGGCATGCGCCTAGTCATCGGCCCGCGCAACCTCGACGCGCGCACCACGCCGCCTAGTGGCCCAGAGGCAGCTTTGAAACGGGGCTCCGGCGTCTCGAAAAATATTGTCCATGACTGTACGTGTGTGAAAATCGTGATTTTGGCCCCGCATCCCCCCTTAAGAGAAATCCCATGACATACAAATTAAATCACGTGACTAGCGCATTAGCGCGCCGCGATTGTGATGCCCTCAACCGAGATATGAGGGAACGAAATCAGCTGCCAGCCCGACTCGACGGCCCCGTGGCAGCCACAGGCTGACTTGTTGCCGGTGGTTAGAGCGAGCTCGCCGCGCTCGGTGCAGTTTGAGCGCCGACTGCCAGACGCGGGCGAAGAAACCATCGCAAACATATCGGCCCGCCGCTGCAATGGCAATCGTGGTGCACGATTCCGCTAGTCACATGATGTTATCTCTATTTCGCAGGCTTTCGTTTGACCTTAAAAAAAATAACACGTGAAACTTTTTTCATCGCAAATAATAGAATGTGGGTTTCTGAATGTCAACATTTAGTAAATTACTATTTAGTATAAAGCAACAGAAAACAAGATCACATTCCGCGATTCGAATTCTAAATCACGACATACGGATTTAAAGCCCGGTGCTCTTCCAACTAGGGTTTGACAGCATATATTCAATATTCTAGTTTCGCGGCTATTTAGACGGGAAGCCTTTTGAAATTTAGCCGCCACTTGTGACGCTACAGTGGTCATGCAGAGGCCCGTCGTATTGTATATTCTTTAGCGTAACAGACGTGCACTGGCCGTTCCAACCCATCGATCCTTGGCTTTCCTGTAGTGAAGCCACGTATGCAGAGATTCATTGCACATATTCCGCGCAGCGTGGCGTCTGTAGGACAATTTCATGCCCGCAATGCCCAGCTCACTCGGATAAAAATTAATTACACCTGCTGCTATTTGTTAGATTGCTCTGTGTACGTGAACACTCCGTGCATGGCCAAGCAAACGGACGCTGGGATATCCTTGTTACTCAGTCGACCTTGGACGACTAGAGGTCAGCTTAGGCGAAAAACAATAATTATGCCCCCGACAGAATATATAGGCTTTTGTGGGAGATCCTGTGAGAAGGGCAAAGGAAAGCTGCCTTAATCCGCCGCCAACAACAAGCACAATCGCTGAGAGAGAATTTATTTACCGCTGAGGTAACCAATGCTTCGCGGGTGTATCCTCAATTTTCTTTTCATTTGCGATTAGTTTTCTCACACTAGTGCTACTCCTATCTGTCATCGTTCACTTTCTTGGAGAAAAGTAGGGAAAGTAAAAATGGCGGGACCAAATATTTCAGCATGGAACAACATTAGAGGTAATGGTAAACAGCACGCTCTCGTGTGGGACCGCACCGTGTCGCCAAGTATCACCATGACGTCACGTGCTCATGTGAAGCAGAACGGAACGGTTGCGTCGCTGTGCCAACGGCAGCGATTTGGGCAAAACGACATTCTAGCGCCTGGCGGCCTGGGAGTTGACCTTGAAAGGAGCCTTGATTAGACTTTCAAAGAGACGGGCTGCTCACCCGGTAGCTAGAGGTGCGACGCTCTGGCTACAGAGTCGCACATACGTCCCATGAGGCGCCACGCAAATCGCACTCCCCGCTGTGCGTGACACCTTGTCTGGCACCTGGTTGCTGGGACGGTGCAAGTGAAGAACTGTTTTCGCGGCTGCTGGAGCCATTTCGACGCTTGACAGACGCGGCACACCCTGAAAATATTACCGACGTTATTTATATGACATCTCGGTATAGGTCTAACTCGAAGGAAAAGAAACCACGGAAATGCGTATCCCATTAGTGCCCCAATCTGCCCATTTTTCTTTTTCCTCTGTTTTCGACACGGTTCACTTTGCTGCGCGTAAACGCGGCTCGACATTCCTTCCCCTCCGGACGTTGTGAGCTTTCCGAATCTGGCAAGGACAGGAAAAAATGTAGAGGGAGGGGTGAAAAACTGTCTTCAAGTGTTTATACATGCGATAGCGTTAATAGCTCACGTACGCGGCTTCACTTGTGGATCCTCGTTCGCGTAAATACCCCTAATCACTATTCCTTTGAATTGTGCCTTTATTATCTCACATGTGCGCGTAATCACTATTACCTTGAATTGTGCCTTTATTATCTCACATATGCGCGTAATCACTATTTCCTTGAATTGTGCCTTTATTATCTCACATATGCGCGTAATCACTATTCCCTTGAATTGTGCCTTTATTATCTCACATGTGCGCGTAATCACTATTTCCTTGAATTGTGCCTTTATTATCTCACATATGCGCGTAATCACTATTTCCTTGAATTGTGCCTTTATTATCTCACATGTGCGCGTAATCACTATTACCTTGAATTGTGCCTTTATTATCTCACATATGCGCGTAATCACTATTTCCTTGAATTGTGCCTTTATTATCTCACATATGCGCGTAATCACTATTCCCTTGAATTGTGCCTTTATTATCTCAGATATGCGCGTAATCTCTGTTGCCTTGAATTGTGCCTTTATTATCTCACATATGCGCGTAATCACTATTCCCTTGAATTGTGCCTTTATTATCTCACATATGCGCGTAATCGCTGTTGCCTTGAATTGTGCCTTTATTATCTCACATATGCGCGTAATCACTATTCCCTTGAATTTTGCCTTTATTATCTCACATATGCGCGTAATCACTATTCCCTTGAATTGTGCCTTTATTATCTCAGATATGCGCGTAATCGCTGTTGCCTTGAATTGTGCCTTTATTATCTCACATATGCGCGTAATCACTACTCCCTTGAATTTTGCCTTTATTATCTCAGATATGCGCGTAATCACTATTTCCTTGAATTGTGCCTTTATTATCTCACATATGCGCGTAATCACTATTCCCTTGAATTTTGCCTTTATTATCTCAGATATGCGCGTAATCACTATTCCCTTGAATTTTGCCTTTATTATCTCAGATATGCGCGTAATCTCTGTTGCCTTGAATTGTGCCTTTATTATCTCAGATATGCGCGTAATCACTATTCCCTTGAATTTTGCCTTTATTATCTCACATATGCGCGTAATCACTATTCCCTTGAATTGTGCCTTTATTATCTCAGATATGCGCGTAATCGCTGTTGCCTTGAATTGTGCCTTTATTATCTCACATATGCGCGTAATCACTATTACCTTGAATTGTGCCTTTATTATCTCACATATGCGCGTAATCACTATTTCCTTGAATTGTGCCTTTATTATCTCACATATGCGCGTAATCACTATTCCCTTGAATTTTGCCTTTATTATCTCAGATATGCGCGTAATCACTATTTCCTTGAATTGTGCCTTTATTATCTCACATATGCGCGTAATCACTATTCCCTTGAATTTTGCCTTTATTATCTCAGATATGCGCGTAATCTCTGTTGCCTTGAATTGTGCCTTTATTATCTCAGATATGCGCGTAATCACTATTCCCTTGAATTTTGCCTTTATTATCTCACATATGCGCGTAATCACTATTGCTTTGAATTGTGCCTTTATTATCTCAGATATGCGCGTAATCGCTGTTGCCTTGAATTGTGCCTTTATTATCTCACATATGCGCGTAATCACTATTCCCTTGAATTGTGCCTTTATTATCTCACATATGCGCGTAATCACTATTTCCTTGAATTGTGCCTTTATTATCTCACATATGCGCGTAATCACTATTCCCTTGAATTTTGCCTTTATTATCTCAGATATGCGCGTAATCGCTGTTGCCTTGAATTGTGCCTTTATTATCTCAGATATGCGCGTAATCACTATTTCCTTGAATTGTGCCTTTATTATCTCACATATGCGCGTAATCACTATTCCCTTGAATTGTGCCTTTATTATCTCAGATATGCGCGTAATCGCTGTTGCCTTGAATTGTGCCTTTATTATCTCAGATATGCGCGTAATCACTATTTCCTTGAATTGTGCCTTTGTTATCTCAGATATGCGCGTAATCGCTGTTGCCTTGAATTGTGCCTTTATTATCTCACATATGCGCGTAATCACTATTCCCTTGAATTTTGCCTTTATTATCTCAGATATGCGCGTAATCGCTGTTGCCTTGAATTGTGCCTTTATTATCTCAGATATGCGCGTAATCACTATTTCCTTGAATTGTGCCTTTATTATCTCACATATGCGCGTAATCACTATTCCCTTGAATTGTGCCTTTATTATCTCAGATATGCGCGTAATCGCTGTTGCCTTGAATTGTGCCTTTATTATCTCACATATGCGCGTAATCACTATTCCCTTGAATTTTGCCTTTATTATCTCAGATATGCGCGTAATCGCTGTTGCCTTGAATTGTGCCTTTATTATCTCAGATATGCGCGTAATCGCTGTTGCCTTGAATTGTGCCTTTATTATCTCACATATGCGCGTAATCACTATTCCCTTGAATTTTGCCTTTATTATCTCAGATATGCGCGTAATCGCTGTTGCCTTGAATTGTGCCTTTATTATCTCAGATATGCGCGTAATCACTATTCCCTTGAATTTTGCCTTTATTATCTCACATATGCGCGTAATCACTATTCCCTTGAATTGTGCCTTAATTATCTCAGATATGCGCGTAATCACTGTTGCCTTGAATTGTGCCCTTATTATCTCAGATATGCGCGTAAGCACTATTTCTTGTGTCTTTATTATCTCACATATGCGCCTAATAACTATTCCCTTGAATTGTGCCTTTATTATCTCAGATAGGCGCGTAATCACTATTTCCTTGAATTGTGCCTTTATTATCTCACATATGCGCTTAATAACTATTCCCTTGAATAGTGCCTTTATTATTTCAGACATGAGCCTAGTGACTATTCTTTTGAATTGTGCCTTTATTATCTTAGACATCCGCCTAATAACTATTCCCTTGAATTGTGCCTTTATTATCTCAGATAGGCGCGTAATCACTATTTCCTTGAATTGTGCCTTTATTATCTCACATATGCGCTTAATAACTATTCCCTTGAATAGTGCCTTTATTATTTCGGACATGAGCCTAGTGACTATTCTTTTGAATTGTGCCTTTATTATCTTAGATATCCGCCTAATCACTATTCCCTTGAATTTTGCCTTTATTTTCTCAGACATGCTTTTTAGCTACAGCTGTAAGGTAGCGCATCATATAAGATATAAAATTTAAGGGAGCACTTAGAGAAGCAGGGCCACTACTACTTCTACTACTAAGTTCTTTGGGGTATTCTTGAGGAGGGGATACTGGACGCGGGTTATGCCGGCCTAAGTCGTGGCGGCACTCTTGGCGTCCAGGGGAAGGGGATATGGAATGAGGGGAGGGGGGGTGGTCATCGTCATGGAGCCGCTCTTGCCGTCGTCTGCTTCTTCGCCAGCGCCATAGTCTGCAGGTCCGGTGGAAAACTAGAGATGACCAGCCAGGCAGTCTCCTCCGGGAAGGCCAGCAGGAGCCGGTAGGCAACCAGGCGGTTCCTGGCCGAGAAGAGCACCTGGTCCTCTGTGGCAGCAGGGAGATCAAGAGCCCGCGGTAGCCTGCCTCCATCCGTCGACGGTGGTGGGCGTGTGCTAGGCACACACACAGTAGGTGCCCCAGCGGTCCCGCGTCACCATAGGAGGGACATGCAGGGGAAGGAGCCCGGCTACGGACATACCGCTCCGTGAGAGTCCAGGAGCCTCCGGTGCGGAGGCGTGGGAGGAGAGCTCGCTCCCTGCGGGCAAGCTTGTCCGAGAGGCGGTGGAAGGTCCTCCCCTCAGCGATGCGCCGATCAGGGTGCAGGGCCTTTACTGCCTTCCTGAGGGGGAGCCTGGAAAAGTCAAAGATAGAGGTTTCGTTAGATATACGTACCTGATTGGAGTGGGCCGCTCTGGTGAGTGCGTCGGCCTCATCGTTGCCCTGGATGCCCACATGACCCGGGATCCAGTGCAGGGACAGAACGAAGCCGGCATCCTCCAGGCCCTGGAGGCGCACTCGTAGGTGACACGCTGATAGCTGGTAGCAGGACGGCTTGATCAGGAGCTGCAGTGCCGGCCTTGAGTCGCACAGGATGGCATAGGGGTCTGGGGTCTGGCCGGTCTCAAGGTAGTCCGCCGCCAAGTGAAGTCCCGCCAGCTCAGCTGCAGTAGAGCTGCTTGGAAAGAAAAGTCTGCAGGAGCTGGACACCCCCATCTGTGGGGCCGTCACAGCTGCTGCAGCCTGGTCCGTGGAAGGCAGGACCGAGCCGTCGGTGAAGAGGAGGGTGCTCCCTTTGCACTCTTCTAAGAGGGCTGCGGCAGCCTGGCTCAGGGCAGCAACAGGGGAGCGGCATTTGCTGACCGCATCCAAGTCGAAGGGGAACTGTAGAGGGGCACGTGTTGGCGGCGGAGGGAGAATGGAATACCCTGGGGTCGGTCCGATGAGGTTCGTGGACACAGCTGTCAGTTGGCTAATCCGTGAGAGGGGGGGGGGGGGGGGGGCACTGCGCAGCCGTGCCAGGAGGGAAGCTCCGTCAGGGGCGGGGTGGAGGCGGTCCACATGCGTGCGACCTCTCTGGAGGAGCAGCAGGGTCAGGGTGTAGACACCGGCTTCCGCCAGTGTTGCCGCAATCCTAGAGCACAGTGTTGCTCCCAGCAGGCGTCGGATCCATCTCCTGCGGGATCCGTCCAGGACGTTCACTCTAGTGGGCCTGAGGGAGACAAAAGGGAAAGCATGCAGAATGGATGAGGTGGCAGCCGCCTCGAACAGCCGGATCGTCCATGATGTTATGCAGCCGTTGCTCCATCTCCCTCTCTCTACTCTCTCTCTAGAGCGAGGAGAGAGAGGGGGAGAAGGGGAGCGAAAGGGAAAACAGGGAGGGTAGGAGAGAGAGAAGGGAAAGAGAAAGAGGTAAATGATAAGAGGCAGGGAAGGAAAAAGGAAGTGGAAGGGGAGGAGAGAAGAACAGAGTGTCTTCTCGTTCTCTCTAGAGACCTCTTTCCTTTCTCTGTCTTTCTCTCTGTGAGAGTGCCAGTGTGCCAGTAAGCTATCAGCTTCCCTAGCACGTCAAAACCATTGTCCATTGAACAATGGACACAATGAGCACGTCAAAACCATTGAAATGGTCCATGCGGACCATTTCTTAGCTGCGAAGAACGGCCGCCATTATGGCGAGACTTAGCTATGCCAGAGAAAGAAAAAAAAACGCTAAATTGTGTTATATTGATTCTTTTAAGTCCGAATGACTGGATAGATTAAAAAAAAGATGAAGAAACGACGCAGCCTCGTTAACGATGGAAACCCTAACGCGAAGACGCGGGACCGTTCTTGAAGACAAATATCGTGGCGCTGTTGCCTCAAAGCCGATCGACTCCCGTGGAAGAAGGTAAAGTCGGGCATCCTTGAGGAGCGTTTGCAACTCTTTTCAAACTGCTTGTCGGCCTCCTGAACGCGCTCTTCAAACGTAAAATGACACAACGACAAGGTGGAACGAAGGTGCGTGTCAACCAGGGTAGTGCGCAAGTGCGCTCTGGCCCACTCAACCTGCCAACGGCGAGCAGGGCGCTCATGATCGCGAATATGACACTGTATTTGCCATCACCCCGCACACCTACGCTGCTTAGAAGAGACGAACTCGTTAAGCTCAAGAGTAAGTTTCACGAGCCCTTGAAAAACATATTCGGCATATTCGCTTGTGATTGGCGGTATGTGTGTGCTGGTCATTAGGGATGCCAATAAGCCTACAGCTTAGACGGGCGTAGCACGCACAGTGGGCTGTAAAATCTCCTTATTCGATGACACAATAGCATAGACAGTGGAGTATACGAAAGTGGTTGAGATTCATAATATACAAAACGTCTTATGAACAGCTGTACAGTAATGGCTGTCTGGGAAAGTTGGTGTGGATTCATTTCAAGAGAAGCCAACGCACAGAGACGGAACAAAAAGGCGAAGTTTCCACTGTGTTTTTCTTCATAACGATCTCATGAGTCATAAGCGCCTTATAGTCTCTTTTGTTTTGCGTGTGCGCATTGGTTTCTCCTCAAAAAAAAAAAAAACTGTATTTACAAAGTACTCCCTTATTGCAAATGCGCTCGAAGGATATTCTATTCCCATACTTCACATATTGGGGAAAGGGGAACGAAATAGGACGCGTGCAGGTGCAGTTAACCAGTTAAGCACTGGCTTGGCGAGACACACACACACACATGCAAAAAAAAATGGTGCCGCTATGAAACATGCATGTTGTGATGAACAGCTGAGGCTTAAAGTGGTTAGCGAGCGGCAAGAGCTAGCACAACAATGCAACAATACTGATGAAAACCTAGCACATGGCTGTCTAATAACTTAAGCAAGGTCATACGCGTCCAAAGTTCAATGGCACGTCGAAGGATTCAACAGAAAGCTTTCGCGCGGTCAGAAATAAATATGTGAAGTCATGGTCACTGTGCAAGCAGCGAAAACAATATAAGTAGATCTTGTTACGACCAAGCATCCGCATTTGCGCGCTCTATTGTTCGCCTGTGGGCATGGAAAAGTATTGTGAATATGTGGTGATGGTCCAATGGCTCTAAGTGAGCCTGTTTCCAGGAATCCTGTTTTGTAAGCCTGTCTTGCTTTGTGGACAACCTGCAAATGCCAAATTGACCCTGTCAAGAGAACGTCTGGAAAAACACAAAGAAACGTCCCCCTGCGGGAAATAGCAGGAAGTGCTTTCTTTTGTTCACCCTTCCAGTCGAGAAGGGCTATCGTCCAGTGAGGAATGTCTACTTTTCAAAGGAGACGACAGAGTGACATGTCCGCTGACATGCAGGACAAGAAAGGAGCATGACGCATACAGCCATTAAGTGATTTCCCAGGAATGCAGGAAAGATTTGCAATTGTCGAAAACGGACAATGCTGGGAGCGGATGCGGCGCCACGTGCACTCGGGTTTCTGAGAAGTAAAACCCCTTGTCAGAACCAGCCTGTGGTTTCTTTGCTGAAGAAAATGTACCTCCTCTCCTCGCCGTTCCCAAGCTTTTCCCGCCAACAAGTGATCACGCCCAACGAATGAATGCCGGACCAGTCAGTGCTTCAGACCATCAGTGCAGTGATGTGTTCGATTGGATGCCGATACCTGAGGGGCGTGCCCTGGATTTGGTTGGTCAGCATCTTCAGAGAGGGGCTGGACATAGGGGGTTTTAAGGACGCTGCAGAGCACGAAATGTCGCTCTGGGCCCTGGGTAAACGGCTCATCCAGTCGCTTCTCGCTATGAACTCTTAACGCTTGCCATTTTGCTGATGTACCCTTCTTTTTCGTGTAAATAATCTTGTAAATAAGTTTCTCAAAGTGCCATTAAACCTGCTTGTACATATTTTACCAACTTCGAAGATTCAGTCCTACTTCAACCCCGAGTCTCTGCACGCTACCAAGTGAAGGCCGGGTCGACGTAGCCCCAGCGTCACGACAACTGGTGACCAGCGTTGGGATCTGAATCTACAAGCCACAACATCTGATGACTGGAGGTGGGATCTGGATCTACAAGCTACAACATCTGGTGATTCGAGGTGGATCAGAATCTACAAGCCACATCTTGTGATCGGAGGTGGCATCTCAAGCAACAAGCAGGCGCAACAATCGGCCAACAAGACAGCAGCTCGGAACATCGATCGCATGTGTGGGTGAGTGCTTGGCTTTTCTTCTGATGTGGACCAGGTTCTAGAACAGGGTTAGATTTTAGAACTGGTAAAAAGTGTTGAAACGCCTTTAGGTTTGGTAGTTTGCACTGTTGTTTTGGAAGTAGCCGACACTCGGAGCGATCATGGACCTACAAAAGCTGCAGAAACCGGAACTGTTGCAATTGTGTGAGGAATTGGGAATTGATACAAGTGGTTTGGCACGAAAACCCTTGATTATAAAGGCAATCACTGATCTGGGAACCGATGATGAGGAGCTCAGTGAAGCATGGAACCTCATCGGTCAAAAAAAGGAGCAGCTCAGACAGCAGAAAGAGCGGGAAAAAGAGGAAAAGAGGCGTGAGCGTGAACTTGAGAGGGAAAAAGAGGAAAGGGAGCGCGAACGTGAGTGGGAAAAAGAGGAAAAGAAGCGTGAAAGAGAAGCAAAAAAGCTGGACCAAGAAATTGAGCTCCGGAAATTAGAACTAGAGTTGAGCAAGAGGTCGGGCAATTGTCCCCAGCTAGCGGTACCTCTTCTCAACAAGGAGGCAGATTTCAAGATGTCAAAGTACATGCAGCCATATGTGATATCAGGGGATATCGGTCTGTATCTGGCTAACTTTGAGCGAACCTGCGAAAAACTGTCCTTCCAGCGAGACACTTGGTCTCAGAGATTATTGACGGTTCTGCCCTGCGAGGCAGCGGAGGTTGTCGCGCGGCTAAGCAAGGAGGACGCGGACAACTACGAGAAGGTCAAAGCTTGCCTTCTGAGAAAGTATAGGCTTAGCGCCGAGGCGTTCAGACAACGTTTTCGGAAAGCTACTAAGTCCAGGGACGAGAGTTACCCTGAATTCCTGTACAATTTAAGAGTAAATTTGGGCGAGTGGCTAAAGAGCACAGATTCCTACAGTGATAGGGACGCTGTAGTCGAGCGAATTCTTTTGGAGCAGTTTTATAACTGCCTCCCAGAAAAAGAAAGAAATTGGTTACAGGACCGAGGCGAAATTAAGTCGGCAACTGAAGCTGCCGAACTTATTGAGGAGTATGCTTCGCGCCGACAATTCAGCAACCCAGCAGTGGATAGGCCCCGCAATCCCAAGTTCAGTGTGAAAAACCGTCAGGAAAGGCACTTTGCTAGAGTTGGAAACGAAGAAATGAAGGTTTCTTCAGGCAAATTCCCTAGAAAGGACGGCAGTGAGAAAAGTGGGGAAGTGACCAACGTGCAGAACACAAAGAATAAGCTTGAGGCTAGGAAGCCGCTCACATGCTTTAGGTGTAATGAGCAGGGTCACATTGCCGTCAACTGCCGGAAAGAAAAGATTGCTTTCTCGTATGTCAGGGACTGCGATGAAAATATGCAGCTTTTAGAACCCTACCTGCATGACCTAGTAGTCAACGGGAAGCCTTGCAAGGTACTGCGCGATTCGGCCGCAACGATGGATGTTGTTCATCCGGCGTATGTATCGCCTTCCGACTATACAGGACAGTGTGCATGGATCCGACAGGTAGTTGAGGAACAGAGTGTGTGCTTGCCGATCGCGAACGTGGTCATCGAGGGCCCTTTCGGCGAATTAACAACCGAGGCTGCCGTTTCAGGAAAGCTTCCTAAGTGCTATCCGTATTTGTTCTCCAACAAATCGGACATGCTGCTGCGAAAGAGGGGCATCCTTTTCGGAGACAGAGTTGTGCAAGCCTTAACACGTTCAAAGGCGCGAGAACTAGCTACACTGCTCATTCCAGAAAAATCCACAGCGGAGGAAACGGCAGTTAAAACAGTGGTAAATGCGGAAGATAGCAGGTCAGAAAACTTTGAGAGCGAGGCATCTCAGATATGTCAACTTGAAAGTGAGCTTGATGAGACGCGGAATGAGGACGTTCTTGAGAGTAACCTCTTGCCGCCAGTGTCTAGTAATCTCACGAGACTTTTAAGTGGAACCCGAGAGGACTTAGCTATAGAGCAAGCCAATGATCCCAATATACAGGAGATAAGGGAGCGCCACCGCGCCACTAAGACAGCAAACAATATTTCTTTCGAGATGAGAAAGGGAGTGCTGTATCGCTTATTCAAGGATAAGCGCGGAGTAGAGCGGGACCAATTAGTCGTTCCCCAAAAGTACCGCGGAGACTTACTGCGACTTTCCCATGGCAGCTCGTGGTCATGTCACCCTGGAATAAAGAAAACAAAGCAGAGGCTGTTGCAAGAATACTATTGGCCTGGATGTTTTAAGGACACGGAAAATTTTGTACGGTCATGCGACACGTGCCAGCGGGTTGGAAAGGCGCAAGATAAGTGGAAAGCTCCGATGGTGTTAGTACCAATCATTACCGAGCCGTTTCACCGGTTAGTAATAGATGTAGTTGGGCCACTTCCTGTGACAGAGTCAGGGTACCGTTATATCCTCACTATGTTATGCCCAGCCACAAAGTTTCCAGAGGCTGTTCCGCTGCGCGAGGTGACGTCCGAGAGTGTAGTGGATTCGCTGCTGTCAGTGTTTGCACGAGTTGGATTCCCTTCCGAGGTCCAAAGTGATCAGGGTAGCGTTTTCACGAGTGTCCTCACCACCTCATTTCTCGAGCGATGCGGCATTAAGGTAGTGCATAGCTCGATCCATCATCCGCAGAGCAACAGCGTAGAAAGATGGCACTCTGTTCTCAAACGAGTCCTGAGGGGACTGTGCTATGAAAACAAGCGCGAATGGGATACCTGCCTGCCTGCAGCGCTTTTCGCTTTGCGGTCAGTGCCGCACGAATCCACTGGATTTAGCCCAGCCGAGTTGGTGTACGGAAGGTCACTGCGCTCACCTTTGCGAATGGTGCGCGAAGCCTGGGAGGGGCGCGGAGAAGACCCAACAGTAGTAGAATTCATTCTGAACCTCTTGAATCGCTTACATAACACTAAGGAACTCGTTGAGGCCAGCATGAAGTCAGCCCAGGCTCGTTCCAAGGTGTACTATGATAAGACAGCCCGTCAAAGGACGTTTTGTATCGGGGACCAGGTGATGTTGCTGAGAAGTTCAAGGCAGAATAAGCTCGAAGTACAGTGGGAAGGACCGGCTGAAGTCGTTGCAAAGCTTTCTAACACTAACTACGCAGTGAAAATTCCCGGTAGGCGTAAAGAAGTGCGCATTTATCATTGCAATCTTATGAAGCCTTATGTGCAGAGGGAAGCCGTGGTAAATCTAACTTTAAACCTTCCCGAGGAGATGGGGGACAACTTGATTTGCCTCAGCGGAAAAGGAAGCAACGCTCAGGAGCTTCTCAAAAAGACGGAGCAGAGAGGAGAACTAAAGAAATCCCAGCTGTCCGATCTGGGCGAAATAATAACAGAGTTTGAGGCCTGCTTCGTGGACAGGCCAGGCAGGACTGATTTGACTGAGCACGATATTGAGCTGACTTCAGACGTGCCAGTGCGATCAAGGTGCTACCGATTCTCTCCAAGGCAAAGAGAAATTCTGGATAGGGAAGTAACTCGCATGCTGGAATTGGGAGTAATAAAACCCTCGGAAAGCGATTATGCTTCGCCTATGATCTTAGTAGAAGCTCCAGGTAAAGACCCTAGGCCTGTGGTAGACTACCGAAAGCTAAATTCTCTCACCAGGGATCAAGTGTATCCTATTCCGAATATTGAGGAGAGAGTAGAACAGGTCAGTAGAGCGGCATATGTGACTACGCTGGACCTTACTCGAGGATACTGGCAAGTACCGCTCACTGAACGCGCCAGCAGATACGCGGCTTTCGTCACTCCGACGGGCAGCTACCAGCCAACAATGATGAGTTTCGGGCTCAAAAATGCTCCATTTTGTTTTTCCCGACTCATGGATAGGGTTTTAAAGGGGTGTGAAACATTCGCGGTGCCTTATTTAGACGACATTGCGGTTTTTTCCGACTCATGGGCGGACCATATGGTACATCTAAGAGCTGTACTGAGCCTTTTGCGTCAAGCTGGACTAACCGTAAAGGCCGAGAAATGTTGCCTGGCAAGGGCGACCGTGGACTACTTGGGTCACAATGTAGGTCAAGGTTTCAGGAAACCCAGCGAGATTAAGATTTCTGCGGTAGCAGACTACCCGCGGCCGAGCACGAAGACGGAAATTCGGGCATTCTTAGGGCTGACGGGATACTACAACCACTACATCCCTCACTATTCATCTTTGGCTAGCCCTCTGACCGACGCTCTCCGCAAGACAGAACCGACAAATGTAGTCTGGGACGAACAAAAGGAAGCCTCCTTCGTAAACCTGAAGGCTGTGCTGATTAGCCGTCCGGTATTGCGAGCTCCAGACTATGACCGAGAATTCACGGTCCAGTGTGATGCCAGTGATCGAGGGCTAGGTGCTGTTCTCTCCCAGAGAGATGACGACGGTAATGAGCACCCCGTGCTCTACCTGAGCAGAAAACTGAGTTCTAGAGAGAGGGCTTATTGCGCGTCAGAGAAAGAGTGCGCTTGCATTGTATGGGCCATTCAAAAATTGCAGTGCTATCTTGGAGGGGCCAAATTCACCGTAGAGACGGACCATTGTCCCCTGGCTTGGCTGCAAACTGCGACATCGAAGAACAGTCGCCTTCTTAGGTGGAGCTTGATTTTACAGCAGTACAATTTTGAAATAAGATACAAAAAGGGGAAGTTAAATGGGAATGCGGACGCGCTTAGCCGCTCTTTCTAAGCGGTCCGAGATGTTCCTCACCATGTATCCAAATTGATAATCAGGTTTTTTTTTTTTTTTTTTTTTTTTCGTGCGCTTGTATATGTGTGGCTATGTAAAGCAGCACGTTTGGTTTTCTAGGAATACGTGGGTCCTGAACGTCTTGAGAGTGGGCTTTTCTCGAACAACAATGGCAGTTTTCTTTTAACCTGGTCTCTTCAGACGGGAGCCGAGTGCTTGCTTCGACATGTGGTTGAGTTTCAGACAGCTCGAGCAATTTGGCCTACAACAATCAAGACAACGCGACAAGCAACAGCGAGCTTCAAGCGTTCACGTGCAGGCCATTAAGTCGTCTCTTCATGCAGCAGCTGGGACTGCTGCCCTCCGAGACTCTTCTGGCGGGGGAGGAGGCTGTTACGACCAAGCATCCGCATTTGCGCGCTCTATTGTTCGCCTGTGGGCATGGAAAAGTATTGTGAATATGTGGTGATGGTCCAATGGCTCTAAGTGAGCCTGTTTCCAGGAATCCTGTTTTGTAAGCCTGTCTTGCTTTGTGGACAACCTGCAAATGCCAAATTGACCCTGTCAAGAGAACGTCTGGAAAAACACAAAGAAACGTCCCCCTGCGGGAAATAGCAGGAAGTGCTTTCTTTTGTTCACCCTTCCAGTCGAGAAGGGCTATCGTCCAGTTTGGAATGTCTACTTTTCAAAGGAGACGACAGAGTGACATGTCCGCTGACGTGCAGGACAAGAAAGGAGCATGACGCATACAGCCATTAAGTGATTTCCCAGGAATGCAGGAAAGATTTGCAATTGTCGAAAACGGACAATGCTGGGAGCGGATGCGGCGCCACGTGCACTCGGGTTTCTGAGAAGTAAAACCCCTTGTCAGAACCAGCCTGTGGTTTCTTTGCTGAAGAATAGAAATGTACCTCCTCTCCTCGCCGTTCCCAAGCTTTTCCCGCCAACAAGTGATCACGCCCAACGAATGAATGCCGGACCAGTCAGTGCTTCAGACCATCAGTGCAGTGATGTGTTCGATTGGATGCCGATACCTGAGGGGCGTGCCCTGGATTTGGTTGGTCAGCATCTTCAGAGAGGGGCTGGACATAGGGGGTTTTAAGGACGCTGCAGAGCACGAAATGTCGCTCTGGGCCCTGGGTAAACGGCTCATCCAGTCGCTTCTCGCTATGAACTCTTAACGCTTGCCATTTTGCTGATGTACCCTTCTTTTTCGTGTAAATAATCTTGTAAATAAGTTTCTCAAAGTGCCATTAAACCTGCTTGTACATATTTTACCAACTTCGAAGATTCAGTCCTACTTCAACCCCGAGTCTCTGCACGCTACCAAGTGAAGGCCGGGTCGACGTAGCCCCAGCGTCACGACAATCTGAAAGACGGAAGGCAGCTAGATGTTTCCTGGAATCCTGTGCGTTTACGCGTGTGCTTCGGTGTGTATAATAAGCACGGTATGTTGATTTCTATGTGTACATCTGGGGAAGGTAGCGATTGTTGGTGATGCCTGAAAGATAACTCAAGCGTTTTTCGGTGATGCTTGCGGCGTACTTGTTGTAATTCACACAGCATCAAAATATATGGGTGAGGTTACAATATGGGTGTCGCCTTTCTCTTTGGTATCAAAACTAGCCGCCATCTAATATTGTATCGACTGTGCTCACTTGTAAGAAAGGCTTTGTGAAAGCAGTCACTGCAATACATCTACCTACAAGGTATTAGATACATTTTAAAATAAAGAAAGCCAATAAAAAACTATCAGGTCATAATAACCTTGCTAACCATTTCGGGGCAGCGCGAAATCTCGATGAAATGAATTTTCTTGAATCCCAGAAGACATAAAACGAAAATTGCATGATACAAACGGAACCACAGCATGGCCACAAAAGAAAAATATGTCGCTTATTACGTCAAATGCTTGAAAAGAAATTCATGATGCTTAATGTTTTGTACGGTATGCTTCGGACAGACTGAAGTCCAGGCTTATGACGACACACGTTGAAGGAGCCCACAGCGCGGCGCTAGACGGTGAAGTTTTACGAGATGGTTGTTTTTTTAACCTTTACAGCTGCGTATTATAAAAACTATGAGATATCTGTGCGGTCTACGCAGGTGAGTTGTTCAACAAGGCGGATATCGTGTACATGATAGAGCTGAGGGCT
The DNA here is from genome assembly GCF_055883805.1 of Amblyomma maculatum. NCBI lineage: Eukaryota > Metazoa > Arthropoda > Arachnida > Ixodida > Ixodidae > Amblyomma > Amblyomma maculatum. Next base: position 277,061,666 of record NC_139344.1, read on the forward strand.
TACACCATTAATTTATTAGAATTAGCAAATCAACCTTACTTTTTTTTCTTTAAAGAACAATATTATAATAATAAATTGAAAGCCGTCAACAACAAGGCTGAATGTACATTTTATTATTTTTTTTTTTAATCGCCGATGTAACTTGATACGCAGAGTGATGACCGTAGGGTCTTGAAGTCTTATTGAGTTTGTTTTCCAGCATTTCACATCTATAAAATAGCGTCGCTTGCATTTCTTATGCATGCCTAACACGGACGCTGTGAGCAAAGTTAAAGCGACTCTGGAGGCAACGCCACACACGGCAATACCATTTTATATGTATGAAATGTGGTAAAACCAACTCAAGAGTTTTCAAATGCGCATTTTTGGCACTCTGTATTTCCAAATACTTTTCCAATTAAGAAAATGTAAAACTGGGTGCGCCTTCAATGTTGACGGCTTTCAATTTCGCATTATAAGTCCGCTTCTTAAAACAAAAAAATAAAAAAATGGTTTAGTCAGTTTCAGCATATTAATCATCTAACCATTGCGCTCTACCTCGAAGACAATGTTTGCCTTGCAGTAAAATCCACCTGCACGGACCGCACCGACATTTTTGTCTGTGTTAAAAAAAAAAAAAAAAATGATAAATGTTAGAAAACGAAGCACCCAATATATGCACCGATTCAGCCATCGCTTCGGCGGTGCGTTCACTAATTATTCTTTCCAGAGGTCGTGGCGTGATCTCATTCTGGAGGTCCAGGTACAGGCGCCTTAAGATCAGAAAACTTGAGACCGTGCCTGCGCCAATGGGCATGCGGCATTACTCTGAGCAAAAGTGCGATAAACCTCGTCCTTGCGAGGAACGCTTAATCCATGAGGAGATTAACTGTGGCGGGCATTCGATTGCACTTCCTCTCTCATAGACTAATTAGCGTGCTTAGAAGGAATGCTTATATTTGTGGCATTAATGTTTTCCTCCATTGCGCAAATTCCCTTTCGCATAATAAAAGGGAAATGTTTAGGCTCCTTTTTTTTTAATGAACAGCAATATAGTTTGTTCCCAAGTGGCTAACTCGTGCACACTTTTAATCCTTCCCGGCTTAGAGTCCGCAACAGTCAGTTAGGACTGTCCAGTGGAGCTATTCGGTTTCGTTCGCCAGTTTGTTATTACTATGGGCAGAAAAGCGTTCCCTCCCAAAGCGCAGAACGCGAACATTTCGGGTACCAATGGGAGGGGCATTTCGCAATAATGTTTTGTCCGGCACTCGTACTTTTGCAACTGTGTCATTGATGTTCTGCTATCCCGCCCACCGTCATGGTCCAGTGGCTTTCCTGCTACTGATTACAAGGTTAAGGGATCGAACGCGGCTGCATGTGCGCCTGCGTACTGATACTTCGGGACATGTTAGAGCACCCTACAGATAGCCGAAATAAACAAAATTTACTTGCATAAAATCTTCTAGATTAAAAGCTAAGATGAGGTGTATAATGAGCCATCTGAAGCGTTTTTATCAGGAAGACTTTGATTCCTAATAGAGACCAGAACATCAAGAGAAAGTCACTTTCTGCGGAGTTCGGAGCATATTATTATGAAACGGCTTTCATAAGCCTAAAATATTTTAACATTAACTACAGCAATCGATGAAAACTAAATAAAATTATTTGGACCAAAGCGTTATTGCAGTTAATGTGGAAATTTTCAGAAAACGCCTCTTTTTATATTATATGGCCCAAAAAGAAATTGGACAAATTCTTACATTGTTCCATTTATCGGTGACATAAAAGAACAGCGGAAAGAAATATCCAAAAATAATATCTGTCATTGCACCTTGTTTCACGCATCATTTAAGAATTTCTGAGACGAACGTTTGCTTTTCGCGGAAAATTCAAACAGCGCTTACGCCAGTAAAAACAATATAATCGAGAAAAATATTTCGACGAAAGTACATTCGCTCAGTTGCCAATACGTCTGTTTGTTTTGTTTTTGTTTTTTCTGAAGAATTTACGGTGCTGGGTTTCGGGACCTGGGACGTTCAGCATAATAGACCCACCTTTGCTTGGTATGCCTTTTCTGCCTCACCATGTCACCGCTTTCCCCCGCCGAGGAAGGAGGAAATTTTCGAGTAGTCGCGGCCATGACACTGCATGACGGCTCATATCCTGTGCCAAACTATGCTTTACCATTTAGGACGAAACATGCACTCAAGGAATGATGCAGGCGTACCAGCGAATGTTAGTCAAAGGCTAAAAATATATATCGGCACAATAGGCGAAACTTCAACCTTGTTGTTGACCATGCATTGTATGCAGTGAGACAGAGTATTTTATACAATGCAGTATTAAATAATATGAAAATTAACTATTGTGTTTCCAATGAAAGTTCTTCTGGAAAATTGTAAAGCGTCTCCAAAAACACCTACTTCATCAGTTTTCATTTTGATACCTTCTTTAGATTGCGTCAGCCACCGCAGTCGCTGCTGCGGCTTCGATTTCGGATCGCTTCCGGGCTTGCTACATTTTTCGGCAGCGGACTAGCCTGGCTTCTGATTGTTCTGTGGTCTCGGCAGCCTGTCTGGCACGGCTGCGGCCTCTGCCTTTAGCGACAAGGCGTATTTGTATGGCCTATTTACCTAGTTTAACGAAGTAGCGGCGCAGATGGAACTTTGTAAAGACGACAATGTTAACTGCACAGTTTCAGGAATCTCCCGTGGAAATTTTCTCCTATATGCCACTACAGCTCGGCCAATCCCTCCATGTGGGTATGAAACGTTTCAAAAGGCCGAAAAAAAAAAAAAAGAAGTTTCAGAAATACGAAAAACAAACAAACAGAAACAAATGCCACATGAACATGCGCTAGCCCACCGTGATAACATCGCTATCATACGTGGAATTCGTGAACGTGGGCGCGTTAGGCGTTGCCGCGGATGTGAAGGGGCGAAAACAATTAGATGGGCTCTGACGGCAAGAAAGACAGCAGATCGTGGGACCTGGCCGCATTCAGCGCACAATACAGCGTGCGCCTGGTCATACCCTCCGGTACTATAGCTTCCTGTATTAGCCATGCCTGGTAATAGGCGTCAAGATCAAAGGACGCCGACCGTTGCGTTCAAGGCTACGGCGGAAGAAACGACGGAGCACCCACCCTGCGGCGAGATAGCGGTCACAAGTGTGCGCTGCTAATGGGAGCACGTTGTTTGGGGAACTATAGTTCATCACCGATTCAACTGGCGTTCCTATGGAGAAATGGCACCCGCTCTGAAACTTCCCGACCCTGTGTCAGCAATAAAACCCGGCAACATTCAGTTTGCCTGTTTTACTTAATTGAACGCCCAATTTTAAACAAGTACATACGGGATTTTTTGCCTCTTCTTATTGCCGAAATTACTTTCTTAACACATACACAACGTCTGCTCGAGCAGAGATGCCGACTGCACGGCAAGTGAATCTAATGATAGATTGCCTCGTTCGACAAACAAGCGTCGCCAAAAACAACTCCTGGTTGCATAATCAGCAACTCAGCTGACAGGTTATAATATTGAGCAAGACTGGCTCGCGCGTTCTGAACTGCGACCGCTGATTAGTTTGATTCGCTGTCTTGAATATTTTGCGCATTTGGCTACGGCAGGAAGAGCATAATTATGAGCTTACTGCGAAGAAGTGCTTTGTACGTTGCTGCAGTCGCGGATATACGCGCTCTGCAAGAAGGTAGCGAAGCTGAAATTCCAAGTGCAGGTTTATAAACAGACGTGCTTCAAGTCTAAGAAAGCCATTTAAAACACTCGGTCATGCTACATGCCTTAAAATTGAGAACAATTATGCCAAGCGGCACTGTAGAAAAAATTCTATCCAGTGCCGGTGCTGCTCATTGCGGCCGTACCGTGCTTCGAAAGATAACTGAGTGCACCTCGCGGCGCTTTCCGATTGCCTCTCCCACCCAGCGTTAGGCAGGCCGAGTGGGTGGCTGCGTGGGTTGGTGGGTGAGTGGTCTGAGTGGTCAAGTTGCCACTTCGCGTCGAGTAAGAAAACTAGGTGCTCGCTGCTATGAATTGAACGAATGAGCAAGGCGCGTCTACACAATTACGGCCACAATTTCAAGCACACCTTGCCGCAATGAAGCGCGCGCATTGTATGACAAGAATGGCAAACTCAGATCGCTATGCACGTCAAAGCGGAGCACATGAAACGAGAGTTTTGCGATGCGAGCGCTCATTGCGGAAAATTGCGGGAAATTTCTTCACCCCTGCGAACACGCAGTTTTTGACGCGCTTCGCAAAGCGGCTTTCGCAGCTAGGCGTTTAGACAACAATCGTAAGCGGCCACGCCGGAGCATATGACCGAGCATGAAAAATATAGGAGGCTTGGTTCGCAATGGCTGCACGCGGGTTGGAAATAAATGTTTTCTCAACATTAAGCTGCATTCCTATATCCAGCGAGTGGCGCTTCTCGTCAAACGTCTAACGTGAGACATCTTTACGTTACGAGACATTGCTTTGTTTCAGAAATTGGCGATATGTTATCCAGCCTGACAGACGAAATGCCCACCGACGACTAGGAATTCCGCTTTTGAAGCGAAAAGCTTCGCTAGGCTAGTCAACACCGGGTCTGGCGTGCATGTGATCACTTTTAGCCACAGCTGCGCATGCGCGAACTCGCCGAGTGACGTCACTAGGAGAGGCCCAGGTGTTTGAAATGAAAAGCTTCACTACGAGGATCAGAGTCGAGCTTCGCGTATGCCGTGACGTCACAGCCAATACCAAATGCGCAGGCCCCTCACCAAGCTCTGTCGGCGTTGCCTAGCAACGCTTAAGAGTGTGGGACTCCTCCTCATTAAAAAAAAAAAAAATTGTATCCATCTGAGAACCGAACCTCCATCCCTCGAATCCCCAGCCGAGCGCTTTACTGCTGGGCCACGTCGCGAGTTTTATTTTTTTTTCAGCATGGTATTTATTACATGCCTTTAAATTCAGCATAGAGCTACATACATTATTTACAAAGTAATCAGATTGCAGGCGAAAAGTCTAATTGAAACATAGAACACAACACCACACAGCTAGAATACGACTTAGCACAATTTCACTAAAACGGTGGCAAGGAAAGACAACACATCAGCAATGGCAGCCAGTCTGGTTGATAGTCACTATCTTCGTAAGTGTCTCTAAGCTGGTGCACCATTTGACCGAAATGAGTACTAGGGAAAACGAGAGACTCAGCATTCCTATCCAACATACGTGTGTTTTCCAAGGAGAAAAATCATGTCGAAGGGTTTGTGGTCATGTTCGGTGGGCATCAAGTAACGCACACTGTGGGAATTCAAAATAAAGTATTTCTTCAATGTTCTTTGCAGAACGTCCCAAAATAATATTCGATCTTTTCAGGCAATGAAACAGTGCTCGATGGTTTCAGGTGTATCATATAACCTACAATTACCAGAAGGAACGAAATTATTTTTTTTTCTGAAGCCACACTTCAACAGGCAAAACTTTGGCATGAAGTTTAAAGAAAAACATTTTAGTAGAAGGCGACATCGGCATTTTACGCACCCTTTTTAACACATCATGTCCCATGCAATTAGAATAGAGTGAACGATATAAGGGAGGCGGAGAACAACATAGATATCAATTCTTTGTATAAATTTTTTCTTGAAAGAGAGAATAAGTACTCATAAGAGAAGCGAACTGCCAGAAAATGCACTGATTCGTAAACTTCTTTCATAAAACCAAATAATAATGGCCGATCGGTAAAATTGTAAGAGACCACTAAGTTTGGAAGAAGGTTCACAAGGTTAGTTTGCAGGGATGCTCTGATAATTGATGGGAGCTATTACGGAAAAAGAAGAAACGAACAACTAACTGTCTGATATAGAGATGTGTCAAACCTCGGCCGCCAGCAGACACAGGCCTGAATAGGTTATAATAAATAAAATAAATAAGCAAATAAATAAGTAACCAATTCAGAGCTGTTCAGAGTTGCCTAGACTAATCTGCTGTATTTGTTCGTTTACCAAACCTAATTAACTGGTGAAGACTAATTCCCTATTTTTAATTATTCCCTTGAGAGAAAAACTGTCAATACAAGTAATAGATCGCCTTGTAAAACTGCTATAGCTGCTTTGTCTCAATCACACTACGACTTACGCCGGTCTATTTTTCGGCATTCAAAAATGTTGTCACGTTGTTATTTTAAATCATTCGCCAAGTGCGTACACCTAGATTCATCAGAGAGCGCACTGCAGAGAAAAGCAGATGTTGAGGTCAGAGACGCGTCGATGTTACCAGAATTTTTTTCTTTTTTATTGCTCCGGATATCGTTTTCGGCTCGTAAAACGATCACTCTACATAAATTCCAGCTTGATGCAAACAACGTAGCTACCCGTTTTTCTAGAATGTATATATAGTTTGCATTGACACTTTCTCTCAAGACAATAATTAAAAATAGTTATTTAGACTTTGTTAATTAACTATCTTCGATCAGCGAAAAAAAAAAGCACTACAGATTTAGCACAGGCGATACAGAAGAGCTGTTAGTTGGTTTGAACGGGTTAGAGCTCCCCGTATTTCTTGAAACCTCGGTAATATTTAGCTGGACATACGGCACGCACGCACGCACGCACGCACGCACGCACGCACGCACGCAAGCACACACACACACACACACACACACACACACACACACACACACACACACACACACACACACACACACACACACACACACACACACACACACACACACACACACACACACACACACACACACACACACACACATATATATATATATATATATAGCATAAGTAAATAGACGTACTTGGTTGCTAGAGGTTACATAAAAGTGAAAAATTGCGTCATACTGTTTCCAAGTTTATTTGTAGTCGACGTTTCGGCAGGAGCCCTGCCTTTCTCAAGACTGATGGTACATGATTCTTGTTTGTCTTCTTATAGAGTTGGCCAGAGGTGATACAAACAATATGGGCACACACAGGTGAGTCAGCTGGACACGCACAACACTCACATACACACACAGGTGCGGAGAGCAGGCTAGGCCCAATGGGCCATCAACCCAAGGCACCGGCCGCCGCGAGTCATCTGTATACAATACAAGACACAATACAGGCAACCGCGGAACAACCTTGGAAGGAAAAAAAAAAAAAGAAAAAAAGAAGACGAAAACAGGTGGGGGAAGGTGTTTGCTGCAGGTGGTGAGAAAATTATTTTTCTTGTTCTCACTAAAAGATGGGAGCGCCCAGCGTGATGAGAAAACCAGGTGGACACTGCTGGTTAGAAGAACCTGACAGCGGCGAGTAAAGTTCGAGCAACTTGCGATGGGAGATGAACCTCAAAGAAAGAATAAAAAAAAAAAAGAAGTAAGTAAATATGTGGGACAGTAGAATGGTGAAATACTTTGAGGTTTTCGCTAACAGATGTGAGGGCTAAGCAAATATATATATATATATATATATATATATATATATATATATATATATCTTACACAACACACACACACTCGTAAGTGTTCGTACCCTTATTTTCGACAAAAAAAAAATGCCCGGCAGCATCGTTGTACACCGTTTGGGGCCTCGCAGCCTTGAAACATCACGAGCTTTCCCCTGGCAGGTGGTAATTGGCAGGGGACATGACCAGACACTGATAGGTCGTGACAACATTAGATGACTGACTTGGCAGGTACTTATAGCTCTGGTTTCGCCTTTCAGGCGGGAGGACGAGATGAGACATCACTGGGCCCCTTTGCAGCTCGAGTAGGCCACGCACACGTTCTACGGTTGGATGAAAAGGAGGCTTTATATCTATGCCCGGGTTCACACGATGTTGTATCTTACGAGTTTGGGTTAAGCAGAAGGCGTTAGATAGCAGAGGCCCTAATTTAAGGGATTGAGCGAGGAGCATGTACCCGAACTAGAACCTGTAGGATGGGTGGAAGACGGGGAACCGTTAACATTCTCGCGTCACATCTTTAAACGTGACACAAAGGCCTGTTACATACCAAAAGACATGTGTCAACCCAGCGGAACACCTGCATAGATCTCGCCTTCCACAACCAAGGAACAATCAAACATGTTACATGCATAAGTAATGTCCACTTCTCTGACTACAGGGTTGTCTCTTTTATTTGATAACAATGCATGAAGCATGTTGTGGAAAAGAGCGCTCACGCGTACACGCAGCGATAGACATAATCATAGAGGCTTTCGCCTAATCGCAGTTTAGTGATCCAAAGTGTCTCCTAGAATTTTTTTTTCGCACGATTTCTCTTCAACACGGGAAAAAAAAAAAAAAAAAAACGTATAGCCCAGATCAAGATAAAAAACAAAAGTGGTGAATGAGGTGTTTTTGGAACGCTCGCAGTTCGGCCCCTGCAGGAGTTTTGGCGGAAACGCAATGCTTTAATAAAGAATCTTTTGTTATCGATTCCTTAGTTGCTCAGCGGACCAAGCAAACGAAAAAGTGGTGGAGTTCAACATGGTCAAACCTAGTTTATCAAGCGTAAGCTCTCTTTTTCATCATAGCTTGTCAATGACTAAGCAATGACTAAGCATAGCTCGTCAATAGCTATCCAACGATGTACTGCACATTGTACCATATTTGAACGCCAGAGAATTGCAGTAATTAATATCGCGAATTGACTGAACTATCAGATTATAGTTGCTCTCACCAGTAGCTATCCAGTGATATACGATACTATATATTTTAGATTCGCTCAGCTGTTGAAGTAGAGTACCCGTGTTCGAACTGATCGCGGCGGCCGCTTTCGGTAGAGGCAAAAAGCAAAGGTGTCTGTGCGCAATGCGATGCAGCGAACGTTGAAGATCCCCAGGTGGTCGAAATAGTTCAGTAGTCCTCCCTCTATTGCACCTCTCCCTCTTTTTCTTCTTTCACTAGCACCTCCCTCCCTGGACATTTGAACGGCACGGTTCAAATGTCCGCGGTTGTATGCATGTGTGACAGATGCTGCGCTTTTCCATTTCCTATAAACCGATTTACAATATATTAAAATCGATTTATAGAAAGGAGAAGGCGCAATATCAATTTAACCATTATCGGGCTTCAAGGTTAAATCACGATAATCAATTTCCAAGTTTTCACCGAGCCTAGAGTAGTAGAATATACATTGCAAAATATTCTTACCCCATACAATGGTCGACAGCATGGTCGAAGTTGCCTCCACCTATTGTGCCTCGGCATATTTTTGGTTAACGTTAGTCGGTCGCCGGGTATACAAAGCTACACATCTAGATAGGTATAAGAATTTTGTTGGTGTCTGTGACTATAGCGACTAACGTTTTCAGATACGTCAGGGATCATGGTATATATTCGCCAGCGCAGCACACATTTAACGCGAAGTTTGAAAAAGACGTCAGCTCTGACTTGCATACTTGTTTATATGCTCTTAAATGTATTCACCGGCTGCTAACGAATGGACTTTTTCATTAGAGCCATGCGAAAGGTGAAAATAACATTGAAAAGTTTTGCTACAGCTCATAACGGTGGGCCGAACTCCAACACGGTACCCGCATGTGCGGGTCCCTCCGGCTACAAAATATGGTCTAGTATCACGTCACAGCGTATATAGCTCGCTTGATCAAAAAGCCGATGCCATAGTCCTGCGGCGACAATAGTAAAAAATCCATATTGGCATAAAAGGTCATGACGTCACAAGCATATGACCTCGCGCGGAAATTTCAAGCATCCCACGAATTTTCGGAGATTCCAAACGAAGCCAAAACTATGAGGCCCCTCTAATGGCGGTCTTCCAGGAAATAGAAGTAACTCTTCAAAATAAACTTGCCGTCTAAGGAGTCTCGAACCGAGGACCTTGTTACGCCGGCAGGGCGCACAACTCATAGGTCATGATCAAAGGGTCATTGGTACCAGGCGTGTTAGAGGGGCACCTATTGATCGCGGTTTGGTGAGTATCGCTTGCTAACGTATGTCTGGGATGTGGACTGATGTTACAGAAATAACAATTGTAAATAATTTAAACAATTCTTTTTTTCTTTCTTCAGAATTCGCGGCCTGGAAAGGCGGTGTTAAAGGTATTATCGCGTCTATTCGTAAGGTGCAGCTTAAGCGTCCTCGAAATTAGTTACTGTATGCATTGGCTTTTTTTTTTCCTTTTTTTTTTTTTTACGAAAAGCATGATCGCGTGGTCATATTCACAAAACACGGAATCGGAAAACTGCTTTGGGCATTTTTTTTTTTTTCCTGCAATTCCTATCTGATGCACTTTCAATTATACACCCCCCCCCCCCCCCCCCCCCCGACCGGTGACAGCACTGCCACTGCATATTGCTTACGTTACTGATCGGTCTTAATTTATAGACCTTTCACTTTTTTTTTTTCTGTTCAGATTTTACTGCGGCATGCAGCTTCTACTAAAAAAAATGTTTTAACGGAGCTTTCTGCCTAGAAATGATTTTGTCACGACAGGAAGCATAAAAACTTGGCATGCAAGAAAAAAAAATTGTTTTGAAAGAACAAACAAGGTTCAGAAGAAATCACTTTTCGTAACGTTCCTAGGTAAAATGTAATCTGTAATGTTGCTGAGGTGCGTCATAATATGCACCGTCTTGATTTGATACTGTTTCCTTTGTAATTTGTACATACTTCATGCAACTGGAACGTTCCCTCACGATAATAAATGCGATGGCAAAAAAACAAAACAAAAAAAAAGAATACAATCTGGCTGGTCAAGGATCGCGTGTCTGACTCGGTGTCCAAGGTGTTTTGGCGCCCGTCTGCACTCTCTGTAAAGTTTCTTTTCGGCGCAATTTTCTTTTTACATGTCGCGCTCCACGCGTCGTCGAAGCTTTTCGACAAATCCTGATTTGTCATCACGCCAACGCCAACGTCGGCGCCGCAGGGTTCTTGAATCAACGGGAGCCTTATAACGCTATCGCTTTAGAACTGCCGCTATCAAACATTGGCGGTTTTTTGCGGCTCGAGTGCGGTACACACGCTGTCAAAAGTGCAAAGTCATGGTGCAGACGATATTTTCGCCCTTCTTCTGTACGTGCAACAGCTCGCACTTAACGCCAGTCGTGAGAGCAGCGGTAACTGTAGTTGGATTCCTGCCAGGATCCAATTGGCCTCAGATGTCCTAACAAGCACCCTGTCGGATGGACTGGGAGAAGAGAAGGACAAAAGAATCTCCCCCAATAAGCGAATCTTGGCCGGTGTCAAAACCTCGATGAGTTAAACGGCGCATCAAAAAATACGTATGGAATTAGATATATCTTCTCAACCCTGTTTGCTCTTTGGCTGTTAGTACGCAATCACTTCTGCATTTGTAAGTGCGCGCCAGTGCAACGCAAGCTCATTTACATAAAACGTAGAGGATGCCCTGGTTGGCCACCCTGAACTAAAACCTATCGTCCCGAGCCCTTGGCCCAGGAAACAATTATAACCCGATTTATTTTTATACACAGCCATCATATACCATTCTGCTGCAAATTATATCGGAGAAACTGAAACGTTTTGTAATCAAGGGGTAACCTAACTTACTGAAAAGCAGGACGTTTAATGAAAGGCTGTGATCACCGAAGAGCTCGTATACCAGCCTCTTCGAGCGAAAATGCCACTACGCCCCATGGCGTAAAGGTGCTGCCACTCTGGGACGTTGAAACTTCAAAAGGGTAGCTTATTGGCTCACAACGCTTGCAAAGCTTAATATAGGTGCGCTGGAATTTATTTCTAATTATACTAGTTTGCAGGTCATTGCACTTTAAAGGAAAAGTTCCCTTTTTCTTTTTTTTTTTTTTCAAGGCGCTATTTGTACGAGTACAACCCCGGCATACTCTAGCATTTGTTTTATTGTGTCAAACTTGATCGAACTATTATTAATCTATAAGGGGGGTTTCCGGCCGATGCTGAAGCGTACATTGTTTTCAATGTTGCACTGAATTCGCAGGCCAGCAAGCAAGCCAATCTCGAAGACAAGGGGGATAGAGGATGACATCCGAGAGCTCCCGTCGGAGGGTTCAACACTGGGGTCCATGAAGCGCAGCGCCCTGTATGCTATCGGGGCCTTCCTCGTGGTCCTGTGCGTGGCCGGCATCTTCTGCATCATTCTCGCTGACATCACCGTGGGCCTCTTCATCATCGGCACTGCTCTCACCGTGGCCCTGCTCTTCAGCATCGTGTGGATGGGCCGCACCTGCTACGGAGGCCATCCGCGGCGGCCGTCGCTCAGTGCGTCGGCGGACGAGCCTTGTCAGCCTCCGGGGGACTCCCTCATGGCCATTGAGATTCCACCCTATCCGGCACCATCGGAGAAGACGTTTGAAGAGGCGCATAGCGTCCGCAGCGACTCGAGGGCCGTGCTCTACAACAGCAGAGACGGTGCCGTGGTCATAACGAAGCGACCGCCCGTTCTGGGCGATACGGATGATTACAGTGGGGTGCACCTCTAGGGAAGGTCTTTGCCTCTACGGAATTCACCTCCACTCGGTATCTCCTGAACGGCAATAAGGTTGTCGACTGCGCTTGTTTATTTTTATTGAGGCCCCACGTGCGACGCTATGCTATACAGGTCGTATGACAGGAAGTTGAAGCGCTTCTTTTTTGGCTCTCTCGATGTCCCTTTCCCCTCTTTGCCTGCAGCAGCTGCATAGCTTGCCGAAAACACACGGTCGTCACCTCGATCGCGTCCGGCGCATCTGTCGCGAGTCTACATGTGTGTCGGCCTGACGCGGCCCTCCATCGCCCGCTACGCCCCTTGTCACCTTGACGCGCCGTAGGACTCCAGGGATACATAGCAGTTCCAGAGCAGCAGGTTGCTGCATTCCCCGTCCCTGACTAACGGCAAAGAAAAACACGGGCTGTGTATGCTCGCCGAGCAGCTGAGTGAAGCCGCGCGTGTTGTGCGCCCGGCGAGGAACGGGAAAAGATGGTCGTCCCCTCCTCCGGCTACATCGCCGCACCGTTGGATATAAGCGGTCCGACGGAGCAGCGGCCGATCAACCCTCGCGAAGAGCGATCCAACAGGTCGGCGCATACGGCGTCCGCCGCGCTCTGCTTCGCCGTGGTCGCCCTAGTGTTCGTCGCGGGAATGGCTCTGCTCGCGTCGGGGCTGCACTGGTGGGGACTGTGCCTGCTGGGCGCTGCGCTGCTCCTTCTAGTCTCGTTGTGCCTGTTTCCTGCCACAGCCGGCCGGGAGCCGGAAGCCGCGCCACTCGCCCGCCGGGCCTCGCTACAGCGGCGATGCGTGACACTCGCCGGTGAGCCCGTCCCGGTGTCCATGTGCGCGCACCTACAGCTGCGGACGATTAGCGGCAACGCGGTGCCCTACCTTCTGGAGGAAGTGACGCTCGCCGACGTGAGCCGCATGTATCCGCCGCCGTTCCCGCCGCCCCCGTACGAGGCCAAAGCGACCGACCCTCGCAAGCAGTGAGGACCTCGCCTCACCGATGTCTGTACGAACGCTTTTACGCATGTTTGTAGAAGGAGTAATATAGCATTTCTTCTCCTTAACCTGTTCGTGTTTGCTTGGGAGGGGAGGACAGTCAGTCAGCGCATTGCTCACTTGCCTCCGCTCCCTTTCCTGCAATGATTTTGCTTTCTGCGTGCCGTGTGTTTCTAGACCCATGCGGGGTAGTCGTTAACTAAGGCACTTCAGGTTTTTCTTTTATTTTTTCGTTGTTCAGTCTGACAGTGGCGTAACACTCCGGTAATTTCAAGAAGTTGTAGAACTCATTTTAAATATATACTGAAATGCAAAGCTGTATAAGTGCATAGGAGGGCAGCACACTAAAGGCTGTGCAGTTTAGGCGATAGAGACGAAGGAAACATGTGCCTAAAATATAGCTATCAGAAGGTCCCTTTTCTCGCCTTATATTGTTATGTTATTTTGCTGTATATGCATTGTCAAATGGACACGACGCGAAACTCTCAGCGTCGAGACCATTACAGTCACATTTTAATGGACAATTTCTTTTAATTGCCAAGGTGGGAACGAGATTGTTCCGCCTTGAGCAGTTGATGACCTGACTTGTGCGAGGGCGACCAGGCAAACGAAGACGGCGGCGTCGTAAGGAAGGTGGAAGGATTGTGTAGCAACTGGGAATGTAAAAGGCGATGCCAGGTTTGTGCACAGTTCACGGTAGGTAGGACAGGCTGGGGTAACTCGAAGGCGATGTCGGTGGGACCGGGGGGGGGTGTAAAATGTTAGGGGTGTTTAATGGTAGTCTACGAAGTCGATAAGACAGGGATTATGCCTTCAACTTTGTTTTCATATATTTAGGATCAGCATTTAGTTCGGTCTTGCATGCCAGTGTAAGCAGCTTGGGTCGGCATGTCAAAGAGCCAAGCAGAGGTCACCACGATTAAGTAAACTTTGTGCCTAAATGTAAGTACATCGGACGATCCGGAACAAATTATTTTCTGGGATCAGTGTTTCTTTAAGGCTGCAAAACAACAGCCTGCAGTTGCGCTTTTTCATGAATAGCAAACATTGCAGAAACAGTGCTCAAACGGGATGGATCCAATCAGTCTTTTTCAAAGCATATATCCGCCAAAACGTTTTTCACCTCCGTTAGGTAGCATGGGTATGCCCGTACTTTTTCCCCCGTCCATTCTCTGCTATAGCACTAAGCAAGCAAATCCAAATTGACCCAATCGAAAAGCGCAGGCCATGAGCGCGGCCGCTAGTCTTTCGGCTGTGTGCTCGATTTTGTACTCTGTGTTCCATTTCTTCTGCTGCATCAGTATACTGAGTGCGCGCAGCGGCTGCTGACGTGTACCGGAGGCTGGCGCTAAGCTTGAATCCGCAAGGTTTTGAACCTTCGCCCGAAAGAGCAAGCGGTGAGCTGGACTAGTCGTGGGAAGAGTGTTGACCGTGTCGTAGTCGGCCAGCCCCATCCCTCGGTTGTCCCCCAAAAGCGCTGCATGTCTTTGCCCGCGGCATAGTACACATATCGGTATGTCATTGCTTCTGCTCCGTGTACTGTTGTGGAGCTTTAGTCGAGCATTGTGGCGGACATGTCTTCGTCACAGAAGGCGCATCGACCTAGTCAACGCTTTGTAGGGCAGCAAATAGTTTTGACAAATATTTGCTATTGTAGTCACTGTTAGGCAGAGTTAGAAAACTTTTAAACTTAACATTTTACGAGGGGTGTTCATAAAGCTATTAGTACCATAAATTTGCAAAGACACACGAGACAGATGTCAATATCAACGCACATCTATCTACTTTTAGTGGAATATAAAAACTCCCACGAAAAATAACACCTCGGAATACAGCTGGAGAATCATGCCAACGATGGGAGCATCATTTGGGAGATTGGAAGCATTCCCAGTGACCTCCTTTCTGTAGTTGAAGGGCCCCCATTCAAAGAAGATTCATTCCGACCAATATTGGCGGTGTATATAGCGATGATTTTCAAGCCTATACGAATGTCGTTAAATGATGCACAATATTTTAGGTCACTTAAACGAGTCTGGACGACCAGGCCTTCTACCGTCTCAGGCTGGTGTACCGGAAATTGGGATAAGAGCAGGGGTTTCAACGCTTTCTGACTGGTGGACAACTGCCGAACAAATAGTGGAACACGTTACTATGCCCACCACTTTTTACAGCAACCTGTACATGACGAAGGTTGCTGCTCACTCGAGAAAATCTTTTATTTATTTATTTATTTATTTATTTATTTATTTATTTATTTATTTATTTATTTATTTATTTATTTATTTATTTATTTATTTATTTATTTATTTATTTATTTATTTATTTATTGCCAGATACTGACAATTCCATCCGGAATTATGGCAGGAAGGGCACAATGCATCATCCCAGGTGATGGTGGCGCACACCGCCTTCTAAGCTCCGATATATTGCATCATTCTCCCACACGACCTCCCATGAAACAGCTTTTTTCTCTTCCTTCCCAAGAGGAGAAGGAATAAACATTTATTCTCCAACAGAAATGGTGCGCAGCTCCTCAACCCCTCTTCTCCATAGGCCTAGAAAGTACATTACTCGAGAAAACTTCTCAGGCGGCGAGGAAGTGATTTTTCAAGTCAGTGCTCTTCCAGAAAAATAATGAAGAGGACTAGAGTGATAGTCTGCGCCAGCTTGTGCATCAGCAGCAGAAGTGCGTGGTCCTGGGTGGAGAATATACATGTATATAATGATGGAACTCCCAGTCAAGCCACCGTATCACGTATCTGCCGGTGAAGAAAGACTAACAAAGTACGTTCTTTTTGGTTATAGACAGGTGATCTGCAGCTGGATTGTACGGAGTTAGGGCGCTCGGTCCCCATTGCTCATCGCTCCGTTTAAAAGGTCGGCGCAGAGTCGCAGGTGGCTCTTATTATGCTAGTGATGGCTTGCTCACTAGATTACAAGGCTATTTAGTGAGCCGGATGAGAAATGCACCAAACGAATGCACACGTTTGTTGGCGTACCTTCCTTGTCAGATGTAACAAGACCGCATGGTTGCTTCTCACTCGTGTACTGTAGAGTTCTAACGGCTTTTTTAAAGATAAGAAAGCCTAAGCAGGAAAGCAAAATGGTTCCACCTACAAAATTCTAGAGCTTCATGGGTGGTAGAAGCGCTATGCTGTATGTCTGACCATTATAGGGTCTGGTTACCTTTAGCAAAGATGGTACGTCGAATCGCCTCCCACCGTTCCTAGCATGGAGCGAACGACAGCGATTCTAGCTGCGCCATTTTTGGAAGTGTTGGTAAAGGTGTATCTTTCACTATAAGTGGACATAAACATGTGAATTTATGACCAATATTTGTGCTATATCGGTGGCAGCACGTGCACCGTATGCAAAAGCACCTTTTGACAAGACACAATGTTTTGTCCTCGCCGCATTGTCTGAATGAAATTAGTAGATGTAAAAACGAGCAATCTTCTCACCTACTAGCTTCTGGAAAGTCTCGAATTTAACATTTAAGAGTACATCAAGCACCATGACGCGCATGCGTTGGGCGTGGTCATATCGATGTGAGTACATCGACGTCCGCCGCACATGTAATGAGAGAATTAACTGGATATCCCTGACACTTTTTTACGCAAAAACGCTAAACCCCCCTCCCCCCAGACTGGCTAGCCTAGACTACAGGGCTGCGTAGAGGGAAGAAGACTATGCGCTGAACGAATAATCAGGAGGAAAGAGGGAGGACTCTATTCCTTAATTACTTAAACGTTTTCTGCACCGCAGAATATAATATTTTAAACCGTGTTCAATAGAAAAAAAAAGTACATTCATCGGATTTAATGCTGGGCTCTGCAAACACGCGGGTGGTCAGTAAAGATTCTCTATCCAGCTCCTTTCTGCGCGTCAAAGTCTAGGAATCTGTTCATGCTGACAGCCTCTTCAAAAACTGAAGTCACGCACGTTGCCCGACTGAAGCATTGCTATTCTCGTGATAACGTCTGACTTGCTAAGAAGGCTTCGCCTGGGAATAAAGACACGTTGCAGACCAGAAGACCGAGATGCGGAATATTTAAAGTGGAGCAGAGAGGGAAAAACGCTTGTTGGTATGGTGGTCAGCAGGCAGCGTCACCCCGACAGCTGCCGCCTGGCTCTTACCAACCCTCTATCTCTGTAACGTTACGTCACATTGCAACATTAGGAATGTCACGATATAGGAAGCGAACAGTCACTGAAGTCAAAGCGGTGCAGGACGTGCGAGGTGATAGAAAAAGTTTAGAAGCGTTCCTTTCACAAGGATGTGCTTTATTTGTCTACGTTTACACACTATTACCTCCAAAATAACTCCCTTGTACAGTGCTCTCTGCTTTCCTGCGACTTATGGGATGCCTCCTCGGAAGTATTCGTTTTCAAGAAGGTGAAGCACTTTCTGCAATTCGCGAAATCAGAAAGGATGCGAAAACGGCAGCCTTGGATTTGATCCTCATCTTTTGGAACAGGGCGAATTGGCGAGTAGTGCAAGTGCGTAAGTGAGATAGTGTTATTTTGGACGAATAACTTACGCCTGAGGTTTCCCCGTTTTCTCTCTAGTCTGACCTGATATTCACGATGATATAGTAAAACATGTGGTCAGAATAGCAACAATTACTTAGATATTGATGCACACAAGCCAATGTGTTTTGATACACTAGCTGATAAGATCGAAGCTTCTCGAGACTGAACATCCATCCTTGTGCTGGGTGTTACAAAACTTGACTTAAAATGTTTTAGAGCGCAGCAATTTGGCGCCCGCTCATGCGTTTCGCATCTTTTTCGGCCTCCCAGCTCATCCCCCCCACCCCCTTCTTCCTCCGTGGCGGTGACCGCGCGTGTTCTCCGATTGCTGTGCGCACTCCTGCCACCGCCCGCTGCGTTTACCCCTCCCCCCCTCCCCCTTCTGCGTGGCTGTGCGTGGCGGCGACGGTGTTCTCCGGTTGCCGAAGCGCCGGATCGTCGGCAATTTTTTTTACACCATCTCATTCTATGTCCGCAATTATAGATGATGGTGAACGTTCTCAAATTTAATTTAGGTAAGTAGCCTCCAAAAGTGTAAACCTGGACACCTAGTCTCCGCCATAGCTCCGTAATAAAGACTCCAAAAGTATAAAATTGAACAGCTAGCCTCCGCCAGAGCTCAGTAGTAAAGACAAAAACATCCCCTAGAGTCCGGAGCTGAATAGGACAGCCTCCCACCCCTGAATAGTCAGCATGTATGCAAATTGATCGGTGGCGCCATCTGTTGACACAATATCACATTTTATTATTTTTATTTATTATTCTTACCCTTTTATGATGTTGTGATCACGTGGTATGCATGACGTCACGTGGTGGGCACACTGTCTCAACACTGGCAAACACGTATTGTAATCTCAAGGGTAGATTAAGGCATCTCCCCAAACTCGCTCAATGTGCGCAGGGGAGCTCGCACTGTAAAAAGCCACCATAGCTCAGTTAAAACTACACTGAGTGTGACAAACGCCCAATAAATATATTCAGTACCAAATGTCAATTCTACATTTATCTACATTATGATGCTTTTTACCACATCATCATCATCATCGTCGTCAGCCTGACTATACCCACTGCAGAGCGAAGGCCTCTCCCATATTTCTACAATTAACCCGGTTCTCTGCTAGCTGCATTCACTTGACCTCTGCGAACTTCTTAACCTCATCCGCCCTCCTAACTTTCTGCCGCCCCGTGCAACGCTTTCCTTCCTTTGGAATCCAGTTTGTTACCCTAAGCGAACATCGGTTATCCTCTCTTCGCACTACATGTCCTGCCCATGCCCATTTCTTCTTCTTGATTTCTACTCAGTTCAGTTCAGTCGTGTCCGACTCTTCGTGACCCTATAGGCCATGTCACGCCACGCTTTCCGGTCTCTCACTATCTTCCTAACATCACATAACTTCATCTGCAGCACCTCGAGGATGCCATCTAACCATCGCGTTCGCTGCCTACCCCTTCTCCGGTGACCCTCAACCTCTCCCAACATCAAATCTTTCTCCAGCGGCTCCTCTCTTCTCATCAGATGACCAAAGTATCTGAGCTTTAACTTTAAATTTGACCCTCCAATGAGCAGTTAGGGTTTATGGTCGACAATATCGACTGATTTGATCTTTGGCAGTCCAAGGAACTCTCAAGAGTCTCCGCCAGCACCACAATTCAAACGCGTCAATTCTTCGGCGGTCAGCCTTCTTCACAGTCCAAATCTCGCATCCATACATCACAACTGGAAAGACCATAGCACGAGTTATGCGGGTCTTGGTTGACAGACTAATGTCTCTGCTCTATACTAGGTGGTCAAGACTAACCATGACTCTCTTTCCCAGAAGCAGGCGTCTCCTAATTTCATGACTGCAGTCTCCTTCCGGGGTAATCTTGGAGCCCCAGAAGAGAAAATCTGTCACAGCTTCAACTTCTTGTCCCTTGATGCTCCAGGACTTGATAGGGCAAGGCGCCATGATCTTTGTCTTTTTAATGTTCAGTTTAAGCCCGAACTTCTCACTCTCTTCTTGTACGAGCATCAGAAGTCTCTTGAGTTCCACTTCACTTTCTGCCATTAAAGTGGTATCATTCGCATATCTACGGTTGTTGATACGATTTCCAGCAATCTTCACTCCAGCTGAAGACTCGTCCAGACCGGCCTTCCTCATGATGCACTCTGCATATAGGTTAAATAGGCAGGGCGAATTATGCAGCCTTGCCTCACTCCTTTCTCAATCGGAAACCAATCAGTAAGACCATGCCCAGTTCTGACTGTGGCCTCTTGCCCTGCATACAGGTTCCTGAGGAGACAGATGAGGTGAATTGGAACTCCCATCTCTTGGAGAGCTTGCCACAATCTGCTGTGATCTACGCAGTCAAACGCTTTCGCATAATCAATAAAGCAGAAGTAGATGGGTTTCTGGAACTCTCTTGCTTTTTCCATAATCCAGCGAAGGTTGGCAATTTGGTCTCTAGTTCCCCTGTCCTTGCGAAACCCAGCTTGCAGGTCCGGAAGCTCCCGATCCACATACTGCTGCAGCCTACCTTGGAAGATTTTCAACATCACCTTGCTAGCATGGGAAATAAGCGCGATCGTGCGGTAGTTGGAACAATCTTTGGCACTGCCTTTCTTTGGAATGGGGATGTAAACTGACCTCCTCCAATCCTGTGGCCACTGCAGGGTTGTCCAAATCTTCTGACATAATGTATGCAGAATGTTAACAGCGTCGTGGTTGAGGTTTTGAAGCAACTCAGCTGGAATACCATCAATTCCGCTAGCTTTGTTCTTAGTAAGGCTGGCTAAGGCCCATTCAACTTCACTCTTCAGGATGCCCGGCTCGAGATCAGTAATCACAACCGTCTAATGTTGGGTTTGCACATCCGGGTCCCTCTTGTACAGTTCTTCTGTGTATTCCTGCCACCTCTTCTTTATCTCTGAGGCTTCAGTGAGGTCCTTGCCTCGTTTGTCCTTTATCACGCCCAGCTTAGCACAGAAGCTTCCTTTGATATCTTTGATTGTCTTATACAGAGCTATTGTGTTCCTTAATTGGCTGTTGTCCTCAACTGCTTGGCACTGTATGTTCAAGAAGGCATTCTTATCTCTTCTTGCTATTTTCTGAAAATCCGCATTGAGAACCTTGTATATTTCTTTTTCCCCCATAACTTTTTCCATCCTCCTTTCTTCAGCTATTTGCAAAGCCTCTTCAGATAATCAATTTGCTTTCTTGCATTTCTTTTGCTTTGGAATTACCTTAGTAGCAACTTATTGTATATCACGAACATCAGTCCACATCTCTTCAGGCTCTCTGTGTTTTAGATCTAATTCTTGAAATCGATTCCTCTCTTCCACAGCATATTCTGAAGGAATTTGATCCAGATAATACCTGAAAGGCCTTCTAGTTTTCTTCGTTTTCCTCAATCGAAGCTTAATTTTGGCAACAAGAAGCTGATGATCGGTGCCCCAGTCGGCCCCAGGCCTTGTTTTTACTGCTTGTATAGCGCTTCTCCATCTCTGCCGGCAAAGAATATAATCAATCTGATTCCTGTACAGACCGTCCGGTAAAGTCCATGTGTACAGGCGCCTCTTGTGCTGTTGAAAATGAGTATTCGCTATGGTCAAGTTATTTTCTTGACAGAACTCTACTAGCCTCTGCCCAGCTTCATTTGGCTCACCAAGACCGAACCTGCCTGTAATTCCAGATATTTCTTGACTCCCGACCTTAGCATTCCAGTCTCCTATGAGAAAAACGATGTCTGATGATGAAGTGCGGTCTAAAAGGCATTGCAGGTCGGCATAAAATCTCTCAACGTCAGCTTCTTCAGCAGTAGTGGTTGATGCATAGACCTGGATAACTGTTATGTTGAAAGGGTGACCTTGGATCAGAAGTGAAATCATTCGGTCGTTTTTGGGGTTGTACCCTAGCACTGCTTTGCCCATTCTTCTGTGACTATAAGAGCGACCCCATTCCTTCTCTTGAATTCGGGCTCACTATAAAAGACATAATGGTCGCCGGAGTTAAATTCTCCCATTCCGGTCCACTTGAGCTCGCTGATACCCAAAATATCCATGTTCAATCTGTCCATTTCTCGCTTGACGACATCCAGTTTACCTTGCATCATAGATCTTACATTCCATGTTGCTACGTGATATATCTCCTTGCAACATCGGACTTTCCGGTCGCTTCCCGACACATCCACAACTGAGCGTCCTTTTGGCTTTAGCCCAGCCGCTTCATTCGTCGTGGAGCTACTAGGAATCGCCCTTTGTTCATCCCCAGTAACATGTGGGACGCCTTTCAACCTGGGGGGCTCATCTTCCGGCGCCATATCATTAATGGTATTGTGACTGGCCATAGGGTTTTCTTGGCAGGAAATACTGAAGTGGGTTGCCATTACCTTCTCCAATGAATCACATTTTGTCAGAACTCTCTGCCGTGACCTGTCTATCTTGGGTGGCCCCACACAGCAGAGCTCACGACTTCATCGAGTTTCGCAAGCCCCTTCGCCACCACAATGTAACTTGAGCTATTTCTCTGACCCACTCTGCACGCTTCCTACCTCTTAACGTTACCCCTACCATTATCCGTTCCATAGCCCTCTGCGTTGTCCTCAACTTAAGTAGAACCCTCTTCGTTAACCTCCACGTTTCTGCCCCATAGGTGAGTACAGGTAAGATGCAACTGTTGTATACTTTCCTCTTGAGCGATACCGGTAAGCTGCTAGTGATAATCTGCGAGTGCTTGCCCAATTCGCTCCATCCCAATTTTATTCTTGTTATTTCCTTTTCATGGTCCGGATCTGCGGTTACTACCTGTCCTAAGTAGACGTATTCGCCTACTACTTCAAGTGCTTCGCTACCTAACGTAAACTTCTGTTCCTTCCCGAGGCTGTTGAACATTACCTTAGTCTTCTGCATATTGATTTTCAAGCCTACCTTTCTAATTTTTCTCTCTAGGTCACCAATCATTATTATGCACTTCATCTCCTGAGTTACTTAGCAAGGCAATGTCATCAGCAAATCGCAGATTACAGAGATATTCTCCATCGACCCTTACCCCTAACTGCTCCCATTCCATGTCTCTGAATACTTCCTCTATGCAAGCTGTGAACAGTACTGGGGAGATTGTGTCTCCTTGCCTAACACCTTTCTGTATGTTAATTTTGTTACTTTCTTTATGCACAACTATGGTTGCTGTGCAGCCACTATATATATCTTCCAGCACTTTCACGTACGGCTCGTCTACCCCCTGATTTCGCAATGCCTGCATAACCGCCGAGGTTTCCACTGAATCAAATGCTTTTTCGTAATCAATGAATGCTATGTATAAGGGCTGGTTATATTCGAACATTTGTCTGTCACCTGGTTGATGGTATGGATATGATTGATAGTAGAGTACCGTTTCCGAAACCCTGCTTGATCCTTTGCTTGATTACAGTCTAAGGTTGTCCTCATTCTATTAGCAATTACCTTAGTAAATACCTTATATGTAACAGACAGTAAGCTGGTTGATCTGTAATTTTTAAGGTCCTTAGAATCCCCTTTCTTATGAATGAGGATAATGCATGCGTTCTTCCATGATTCCGGTACCGTCGATGTCACCAGGTACTGCGTATACAAGGTTGCCCGTTTTTCTAGTACGATATCCCCCCCGTCCTTCATCAAATCTATAGTTACCTGATCCTCTCCAGCTGTTTTCCTCCTTTTCATAGTTTCTATTGCTTTCTTAACCTCATCCTTCGTCACTGGTGGAACGTCTGACTGTCTCTCCCTACCGCCAATCTCATTGCGGTCCTGACCACTTTGGCTACTGTAGAGATCAGTATAGAACTCCTCGGCTATTTTGGCTATCTTGTCCATATTCGTGATGACTTTGCCCGCCTTATCTCTCAGCGCATACATCTGATTTCTGCTTATGCCCAATTTCTTCTTCATCACCTTAAGGCTTCCCCCGTTCTTTACAGCATGCTCAATTTTCCCCATGTTATACTTCCTTAAATCGGCCACTTTGCGATTATTGATTAGCTTTGATATCTCTGCCAATTCTATCTGGTCGGTTGGATTGGAAGCTTTCATATTCTGCCGTTTCTTAATCCGATCTTTCTTCTCCTTAGACAGCTTACCGGTATCCCCTCTAACTATCCTACCGCCTACCTCTACATAGCACTCAGTAATGGTATCTCTGAAATTATTGTTCATTGCTTCTAGGGTAATGTCGCCATCCTCGGTTAGAGCTGAATATCTATTCTGTAGCGAGATACTGAACTCTTCTGCCCTCCCCCTCACCGCTCATTCGTTGATGGGTTTCTTTTTTACTAATCTGTTGCATTCCTTCTTCAGATTTAGACTAATTCGTTACCTCAGCATCCTGTGGTCACTACATCGCACTTTCCCGATTACCTCTACATTTTACATAATGGCGGGGGTTGAACACATTATGAAGTCAATTTCATTTTTAGTTTCCACGTTAGGACTTTTCCATGTCCATTTCCGGTTCCTCCGTTCGCTGAAGAAGGCATTCATGATTCCTAAGTTACTGCGCTCTGTAAACTCACCTAGTAATTCCCCCCTGCTATTCCTGGAACCAGTGCCATAGTCACGTACTGCCTGGTCTCCTGCCGGCTTTTTCCCTCCCTTGGCATTGAAGTCGCCCATTAGTACTGTATGCTGCGTCTTTACTTTTCGCATTGCCGATTCTACATCTTGGTAGAAGCTTTGAACTGCTGGTCATCATAACTACATGGAGGTGCATAGGCCTGTACAACCTTCAGTTTATACCGCTTGGTAAGCCTAATTACGAGGCCTGCCACCCTCTCAATAATACTATAGAATTCATCTATATTACCCACTATATACTTATTGACAAATAAACCTACTCCTAGTTCTCGCCTCTCCGCTATAAACGTCGATAACACAGTACATGCCCATCCTTCAGTACAGTATATGTCTCAGTCGGCCTCCTAACCGCATTAAGTCCTATGACATCCAATTTCATACCCTCTAGTTCCTCCAACAGCACTGCTAAACTAGCTTCACCAGCTAGGGTTCTAGTGTTAAACGTTGCCAGGGTCAGTTTCCAATGGCGGCCTGTTCAGCGGAGCCAGGAATTCTAAGCAGCCCCTGCTGCGTCACAGGTCTGACCGCCGCCGTGGTCAGTTGTCCCGCAGCCGCTGGTGACTGAGGGCCGGGGTTCGATAGGACTAATCATGGGAGGTTGCGGCCAATTACTGCACCAGGGTGGCCA
>NC_139344.1:277091813-277249313 GCF_055883805.1 Amblyomma maculatum
TCACTCTGATCTCACTGTGCAAACGACCAGAGATGCCAAAGAAATGGAGCGGACTACTGTGAATACGGCGCGTTCATACCAGATAATGCAACTAATCTTCAAATTGAAAATTTTCAACCGAACTTGTGCCGTATACAGTTAATCGTTCTGTTTGCTTCACTGTTGATTACTGATAACACTTGTGGTTATGCTTCCTGACCCTGCTTCGATAAATATTTTTATTTTGAACGACAATTATCACGTGCATTTTCGCGATAGTTTTCTTTTTCTTCCTACCTATTCCTGCCGTAAAGGCACGAAAGTAAAGTGGAACAAGGTTTTACAGATGCAGCTCTCCCCAAAGAAGTAACTAAATGTCTGAAACAGTAAGGTAAATTCTAGTTTTTTTGCAGGCAGCATACCGACTTTCAGCGTTCTGTTTTGTTTTGCTTTTTTATTTGGTGCTTTTTATTATTTTTTTCCGGACATGGTGAAACCGGTGCAGCCAAGCACAGAAACAAAGCCTTTGGAGGCTAAGCAAAAAAAAAAAATTCAAAAGCCGCTTAAACTAAGTAATTTCCTTTGGGTGACTGTGTTCCTACTTATAGCCATCCTTTTCATGTCTTTTTGTTTTTTCGTGGCCCTGTGCTTTCTAAATTTGTGGAGGACGAGCACACGTTGGACTACGACGAAAATGTCGTTGATGTCGATGTGTAGTTTTCTTAAACTTAGCGCAACAAGTCATAAACATTACCTCCGAGCAACAAGTTAACAAAAGTTACCCAAAGTTAAGTCAACGAAAGTTAACAAAAAACAAGTTAAAGAAAGAGAAGAAACATTTTCCCGCTTCTCTTTTATAGCATTTGTCCCTCTTCGCGGCGTACACAAGGGATCAGTGTTAATTGTCACCAAAATTATTTAATATTGCATTTATCGCCCTTGCATGGCGGTTACATGATATTTCAGATGTTAAATTCTTAATATACGCTGATGACATCACGGTGTGGAGCACACACAACGACCTACTGACTCAATCCGCTGCCTTGCAATCAGCTTTAGATATTACGTCTACATATGCATCTTCCATTGGCCTCGAACTTTCCGCCAGTAAAAAACTACATTCATATCAATCGCCAACCGCTGGGGGCGCCGTAAATTAGCGGCAACACCTATTCGTCTAGATCTGTCCGGAACCCCACTTCAGAAAAGTTCAACAGTAAAAATATTGGGTTTAGCAATTGATGAGTCAGGAACTTGAACTTCATGGCTGTTTCAGGCTAAAAAACAGGCGTCAAAGACTTTGGGTCTGATCAGAGGACGCATTCCTCCAAAAACGGGTGGCGCTCGCTCAGATGTTGCAAGACAGTTCGTGCGGGCAGTTGTGCAATCGCGCCTTGTTTATCAAGCCCAATTCCAGCATTTAACAAGGGCACAATGGGATAGCCTTGAAGCTATAAACCGAGAGGCAATGAGGGCCATCACCTGCCTCCCTCGCATCACACCAATCGTGGCACTCCAAGAAAACGCGCAACTAGACACAATAGATGAACTGGTGCACCAACGACGTGATGGATGCAGGCTTAAGGCCACCCTCTCTCACGCAACGTGCGCTGTGAGAGCTTATGATTCATCACATTCACTTCTACCACCGCCACTGCCAGTTCTTTCTCCTTGGCGTTTTGTACAGTTGAGCTATAACAAGCCAACTGATTTACGACGGTCTAGAACACAGGAAACGGCGTCGTCACTTCGCGAGCAAATTATAGAACAAGACTCCCGCTTGCCACAAGGATCATTTATAATTTACGTCGACGCCAGCATCCAAGCCTGCGAAGTGACAACTGCAGTTCACTGCCCTAGCAAGCCTTCACTGAACAGGACATCAAAGTTTCAATTACCGGAACCTCCATCTTCTTTTTGTGCGTAACTGCTTGCAGTGCAAGAGGCGATTCGCTCTGTGAGCGTCATTTCCATGCCTCCCACGGCCCGTATTGTCATACGCACTGATGCCCTGCAAGTGACAAAGCTACTTAGACGCCTTAGGGTAGCACAGAAATCTGCAAAAACATACACAGTCTAGCGGCATGCATACCACAGCCAATTCCTATCGAATGGACTCCGCGCGATTTTTTAAGAGCTCAAAGCCAGGCGGATTCTGCGACCCGCCTTTCACCCTCAACCTCGACATCGCCGAACCTCATAAAATTGGACAATGCTACCCTACTTTTGACAAGAAAGGAACACCTCCGACGCCGTACACGTGCTCTGATACCTCCGTGTACGGTGAGCTTCCCCCGCGGTCTAACCCGTGCAGAGGAAGTGGTGCTTTAGAGGATTAGAGTTGGGGTGGCCCTAACACCGGCAGTGATCAGAAAGTGGCCTCAATTTCAACATTGGTATCCACACCCTGGGTGCCCCATCTGTAAATCCAGAAATAAAGAAGCTGACATCCATCACCTGCTGTGGGAATGTCCGGCACTCAAGCCAGCGCGGATCCGGCATCTGGTGGCAGCTGGCCTCTCCCCCCATATTCCGCAGTCATATGCGGCTTGGACGCCGGGACCACATCATCGTTCACTCCTCGACTTCATTGCATCAGCCAACCTTTATTCAATTATTTGACCACACCCTTCATCCTTCATAACATATTTATGCCCTGAGGCAATAAACATCGCAAAAAAAAATACTATTCGGTGCGAGAGAAAGACGACAAACCTTAAAAGAAATATTTTGTACGCTTCGCAAGGTTGGACCATTCCTATCAATATTTTCATAACCGTTTTATACAATATTCCACAGATTGCCTCACTGATAAAACTGATGCCCGATACAGATGGGCTTATTAACCTAAAACCTTTCCGAGGTCTCCACTCTGTGACGTGATAACTGCTGTATGACGTCATCTGCCGATGGTGTCGCCGTGTACAGCACTGCATCTCGGACTGGCTCCGCTGAAGCTTTGTACGCTGCGCTAACCGTGAGATATGCGGATATAAGAAAACCACAGGATTTCAGCGCCACTTCCGCACCTTTTAAAGTGCGCCAAATAATTATCTCTCCTTTTGACCAGACAGGGGTCATTTCTATAGACGTCTTTTTTTTTTTTTTTTCTGATAGGTGTCAGGTATCACTGCAAACAAAGCTGATAAGTAATCGGTGAGCAAGCCTCGCTGGTTGTGCAGTTATCGCCCAACGGAGATGCGTTTTCCACTGCGGGAACCGCCCCACCGCTGCAAGCTGCGCAGCCTGTTCAACAGCGAGGAACAATAGTCCTGTTTACTAAGGCTACAGATTCACTCCACGCAATCGCCTTCAAGCATTCATGACTACGATGGGCAAGCGCGTGTGTATTCATACGCACAAACGGCTAACAAGTGACTAACCAGCTCTAGGAATTTCGCGGGCATAGTGAGATAGTCAGGCTCACATGCGGGGGTCTCGATTCCCCACCTCTGCAGGAACATGCATTGTTGCTCTAAAATTTCCAGTACAATGCGTTCTCTATTTACTCTCGATGCGACTTGTGTGAGCGCATGTAAGTACCAGTGTATCGGCCACGAGAGAGTGGTTATTGCTTTCGCTAGGGGATCTCACGAGTATGCTTCAGTGGTTCAGGACTGAGACAAGCGCATGACTAAGTATATATATATATATATATATATATATATATATATATATATATATATATATATATATATATATATATATATATACCGGGTGTCCCAGCTAACTTGAACCAAGGGGTACAAAATAATATATTTGAGGTAGGTCAGTGAAACCAATTGCATTCAACTGCCAGCCTCATTGGGCACTACAGGCAATTTTTTGTTTTGCAATTACTTAATTAGCTAATTATTTTAATTTATCTAATTTATTAAATATCGACTTTAGACCAAACTTGTAAATTGGAAAGTTGTAGAGCACCTTCAGAAACCCCCATTTCATTAATTGCGATAAAGAAAGTCTCACGTGTATCGTTTTTTCCGGGCTCAGAAGAAAGCCCGCGAAATACAAATAATACCACGTGACTAGTGCATTTGTGCGCCGCGATTGTGGTGCTCTCAGTCGTGGTTGGAGCGAACGAAATCAGCTGCGGCCGTGTCTTCTTGGCCCCGTTAAAGCGGCAGGCCGATATGCCTGCGATGGCTTCTTCGCCCGCGTCAGACAGCCGGCCCACGTGACGGTGCAGTAGCAGCGAGAGCGGCGAGCCGACCCCACCGACATTCTAACAAGGCCTCCTTCTCTCCCATCAGCGAACGTCACGACAAACGAATGAGCGATAAGGTATCAGCCACTGAATCTGCGCATACAGGCTTGGGTAAAGGGGCGAGATGACATCATGTGACTCGACTAAAAGTAGCGCTGCACCTTCATTTGCCGGTTTTTTATCGCCATCCGCCTGTCGTGATGTAGGCTGCTGCGGTGCGCAGGCCTGGCCAAAATCGCGGTGGCGACGGGCGAGCTCGAGCTCGCTCGAACCATCGCCAACATTTCTGCCTGCCGCTACAACGGGACCATCGGGTCACAGCCGAAGCTTATGTGGTTCGCTCAAACCACGACTGAGAGCACCACAATCGCGGCGCACAAATGCGCTAGTCACGTGGTATTATTTGTATTTCGCGCGCTTTCTTCTGAGCCCGGAAAAAAAGATACACGTGAGACTTTCTTTATCGAAGTTAATGGAATTGGGGTTTCTGAAGGTGCTCTACAACTTTCCAATTCACATGTTTGGTCTAAAGTCGATATTTAAAAAATTAGACAAATTAACATAATTAGCTAATTAAGTAACTGCAAAACAAAAAATTGCCTGTAGTGCGCAAACAGGCTGGCAGTTGTATGCATTTGGTTTCACTGACCTACCTCAAATACATTATTTTGTAACCCTTGGTTCAAGTTAGCTGGGACACCCGGTATGTGTGTGTGTGTGTGTGTGTGTGTGTGTGTGTGTGTGTGTGTGTGTGTGTGTGTGTGTGTGTGTGTGTGTGTGTGTGTGTGTGTGTGTGTGTGTGTGTGTGTGTGTGTGTGTGTGTGTGTGTGTGTGTGTGTGTGTGTGTGTGTGTGTGTGTGTGTGTGTGTGTGTGTGTGTGTGTGTGTGTGTGTGTGTGTGTGTGTGTGTGTGTGTGTGTGTGTGTGTGTGTGTGTGTGTGCGTGCGTGCGTGCGTGCGTGCGTGCGTGCGTTCGTGCGTGCGTGCGTGTGTGTGTGTGGAGGAAAGAAGCGAACAGTCGGCGAGGTCAAGGGAAGCGTAGGGGTTAGTTTATTAGAAATTAATTTAGAAGAAAAAACAACGCGCCGTTGGTGGGAACCAAACCCACGGCCCCCGAAAATCGCGTCCGGTGCTCTACCAATTGAGCTACATCGACGTCTGTCCAACCTCCTACTTGATTGAATATTAATATCGCTTTGAGAATCCGGAATTGGTAGAAAACAAAATTTCCCTAACTGGTGTATAAGGCGAGAATCGCCTTATACACCAGCGCCTGTCCTTGTCATTACTCTCTCGTTGTTGTTCTCCGTCGCAGCGCTCGTAATTTGCAATCGCCCACCATGCCACGACCTCCACGTTCCCGGGACCTGACACAATGTGACGACTTTCTGTAGAGATTTTAGAAAACCTTGTGTGTAGAGCCGAAGCCGTAAACTAAGCTGCATTCAAGGCGGTGAAGATACCTGCCTTACAATCTGCAACCGCACGAGAGCTTCAGTCTTCAAAGCGTACGAAAAGAGGCTGTAGAAATAAATATCCTTTCCTTGCAAACTTCAGGTGCGAACGTGGTGTGCAATATTATGGTGAAACCCTGAAGACCCCAGGAACCGAGAAAGTGAGATAGAAACAACAAGTAGTTAACTTCTGTTTATAAGTATTTTAAACTGTTCAGTGTTACTATTACAGTCAAAACTCGATTTAATGAAACCCGATTTAACGAAACTCATTTAGTGAAGATATCCCGATTTCCCTTCAGACGCCCATAGGGTGCAATGCTTTGGCTAACTCGAAATTACCAAACGTATTACTTGATATCTCCCGTTTTAACGACCCCCCCCCCCTTTTTAAAAAGGGGGGGGGGGGGGGTAACATGTTAATATGTTAGTTTTTTGTCTGTTCTGTAGAAAAAGCCCGAACGTTTATTGACTGCGAGCCAACGGTAACACCACGGGGCTCCTTCCTCCTGCTTATGCCAAACTGCGCTGTACAAAATAAGATTTATAATTTTAAACTGAACTGACTAATGGTGGGTGATGTGGTGGATGTTCGTTGTCTGGTGCGGTAGCTTGCTGGAACACACGAGGGGGCGAAAGACGCTCTGGATAGACTTCAAACATGAGGAGATTCAGTACAGTGGTTGCTTATAAAACGCACGCAAGCAAAGATCGCCAAAATATTTGATGGGAGATAAATTGTATTCCCCTGGGCCTCTTGTTGCGGAAGAAAATTTTGTAGTTTTTCATACGCTCTAGTGCTGTAGGTTGTTTCCACTCACCGCAATCTCATTTTCGGGCAGTTACGCTTTGCCAAAATGGTGCCGCGGTAGCTTTCAGGTTGCCGCTACTGCATAATTGACTCATCAAATCAAATGAACGAGAAAGGCCTATCTCAATTTAAGGAAGTTTCCGATTTAACGAAATAATCTTGGCTCCCCTCAACTTCGTTAAATCGAGGTTAAACTGTACTACAAAAATGATAAATCTTTCCTGTATTAATTTCAACTAGCAGACGATACGCACATTCGAATCAACCGCGCGTGCAGCCGTCTCCGCCCCGAAAGTGAGACTGGTTACCCCGCAGCTCGCCAGATAACGCAGCCTGTCAAATCGGCTGCTGCGCGTGCTTCGACGGAAAATGCGGCCGTATACGACTGCAGTTTCGCTGACTTCATTCAATAAATGCAGACAAGTATCCATCCGCAATACCAACGCTAGCTGCTAGCAGGCCTGCAGGATAGATGCGGCACATGGGGCTCTGGAAAGAGGACTGCGCTCAGGAAGACAAACGCAATAAAAGTGTTTTCTCCTCCTACTCCTTCGACATGATAGGAAAAGAAAGTGAACTTGCTGATGCACGGCGTCAATTAAAGAGCAACTTTGGGGGATCTGCGCAAGCCGGCCAAACCTCTGTGGAGCTCAGCAAAGAAGCATCTATACCATCGAGAATATACCATCGACGCTCAGACATCCAAAACAACCGATAACTTCAAACACTATCAACTTCAAACACCAACAAGTGGAGACAGCCTGAGTGACAGTATCCGCTAGAGCATTCGGGAAAGATTGGGTGGCTGCCACCATCGTCCCAACAGCTCCAGGTAGCGACGTCTATGGACAACGTCCGCAAATAAGTGCAGCAGGCGCTTGGGACTCCGAATTAGACGTAAATAGCGCAAGAACCAGAGACCATGAGTAACGCCGCCTCGTTACGTATGATTCCTCGACAAGAGACAATAAGCCCTCGCAGTTACCAACCTATTGTACTAGATTGCTACCCGTTTGCATACTTCCTGCCCGCTTACGACCGACGTCCAAGAAAATTTGATACCAACCACCGGTTCTGTGTTTCCATCGCGATGAGGCCGGCCTCATCGCAATGGAACCACAAGCCGGTCACATCCTTCGTCACCTTACAGACGAATAGGCCTGCGCGCTTTTGCCATGGACGCCCCCTCGACCACGCCTAGGCCAGCGACCGCATGTAATCGAAGACTACCTGAGGAAGGTAGACAACGTAACAGCAAACCATCTCAGCTTCTGATCCCCGTAGCCGTTCAGCATACGCCCTACGTCACCGGATCGCAGCTGCGATGCGGCTGTGCGAGGATGGTCCCCAATCCCTAGTAAGGAAAACTGAAAACAGCAGCCTTTGGAGTTGAGGTTGCTTCACATCGAAATAACGAAGATCCTATGCAGATGACGGCGAATGACGACGCCGTATTCACTACGAGGATGTCAGTGATGGCGACGCAACGAGAGTTGAAGACAACTACGCCTATTACTAGCACACCGCTACTGTTAACTAATGTCAACACTAATGGGAAGCAATTTCAAAACAGCAGCATCGCGCTGCAGCCCCGATCACATGCCGCACACAAAGAAGCCGATTAATCCATCATTTGTGCTCGCCGACCTGTGCACGGGTGACAGGGCCCTCGTCAGGCAGAGAATATATTTTGCACTGTCATCCAAGACCAACTGCGTCTAAAAGAATGCCTCAAATAAATAATAAATAAATAAATATCGTACTTCAAGGTCAACGTGAAATTCAGAGAGACGAACAACCGACCAAGTTTCCATCAGAGGTCTCACAATTATTGTTTTGGTAGACAAAGGCGCTGACTAGACAGTCATCAGTGGACCCATCGCCACTCAGGTTAAGAAAGTAGTGACCACTTAAGATGGCTCGCTAGTACACACCACTGGTAGTCGCCTTATTACACCATTGGGACAATACATCACAGGAGTCGCTATAAATGAACTTATCTTGCCAGCTTAATGGTCCCGCTGCACTCCCGCCACGGTAGTTTGGGCAAGGAATTCTAGAGTGAACATATAGAGCGATCATCGACCTAGAATCAAAGCTCGCCCATCTGTCGACGGGCAAAATCATACCTGCTACGGTTATGCTCTGCGGTATCACGTTACCCTAAGTGATTAAGGGTCCTCATCCCCGTAGGTACCGGAGACATCGATACCGCGAGCTGCCACGAGGGAAACACCCAATTGCTTTTTGATCGAGGACTCGGCATTGCCAGTGGTAGGCCTCATTTCCGGAATAGACAAGCTCTGGTGCTGGTGGCGAATATCACCGAATACCGGCCTCTCAAAAAAGGCATGACGGCTGTTTTTTCCGACGAGTTAGCAGATAAACAGGACGTCTCCGCCTTCCTCGATAAAGCCAAACAAGATGCATCTAACGAAAGCCATCAGTCCACCTCCGACTCCCACCACTTCCCCTGTGCAAGTAAGACCAGACCCGCACTCCTATGCAAAGCTACAACGTTTCTCACAGACGCAATACTATTCAAGACTCCCGCGAAAAATGAGCACAGTGACGTCATATATTTCCATGACGCATTGGCCACGGAGTGCTCCGACCAGTCAGAGGCCCCACTCCGAAAGACCGCAAACACGGATAGAAACCGAACCTAGTCTGTTGATCGAGTCAGCCGTCACAGCTGGTTGTAGAGGCATGGAAACAGCCCAGAAGAATGGAGAGTTGGGCTAGCCGTATGCAATTTATCTTAAATGTAAAAATTTAGCGCACACACGAAGGGCACAACACCCTTTTCCATATACTCATGCTCCCAAAAGCAGATGCTAGCATTGCATTGATGTGTCTGCGACTCGTTGAAACGCACGTGTATGGCGCAAACAGGCTCTATGCGTGCCAAAGACACAACACGGAAATTTATCGAGGGCAGCCGCAGAGATTTACCGCAAACTGCTAATCCCGCTCATCCACTAAGACGTCGGCTATGACAACGGCAGCTTGTGGTTTTCGGTGCGTTGTGTGGCGTTGTATAAAATATACACTCGGAAGCTATAAGGGACCTTCGAAAGCATGCGAAGCATCCGCGCTCCAACGCACTTCATTCAACACCGGACATCTGAGTGAAATTGCACGTTCTGCAGCCGATTATCGCGTGTTGACTGACTATAGCAAGGCCGTACTTGAAGGGTGGCGGTGGCGCGCTCTTTACGGCCTGCGCACAGGGAGTGTTCGCCGTCTGCCGCCGCTGTGAAATCGTGGCGCTGTGACTCCACCCGTCCTAGTGTTCCTGTATATGCTCCCGCAGGGAGCAGAGTTGCGCGAATGTCCGCCATTATGTTCCAAGCTCTACGGGAAAGCCGCTCCTTGCGTCTACAGGGGGGCTCTGCGGGAAAGCCACTCCTTAGGCGTACAGGGGCTGTGATCACGGAGGGGCAGACGATGTAAAGCAGTTCGCTTTTTTTTTTATTGCCATGTACATCGCACTCTATTTACAGGCATCCTTTTTCCTTGCGCTGTATAAAGGCGCAGGCATCGATGCCAAGCGCATCGTGCATTTTTCTGGAAAACATAACATCGAAAACACAGGTGATTCGCATAACATGCTGGCACAGCATGATCTGTCAGAGATGGCGAAACGGTTGCAGTAGCTCGTAGCTGTGACATTAATGATGTAAAAATACAAGTAATGACAATACTACGCAAGTTTTGCGTGGAAACGTTTTGCAACCCCCGGCAGAATGAACATTACAATGCACGATTCTGTAGGGATCGTCTGTAATATTAGACGAAGCCTACAACGAAA
Source organism: Amblyomma maculatum (assembly GCF_055883805.1). Taxonomy (NCBI): domain Eukaryota; kingdom Metazoa; phylum Arthropoda; class Arachnida; order Ixodida; family Ixodidae; genus Amblyomma; species Amblyomma maculatum. The sequence goes on from NC_139344.1 coordinate 277,102,077, forward strand.
TTCCGCTGCACGCAATGCAAAGCCAGACAGTCTAAAGCAATGTAATTGACAGACAGGCAAATTCCAATAGCACAGGTCGCAGACTTGCTCGCGCTCCATTATCTTGCAATATATTACCCATAGCACCATATATGACTTGCATTCGTCCACTGAAACTTTTCCATGCTGCGATCGTTCAAACTGCCCTTATCCAATCGCGTGCTTTTTGTAAGCATCATTCCGTTTTTAATATATGAATTTGTTTTTTTCTAACGGCTGCATTCACTGTAACGCAAATGCTACGATTGTAGCATTCCAATTTGTATTTTAATATTCATCTTAATTTCTGTCCCCCCCCCCCCCCTAAATACCACCGTTATCAGAGGGTCCTTCAGGGCTTTTTGATAAGTAGAACAGTTACCCAAAGTAGGCAAATCTAGTTAGCATGCAGACATAGACTGACAACCTACTTCTGTGCAGGAGATAGGGATTAGAAAAACACTTTACAAACAGCTGGTATTTAGAACTTTATTGTATACAGCCGACTAGTGCTCCTGTAACAGGTACATTACATAACACCATTACTGCAGAATAAGTAGAGAGGCTAAAGAGATTGTACTTGACAATCACTGTACACTTCACTGTAATGCTGAACACTCAGAGGGACATGCAGGTCCTGTGCAGAAACACTGGTAGTCATTAAAGGCCATAACACCATAAAGGGGTAGACACTAGTTTTCCATAGACTTTTTTTATTTGGGATAATGCATGGTGTAGAAAGACAAAGGTTATTTCTGAAAGGTAAGCATGAGTCACCGCATTGGAGTTTGTGTGCGGCTGATTAATATTATAGAGCATCTATTTTCAGTTTCAGACTAAGTTGCCAAATGGTGGTTGCAGCGTCAGGGGGAAGTAGACACAATGTCAGCCATACAAATATCATTTTAGTACAATACTGGAGTAAATCATAGGCGCTGCACTGTTATAAAAGAAAAGGAAAAACCAGGAATGACATTCAACATGGTTAAGTGTCTTCAGCCGAGAGCTGTTTCAGGAGGTCCAGGTTGAGCGGTCGCTCCAGCTCTAGCACCCGGTCTTCTTTCGAGGTTCCTGCACACAGATAAAAATATGTTGCCTGAAGACACACTTCATGCTTAACCACAGTGCGAGAAGTGCAATAGTTTAGGTGACAGAAGGAGAATCTGTGGCACAATAAGGGTCAGCTACCCTCCTAACGTCGGTGGGGACGGCTCAACAGCCATGCTGTCTTCTAGTGCCTGCAAAGGCGCGTCTGCATGAACAAGAGTACATTGTTGACATTGCAATGAATGAAGAGTTAGGTCCAAGCCTGAAGAATTAGTATTATTCAAAGAAAATCCTAATGTTCAGTATTCATATCGTGCACTGGACACTAAAAGATCTCATATGCTGATACTGAATGCATGTTCTGGGCAGTCACAGGCGCAGCACACTGATACGGCTGTTCAAGTGAAAAAGGCAGAATGAAAAATGTGCACCTCACAATTTTCATGCACGACAAAGCTACAGCGTGATCGAGCTGAATGTATTAACCTAATGTCAGTGGGGATGGCTCATCAGCCATGCTGTTTTCCAGTGGCATGTGTGCATGAAAAAGATTACATTGTTGACATTGCAATGAATGTAGAGTTAGTTCCAAGCCTACAGAATTAGTATTATACAAAGAAAATCCTAATGTTCAGTATTCATATCGTGCACTGGACACTAAAAGACCTCGTATGCTGATACTGAATGTATGTTCTGGGCAGTCACAGGCGCAGCACACTGATACGGCTGTTCAGGTGAAAAAGGCAGAATGAAAAATGTGCACCTCACAATTTTCATGCACGACACAGCTATTGTGTGATCGAGCTGAATGTATTAACCTAACGTCGGTGGGGACGGCTCAACAGCCATGCTGTTTTCCAGTGCCTGCAAAGGCATGAAAAAGATTACATTGTTGACATTGCAATGAATGAACAGTTAGTACCAAGCCTACAGAATTATTATTATACAAAGAAAAGCCTAATGTTCAGTATTCATATCGTTCACTGGACACTAAAAGATCTCATATGGTGATACTGAATGCATGTTCTGGGCAGTCACAGGCGCAGCACACTGATACGGCTGTTCAGGTGAAGAAGGCAGAATGAAAAATGTGCACCTCACAATTTTCATGCACGACACAGCTATTGTGTGATCGAGCTGAATGTATTAACCTAACGTCGGTGGGGACGGCTCATCAGCCATGCTGTTTTCCAGTGCCTGCAAAGGCATGAAAAAGATTACATTGTTGACATTGCAATGAATGAACAGTTAGTACCAAGCCTACAGAATTATTATTATACAAAGAAAAGCCTAATGTTCAGTATTCATATCGTTCACTGGACACTAAAAGATCTCATATGGTGATACTGAATGCATGTTCTGGGCAGTCACAGGCGCAGCACACTGATACGGCTGTTCAGGTGAAGAAGGCAGAATGAAAAATGTGCACCTCACAATTTTCATGCACGACAAAGCTATTGCGTGATCGAGCTGAATGTATTAACCTAACGTCGGTGGGGACGGCTCATCAGCCATACTGTTTTCCAGTGCCTGAAAAGGCATGTGTGCATGAAAAAGATTACATTGTTGACATTGCATTGAATGAAGAGTTAGTTCCAAGCCTACAGAATTAGTAGTATACAAAGAAAATCCTAATGTTCAGTGTTCATATCGTGCACTGGACACTAAAAGATCTCATATGCTGATACTGAATGTATGTTCTGGGCAGTCACAGGCGCAGCACACTGATACGGCTGTTCAGGTGAAAAAGGCAGAATGAAAAATGTGCACCTCACAATTTTCATGCACGACACAGCTATTGCGTGATCGAGCTGAATGTATTAACCTAACGTCGATGGGGACGGCTCATCAGCCATGCTGTTTTCCAGTGCCTGCAAAGGCATGCTTGCATGAGCAAGAGTACACTGTTGGTATGTCAATGAACGGAGAGTTAAGAGCAATGCAAATTTGGAAATTCCAAGTGGTTCACTCACCAGAAAAGATGGTAGGCACATCTGGCTTGAGTAGTTTCTTTCCTTTGAAGTAGGACCACTCAAACTGGTCTGCTGTGAAATGATCCTGCATAGGATTATGTGCAGAAGAAAACATGTACGAACATTGTTGACTGGATTTGTATTTAAAAAAGGTCCATGTGCAACAGGTAATGCACAGTGCAATCATTGTTTGTTTGTGAGGTTTAAGTCCCAAAGGAACTCAGGTTATGAGAGACGCGACAGTGCAATCATGAATTCATGACAATATTTTATGACCCCCGCAATGGAAGTGTGCAAAAAATAGCACTAATCATGCATTACCATATCCCGCGCAATTTTCCAGCGTTCCCGCTGGTGAAGTTACGATCAGAATTTTAACCGCAGCTTCGCGGCGACATTAACTGTAGTACACATTGGCGAATGAACGGCAACAACGACACGCAACTGAACCGCAAGTAAGAAAGTCGAGACATTAAAATTACGGAAAAGGATGCAGTTCATACCTGTTAAAACCACAGTCAGCCAGAGAAAAAGCCAGCACAACAGATAGTTTTCGTGCAAGTTATGAATCGCGTTGTTTAGTTATACTTTAAGACATACATTAGCTTCGCATTAAATTCTGCACAATTCACTGTCGTTCGTGACCCTCTTCACTAAACGGCGATGCTAGAGTGAAATCAGACTTACATTAGTGGAAAGTTAGGGGGAAATATATGGAAGGCCAGTAAAATATTGCACGGGAAGTAATAATGTGGTTCACGAAACGATGAGGTGACAGTCAGTAAAAGCAGGAGATGTAGCATTATATACCGCCAACATATTATACTGCAAGAGCTGGTGTCTTACACTCAGAAAAATTGCAGTTCTCAAGTGCATCGCGAGGAATTCGAGCGATGAAGTCGACAGATGCGCAAGCAAATTAACGTGTCTAGGGATCGCCCAAACGTTAATAAAAAAAGCCATTTTAAGGAAAATAAGCGCAAAGAATGCATTAAGATGAAATAAAAACAACATACCTTGCATAATCGAGCTCCTTTCGGGGCTGTTTCACGCGGCCCATACTTAAAAGCCACTGCAGTCGCCGACGTAGGACTAACCTTCCGCAGGGCACTGAATAAAACACTTTGCCGCTTTCGGTGCCGTTTGTACAGTTCGGCGCACTGCACCCCATCATATTTGAAGAGAACGTTCTGCACTGCACAGCCATGCCATTAGAGCGCACAAAAAAGGTGGGAACACACTGTAGAAACCGATGCGACGACAGCCGACGGCACTGCAAGCGGCGAGAAAAATGTTTCGCCTGTAAAGTTGGCTCCTCCTGTTGCGCTTGGCAGTTTGACTCCTCCTTCGAATGGAACGTTTGACGTCATCGCCAAGAGCGGCGCAGGGATGTCAGTCGCGCAACTCTGCTCCCTAGGGAGCATATACAGGAACACTAACCCGTCCTAGCCCGTCCTCCGCGGACGAAGGCTCGCTCGCGTGCCAAACGCGTTGGCGGGTTTCTTCTTGGATTGCGGTTTAGGTGCGCAACAAACTGGAACTAAAAAATTGAGATTGCCAAGCCTACACATGCTCTATGCGTTTACTAAGTTGTGATATTCGAGTTCTTCCTTCTTACCAACGAGACATCGTAAACTTGAGCAGCGCTCAGAGCGCCCGATGGTCATTTTTGCTCCAGTACTGGTCATAGGAGATCATGGGTGCGCCGGTCGTGAGCCATCCTTACACGTGTGCTGTGCGATGCCAGTGCACGTTAGAGAACCCTAGGTGGCCTAAATTTCCGAAATCCTCCACTGCGGCGCCTCTCATAGTCCCAGTTGCTTCGGGAAATTAAACCCCATACACCAAACCAGCCATCCTTACAGGTTCTGACTGTGTGTCAGCAGCTTGCTGAATAGTCAAGAACTGGGTAAAAAATCTTACGTAAAGTACAGCTAAATTATTTGGAACAGAGTTCTCCATCATTTGGAATTAATGAAAAGAAGCACAGGGATTCTTTCCAAACCGGCACAGAATGGGACCATGGCACAGTAGTTACATACATGGCAAAAGGAGGGGTCGGACGCCAGGCAGGTCACTCATTATTCCAGGCGCAAAGGCATCACTCACGCAGGCCCAGGGTGTGCACATATTTCAGGGATGCGTATATATCATAGCAAAGGAAATAAAGTTGAAATGTGCAGCAGAAAACGTAAGTCCGGGTCAAAGGAAATGCCAACAGTACACTGTCGCCAAGACGTTCGATCGTTGACACGAAGTCGGCTTATTCGTTTCAAAATAGCCGCACGATTTAGCAACGTATAGGGATGGGTATAGAGACATGTGGCGGAAGGATTTCTGAGAACGCGTTTATCAGGACGGTAATGAATGACCTTTGTTACCCCGATGCGATGCGCAGGCCTCACTGCAGGAAGACAGTTTACGGTGAATGCTTCGCCGAAATGCACGAGAAGTGTGATAAGAGTGATCTTTTTTTAACTCGCGCTAACAGAACTTACAGCGGGTCAACGACCAGCCTGAATTGCCGACAGACACGTGAAGCCGCCCGAAAATGCGGCGCACGTGCAGAAGCAGACAGAAAAGTGTCCAAAAATGAAAACAAAAATGCCGTCGCTCTGGCACCCTTTGAGATAGTGCATGCGGGCAAAACAGGCACTCATCCTCCTTCGACGCTAATTGTAACAGGCTGACAGAATTCGACGCATTGCAGCGAACAATAGACGCGACGGAAACAGCATGCAACGCAGTCGTTCCGTTTCTGAGAGCGAACAGACCTGAGAGACCAAAAGGGCTCATGTGTTGTTACGTTGTGCGCTTCTGCAGCATTACCATTAAAATTTAGACGATTGAGCTTTCCTACCATATCATGCAGAAAACAAGGTTGGCGCAGGAAGAGAAAAAAAAATCAGCTTTTGTATAACATAATGGGCTTTTAGTGAACCTTACAATAGTACGCAGCGACTGGATTTGTTTGTGACACACAATAATCACAGCAGGGAAATAGGTTTTGAGATGGCGTTGAATACATGTCGAGCGTTGTAAGAAATAAACAGATGTATACTGTATATGTTAATGTTAGCTTAGTCTACACTGAACCACTTTTCCGCACATAAAACTGAAGCAACATAATTTTCCCGAGTATTTCGCTCACTTCGTAAACTGAACATATGCGGAGGGCAAATGGAATCCATGTTTAGTAAAATGATTAGTGGCTCATACCATTAATCTAGTTAGAATAATCTTTACAGCCAATCTTGTTGTGTCAGACGAACTGCATGTATTACTTCTTGCGGTATTCGGCGGTAATATATTGATGCAGCGAAAGTTTTTAAAAAGTCATTACGGATATCTTACTCACCTACAGCCAACTGAGTTACTAAGGTGCTGTGACCTCACGTAATGGCGTCGTCATCGGCGGAACGTTCCGCGAGTGCTGCTGCCGATCGCCGAGAACGCAATCGCGATCGCCTTGGCTTAGGGCAAAAGAACGTGGTTTAGTTAGCAATCATTCATTACTGCAGTGGAACAAGCTAAGCGTAGCAAGAATAGACCACTGTTTTTGTTTGTTTTTTCAGCACCCTGAACCACGCCAACGAGCGCTTGAATTGGGATCCGAATACCAGGAGCCCACGCACCGGCCGCCGCTGCAGAAGTGAGCGGACAGGGATGGATGGAATATAGGAGTGTACCCTTTTGGAACGGTGGGATGATAACTGCCCCTATGCTCGTTTTTTTTTTTTTTTTTTTTCACTAAATAGCTTGAAGGTTGTTATAAATCGGTACCCTATTTTGTCATTTAAGTTACTAAAATTTTATTTCTTCACTTGTAACCCTACGTCACTTCTCTGCTTTTCAGCCACCAATCTCCTAATCGCTTTTTGATAACTGCCACTGCAGATTCATTCACCCGACCATTGGCATCGCTTTCAGGGAGAGGGACTGCCTGCATCGACATCCGGATAGATACCATCCATTTCGAGTATAAGATGTTCGATGGTCTCTATGAATTTGCCACATACTGCACATGTGTCATCTTCTTGGTTACATTCATTTTTGTAGCTGCGTGTTTTAAGACATCCTGATCTAGCTTCAAAAAGTAGGGCACTGCTTGTTGAGCTATAAAAAAAAAATTCCTTCCTGAACTGCCTTTTCGAAATTCGATACTGTTCTACACTCTGCTTCTTTTCCATAGAATTTATCCAATTCTTACCTTTTGTGTTTTTCACCTGTTGGTTAACGAACTTTACTTCTCCGTCCATGTGCCCTGCATACTTATTGATTAGTTTCCTAGTTAGTTTCCTCAATTCAGAGCCAACGCTTTTAGGTATGGGTATATAGATACTCTAGCTGCACACCTGTTACTGCCAAACTTCCTCACGTGTTCCTCATATTATAATATTTTACTATGAGCTTCGCGTGCTTAGAAAGATGCCCAACCCATATCTCCCTTAACCGCCTGGTTTGTGATTTTGCCATGAGCACCTAGTGCTATTCGTCCGACAGCTCTCTAATTTATTTGTAATATTGACTGTACCTCTGCCTTTAGGCACAGCACCATTATTTCTTTCCAAATACCCTTCAGTGCCTGACTGATACCCATAATACTCCATCCCCCCCCCCCCCCCCCCCCAATGCCTTATGTTTCATCATCCCGAGATCGATCTTTCCCCCATTTTGTCCTAACAGGCTGTTCGGGCTTTTCAATGTAGTGGGTAGCCCGCCACACCCCTCTCGGCGGCGGAGAGTGCAACTCGCGTAGAGGTACTCCTATTGCATCCGCGGCCAGTGCGCAGGCCGTACGAAAGAGAGCGCCACGTCCGGCGTGACTATAGATAAGCAGTAGGTTGCACAGGTCGAAAAATGTCGTCCTGTGCTACATTTGGTTCCTTTTTTCAATCCCCATTTCCTTTATTTAAAAACTTCGCTCTACCAAATACGTCCAAATCGCTCTTTTATTACAGTGGCATTCGCTGCTGGCGTCAGCCTTCGTGACGCAATCGGCTAACGTGTTCGGCTGTTAACCGAAAGGTTGGAGGTTCGAGCCCTCCCGGGGGCGCGCATATATTTTATTTTTGATCTTTTACCTCCTCCTCCATTTTCATAAGTGCAATGCTTCTTTTCGTCGCACGGTTTGTTCTCTGCGCAGTCATACCTAGCTCTGCAAAGCGAAGAATCGCAGGTAAGTCTTTCGCGTCCTCATTTCCTTCAGTTAAGCACTAAGCGGAACCAAATTTGCACAAATCGCTCTGCAACCCGCCGTGGTGGTGCAGTGGTTACGGAGCTCGACCACTGTGCCCAACAATGCGGGATGGAATCCCGGCCGCGGCGGCCGCTTTTCGATGGAGGCGAAAAGCAAGGCACCCGTTTCCTGTGCGATGTCAGTGCACGTTAAAGAACCTCAGGTGGTCGAAATTTCTGGAGGCCTCCACTACGGCGCCTCTAATAGCTTGCGTCGCTTTGGAATATTAAACAAACAAACCAAATCAATAAATCGCTCTACATTAACAGAGGCATTCTCAGCTGAAACCTGCGTCCGTGGCGCAATCAGAGCTGCAGTTTCCTCGCTGCAGTATCTGTCGATCATCACGTCGTGGATTTCTGGCACGCTGTCCATAAAACATACATATACAGGTATGATTCGGGGGTCGCGATGGCGGGAAGCCATTGGACTACGCCACATTGCAGGTAAGCCAAGAAGGAATAATATATTATATGGGATCACTGCGTGGACCACTGGCAAAAAACTAACACCGTGAGGTGTCAGTGGGAGGTAAAAGAAAAAAGTTTTCATTCCTGTCGTGACCCACATCTTTCTCATCCTCTTTAACACGTTTTTGCCGTACGTGTGTGTAAAAGACGAACGATACAAGGGGACGCGAAAAACTGTGAAAGCCCTCATAAGACCTTTCTCTTGACTGTCGACATATACTCTCTCGAGAAACAGGTGACAAGAAAGCGATTAGACTTTACCACTTCGCGGAGGTTACGCGGTGCTCCGTGTTGCCCGCCTTTGACTGATGCCACAGCAAAGTCCGGTAATGCATTTGACAACATCAACTGGACAAAACATGGGAGAAAAGGATGTCTTTACTCGCGCCAAAAAAATGAGCCGCAATGCTACTTGACGCAGAAACAAGTGAGACAGGCCGAGGCCCCCTCACCGACTTGCCGAAAGATTCGTTCGTGACGTCCTCCCCCAACTGGAACGCCATATGAAAGTAGCAAATATGGCAACGGAATTTCTGCATATTCGCTCGTGTGTAGTACAAGGCCTGTAAGATACACATCACTTTGGCTGCCAGAAACACATTGCACACAGTAGCACGCGTGAATACACAGAGGTCACGCTCTCTCAGTTCAGTTCTGCTTTGCGAGCCCAAACCGACTTGCTCTCACTATAGTTGTCCAGTCACACATCAATGCATATGCTTGGTGATGTGAACCAGTGAACAATCTCGAAAACAGCTGGCGTCGTTGTTCCACGAGCCTTGCCATAAATAAAAAAAGCCAACGTCATCCGCGTATGTAAGCACGCGGACCTCACAAGTGTGGAATTTTTCGACAAACTGGTTCAAGGAGTCATGAGAACAGCAATGGAGACAACGGGCTACCTTGCCGTACAGAGGAGAGTACGTCTATAGGCCGCGATTGATCGCCCCTGGAAGGCTCACCCAAATGAAGAAATTTGAGCATTCACTACAAACAGAGTGCTGCCGTTTTGTGAATTGTTTAGTGTTGAATATTATTGTTTTGTATTGTAGTGTCTAATATTGTATTATCTTGCCATGTAGCCAACAAAGATTTTAAAAAAGAACCTTCCGTGGAGCAACCGGCAAGCACATTCGGCTGTAAACCGAAAGACTGGAGGTTCGAGCCCTTCCGGGGGAATTTTAGATACTAGACCTTAATACTTACGTTTGTATATCTTGTGTCCGTCCTACATTCAAGATGGTGGCCGAGTATGTGATGAATTGTCGTACATTGCAGTCTAATGCTATGTCATTGAAAGGACGTGACCACCCTCATGTAAGCTAAGGTGGCGCGACCAAGGTGTGTGTGCCATGGTGATCAAAGTGGAACTGCACCGTAGGTATGACGTCATTCAGAAGTGACAACCAGGTCAACGGAACGCAGTGACGTCATCAGCACCCCATGTAAACCAAAGAGGCTCACCACAGTGTATATGACATGATCACACAATGGCCACGGTGGCGCACAACTATACGTCATCACACCTCGTGACCACCAAGCAAAACCACAATGGTGCACGCAACCATAATGATAACGGTGTGACGTCACCACAGGATCCCCCTCGCTCGCGCGCGGCCGCCGGGCCCACAGTTGCCCTCTATGCTGTCATTCTGGCACCCAGGCCGGGGCCAAGACTGAGTCACTTAGAGCCACCAATGCTGTCAAAATTGCGGCCGACTCGTTTGGCGCAGAGGGTTCATAGTGGTGGTAAACGATTTGGTACAATATGGATCACAGAATTACTAGCAGAGTTAAGACCCAACGTTTGTGAGGGATTCGCACTGACGACCTTTGGTCCTCGAAACCGTAATGGGGGAGTCACGGCCCACCCTTAGAAGGGCCGTGGCGGCCGAACAGTGGTTGCAGAGGGACGCCACTGCGTCCATTACTAACGCTCTACAATAGAACACCTGCAAAGATGGTGTTGGAATATATACTTTTTTTTTATTTTTCATCTCTCACGCCTTTTTCCTTTTTCACAGGTAGGTGAGCAAGAGTAGCGCTGGAAGAGGGTTCTAAGAAAGGAAGACGGAACACAGTCGGAGGGTTGAGCGAAATGAAGGCGGCGCTGCCTGATGGCGTTGACAAAAAGGGCAACAACGACACTGGGGAGGAAGTGGGAAATGTCAGCGCTAGTGCGTGCAGGCACCATCGCTGGAGGGAAACGTAAACGGCGGTGCCTGTAAAACATTCTGGAAACGGCAGCAGCACGCACACCTGCTTGTATGCATCACCTCGTGGGGCCTCATTCAACATTGCTGTGGTTGACGCTGCACCAGACCCTAGTTATGGGCGGGGAAAACAGGGAAAGTATGCCATGCAGGAAGAGGCTAGAGCAGCTCTAAATGTGGCTTGTCAGCGGTACGCCGACTACACCGACCAAAGCGCCCGTTTAGGCATTGTCTACCTTGACCATCGAACGCTGACGCCGCTATCCGACACCGCGCCCAGCCAAGGCTAAAACGAACTTTCTCACGGCCGTCACCGCAGCACACGAAACCACAGAGCAAGATCACGTGAGGAGAGAGGGCGAGCCGTCTTTGACGTGTGTGTGACTAGTGTACGTGCCGGTACCAGGGATTCAAACGTGGGAAGAACGATGTGAAGGTGTGAAATGTGAATACCGAGAGAGTCAGTCGAAGCTGGACCGAGCGATAGAACGGGCACGCATCGCAACAGCGGAGTTCGCACAGGCGCGTTCTTCTTGCGGACTGACATCCACCTAATTTCCTAATGCGACCTCAATAAATTAGTTCTTGTGTATTTGAGTGTCTGCTAACATGGCGCAGTCGACAGGATGTCAGTCAGACGCAACCACTGAAGACGCAGCGGCTCAACGGCGAACACTCTCGGCTCGCTCCGACTCAACGACCGTCAACTTTCTGCTGTCCTCGGTCGACCGCAACCGCTTGGGCACTGCTACGAAGAAGCAGCTTGCAGACGAATTGAAAGCAAGACAACTGCCGTGCTGCGGAAGCAAGGATGATCTAGTCTCACGAATCCTCGAAGACAACGTTGGTCGACGAGTCTTCGAAGATATGGACACGCCTACGCTAAACCAGGCTGCCAACGACTACGACAGGCAGGCGTACCTGGAGGCGCTGTCTACAATCAAGGAGCTACGCGCCGATGTGGAGACTGCCCGAATGCAGCTTGCCCAGGCGACTGAGTGTATGCTAACAGACTCGTCGTAACCGCCGTCGGGAATAAGCGGCTACATGGTTGTAGCTGCGGCAACGGCCCGACAAAAGCAGCATGCGGCCCCAATGCGACGTAGGCATTCTGGGAATGCAGATTTGGTAGAGAGAGTGGATGTGGAAGATATAGCCGCGAAACCTTCAAAACAGTATTTGTTGTATTTTTAACAGCCGCCGGCATACAGGCTTATCACTCTGATTCTAGACCGCGTATCAGTTCCGTAATCTTTGTTTGTTAATGCTCGATGTCGCCAGTCACACCTTTATCAGTTTTGTTGTAGCGAAAGATGCACCGAGATCTGTCTCGAAGGTTCCGGCCACTCGGGTGTCTTTCCACAATGTTCCAGCCCGTGCTGGTAGCTGTTTGCGACGTTATCTAGATTGTTCTGTGCAGCCTTTAAATTGAGCGTTGACGAGTGTGACGGGCATTCTTTGTCCGACGATCGACGAGCACGTTTGTTTCTATCGCCGCCGCCGAGTTGCTTAGTTCTTTTGCGGGCGCAAGTCAGCCCAAATAAAGAGTTTCTTTAGTGCAATCATCGACCCCTTCATTTGTGTCGTCGACCTCGTCACCACAGGTGCTGCCTTTGATCCTTCAAGCGAAGACCCAAGCCGCGTTCCTGTCGCCCTGGAAAACCAGCCTACAGATCACCGAGCCAGCCGCCGACTTCAAGGCCTACAACCCGAACACGGTCTGCTGCTTGACCCCATTCGATCTCGGAAGGCATCGACGCTGACAATGGCCCAGCCTATAGCACCGGTTATTTTCTTTCAACCCCGGGAGCCCCCCTACTTCCATGGACTACCGGATGAAGATGCGGGAGATTGGATGGACCTTTTCGACCGTGTGGCAGATTTCAACGGCTGGAATGACGCTGCGAAACTTAGGCAAGTCTACTTTGTTCTTCAAGGACATGCCCGAGTTTGGTTCGAAAATCATGAGGCAACTATGAAGGATTGGGAGACTTTCAAGGAAGCGTTTCTGACTCCCTTTTCAAGCATCGTCCGAAAGGAAAGAGCCCAGGCCCTCCTTCAGTCAAGACTGCAACTTCCTAACGAGTCTGTCCTGGCGTACGTTGAGGAGATGAAGCGCCTCTTTCGCCGCGCCGACCCTAACATGACTGAAGGTGAGAGAGTCAAACTTTTAATGCGAGGCGTCAAAGAATCGCTTTTTGGAAATCTTGTCCGAAATCCGCCAAAAACAGTGGCGGAATTTGAAACGGAAGCGTCTGCCATCGAGAAGACGTTGTACACCCGGATGCGCCACTACGAGCGGCCACTTCAGCCAGACTACTCAAGCCACTACCCCAGCGCATCTGCAAGTGGAGAGAACCTTCGTGACCTCATCCGGGAGATCGTGCGAGAAGAGCTCCGCCGAATGCAGCCATCATCGCAACAACCCCAGGTGGCGACGCTCGCGGACGTCGTCCGTGAAGAAGTCCAGCAGGCGCTGGGCGTTCCTGAAGCGACGGCTGCGACTGTTCCAGCACAAGAGGCAACAGCGATGAACTACGCTGGTGCATTACGTCGCCCTCCGCCCCGACGTGATGACTTTCCGAGCCCTCGCCGCTACCGGCCTGTTCCTGAAAACCGCCCCTTGACTCCCGCCCGCCAAGCCTACCAACGACCAACAAGCTCCAGGAAGTGCGACGCATGGAGGACAGCGAACAACCGCCCATTATGCTTCCACTGCGGTGAGGCCGGCCACATTCTGCGGCACTGCCCGTACCGACGAATCGGTCTCCGCCGATTCGCAGTCGACGCTCCACGACCACGCCCAGGTGAACGACCGCAAGAAATCGACAACTATCTGCGTAGCGGTGAGATTGCGCCACCAAGCCGTCGATTCAGGTCTCCATCGCCGTACAGGGCCCACTTTGCGTCGCCAGGACGTAACTATGATGATAGTGTGCGCGGAAGGTCCCCAAGCCCCCGTAGGGGAAACTAAAGGCAGCAACCTTTGGAGGTAAGGTTGCTCAACGGCGAAAAGAAGAAGATCCTCCGCCGCCGACGACCACTAACGACGACGCAACCATTTCATCACCGCTCCACACGACGACATTGCCGACAACACGACCAGAGTGCAAGCAGACACCGCCGCCCAGCGAAGTAACAACGGTATGCCCCGGCCATGACCTGAAGAAACGACGGAGCCGAGATCGGACACTAAGGCCCACGTGCAATGCGAGGACGCGAACAAGTGACCTTGAAGTTGATATCGACGGTCGCAGAGTCACTGCCCTTGTAGACACCGGAGCTGACTATTCAGTCATCAGTGGACCGTTAGCCTCCCATCTCAAGAAAGTTACAACCGCTTGGGATGGCCCGCTGATTCGCACCGCAGGTGGCAACCTGATTACTCCATCGGGACAATTTACTGCAAGAATAACCGTAAATGGGCGTACTTACCCCACCAGCTTCGTGGTCTTGCAGCAGTGTCCCCGCGACGTGATTTTAGGCATTGACTTCTTAAATGAACATAGGGCTATCATCGACCTGCGATCCAAGCTCATCAAGCTCTCTGCAGACAAAGCCATTCATGCTACGACGACGTCGATGCAACACATCCCTCTAAACGTCCTCGATGAAGAATTGACCGTCCCGCCCCGATCAAGCATCGCAGTTAGCGTAGGTAGCGCAAACATCGAAACCGCTGAAGGCATCGTCGAAGGAAATATCCAATTGCTCTTAGAACGAGGTGTCGGCATCGCAAGAGGCATCACGAAATTCCGGAGAGGTCAAGCTCAGGTTCTGGTAACAAACTTCACCGAAGAATACCGGCATCTCAACAAGGGCACGACGATCGCTTTTCTCGACGAATTGGCGGACCTCAAAGATGTATTCGCGCTCCACGACCAAACGCTGGAAGACGCACCGGACCAATTCCGTCTGCCCAAATTTGACATCAACCCGGCATTGACCCACAACAGAAAATACCAGATTCTCAGTCTGCTTCGAAGCTACGGGGAGTGCTTCTCATCGTCATCGAAGGTACGACAAACACCACTGGCCAAGCACCGCATAATAACGGACGAACACACCCGACCTCTGCGTCAAAGCCCTTATCGTGTATCGCCGCGAGAACGCCAGGCCATTCGCGATCAAGTTGAGGAAATGCTGCGTGATGACGTAATCCAGCCATCGAACAGCCCCTGGGCGGCACCAGTCGTTTTGGTGAAGAAGAAAGATGGCACACTTCGCTTCTGCGTTGATTACCGCCGCTTGAATAGCATAACGAAGAAGGATGTCTACCCGCTTCCCCGCATCGACGACACTCTCGACCGGCTCTGCAATGCAAGGTACTTCTCATCGATGGACTTAAAAACCGGATATTGGCAAATTGAGGTCGACGAAAGAGATCGCGAGAAGACCGCATTCATCACACCGGACGGACTTTTTGAGTTCAAGGCGATGCCATTTGGCCTCTGCTCCGCACCAGCCACATTTCAACGAGTGATGGACACAGTCCTGGCAGGCTTGAAGTGGCAAATTTGTTTGGAATATTTGGACGACGTTGTTGTCTTCTCATCAAACTTTGAAGACCACCTAAAACGACTACAGACAGTGCTGGAAGCCATCAAGTCATCGGGGCTAACGCTAAAAGCAGAGAAATGTCACTTCGCCTACGAAGAACTCCGGTTCCTAGGTCACATCGTTAGCAAGGACGGTATACGCCCAGACCCGGAGAAAACAGCTACAATCGCACAATTCCCACCGCCTGCCGACAAGAAAGCTGTGCGCCGATTCCTTGGGCTGTGCGCTTATTATCGACGATTTGTCAGAAACTTTTCGCGGATCGCCGAACCGTTGACGCAGCTTACAAAGGCTGACGTACCTTTTAAATGGGAAGCGCCGCAAGGAGAAGCCTTCGACGAACTTAAGCGCCGCCTGCAATGCCCTCCTGTACTTGGCCACTTTGATGAAAACGCCGAGACCGAAATACACACCGACGCGAGCAGTGTGGGCCTAGGAGCCGTTGTCGTCCAGAAGAGTGCCGGACAGGATAAAGTAATCGCCTACGCTAGCAGGTCCCTCACAAAAGCCGGAGTCAATTACTCGACGACCGAGAAGGAGTGCCTTGCAATCATCTGGGCCACTTCTAAGTTTCGTCCATACCTATACGGCCGACCATTCAAGGTGGTAAGCGACCATCACGCACTCTGCTGGCTGGCTAATTTGAAAGATCCTTCCGGCCGCCTTGCCAGATGGAGCCTACGACTTCAAGAATTTGACATGACTGTTGTCTATAAGTCGGGCCGGAAGCATTCCGACGCAGACTGCTTATCCCGCGCTCCCGTCGATGCTCCCCCGAAGGACAATGACGACGACGCCTTTTTGGGACCGGTAAGCGCCAGCAGTTTCGCAGAACAACAGCGATCAGACCCTGAGCTGAAAGCGCTAGCTGATTACTTGGAAGGAAAGACCGCTTCCCCTACTGGTGTGTTCAGGCGACATTTATCATCCTTCACGTTAAGCAATGGCCTCCTCGTGAAGAACTTCGCACCCAACAAGACCGCGCAGCTTCTCGTAGTGCCTAAAACCCTTCGGCAAGAAATTCTGCAGGCGTTGCACGATGAGCCCACAGCAGGCCACCTCGGATTTGCGCGCACGTTGCGTCGAATCCAGGAGAAGTATTACTGGCCGCGACTGCCTGCCGAAGTTGCCCACTACGTGAAGACGTGTCGTGAGTGCCAACGACGCAAGACGCCGCCGATCAGACCAGCAGGACTACTAAACCCGATACCGCCCCCAATCCTGCCCTTTCAACAAATTGGGATGGATCTCTTCGGCCCCTTTCCATCTTCGTCTAACAAGTGGATCATCGTGGCCACTGACTACCTTACCCGTTACGCCGAAGCAAGAGCACTACCAAATGGTACCGCGGCAGAAGTCGCCAAATTTTTTGTCGAACAAATTCTTTTGCGACACGGCGCCCCAGAAGTGCTTATCACGGACAGGGGAACGGCGTTTACGGCAGAGTTGACGCAAGCCATCTTGGAATAAAGTCACACAAGCCATCGACGAACAACTGCGTACCATCCCCAGACCAATGGCCTTACGGAGCGCCTGAACAAAACGATCACGGACATGATCGCTATGTACGTCGACGCTGAACACAAGACATGGGACGCCATCTTGCCGTACGTGATGTTTGCGTATAACACGGCAGTCCAGGAGACGACCAGAGCGACCCCGTTTAAGCTTGTGTACGGCAGGGAGCCCACGACGACGCTCGACGCAATGCTGCCGCACGTAACCAGCGAAGACAACCTTGACGTCGCTGCCTACCTGCAGCGTGCAGAGGAAGCCCGACGACTCGCACGGCTGCGTATTAAAGACCAACAGCGCACCGACAGCCGACGATACAATTTACCACGACGCCACGCAGAGTACAATCCAGGAGACCAAGTGTGGGTTTGGACACCAATTCGCCGTCGCGGATTAAGTGAAAAGTTGTTGCGTCGATACTTTGGGCCATACAAAATCCTTCGCCGCGTCGGACCACTGGACTATGAAGTCATTCCCGACGGAACGTCAGCATCACAACGGCGACGCGCACGCCCAGAAATTGTACATGTTGTACGACTGAAGCCATATTACGCGCGTTAAATAATCTGGTGTTTAAACTTTGCAGTGTTTGTGTTTAAGTTTCTTTGTTTTGGAACATCGAGGCGATGTTTTTTTAAGGGGGGAGTAATGCCGCGAAACCTTCAAAACAGTATTTGTTGTATTTTTAACAGCCGCCGGCATACAAGCTTATCACTCTGATTCTAGACAGCGTATCAGTTCCGTAATCTTTGTTTGTTAATGCTCGATGTCGCCAGTCACACCTTTATCAGTTTTGTCGTAGCGAAAGATGCACCGAGATCTGTCTCGAAGGTTCCGGCCACTCGGGTGTCTTTCCACAATGTTCCAGCCCGTGCTGGTAGCTGTTTGCGACGTTATCTAGATTGTTCTGTGCAGCCTTTAAATTGAGCGTTGACGAGTGTGACGGGCATTCTTTGTCCGACGATCGACGAGCACGTTTGTTTCCATCGCCGCCGCCGAGTTGCTTAGTTCTTTTGCGGGCGCAAGTCAGCCCAAATAAAGAGTTTCTTTAGTGCAATCATCGACCCCTTCATTTGTGTCGTCGACCTCGTCACCACTACGTGACAATATGTGCTGCTGTGGTTGAAGAGTGTGCTGGGAGAGATGGATGTCATAAAGTGTGAATAAAAGATGCAAAATTTTAGTGATACATCGAACTAGGCTTTCGCTTTCACATTCGTAAAAGAATCCGAGTTGTCCTCCGAAATATTTTCGCCATTGTTTTTGTTCTCCGCGTATATTAGTCTGCAAAATGAGGAATCGTGGATAATTACTTTGCATCCTTATTTCCTTCAATTAAGAATTAAGATGCGCAAAATTTGTCCAGATCGTTCTGATCTTAATCTGGCATTCTCTGGTGATGCAAGGCTCCGTGGCGAAATCGAAAAGTGGTTTAAAAAGAACCTTTCGAAGTTTTATGTGAGACTGCAGAATGAAGTGCCGAACAAGTTGAAAGGCTGCTGTCAGCCCAACCACCAAGCTTTGCTGTCGGGTAGGAGGAATTTGAGAATTTCATAAAAAAATAAAAGCCGTTGAGAATACCAGCATTATGAAGTATAAAAAAAAAACTAATCAAAATACGACTGCATGAATAACTTCAGTGTCTTACCGGTGTCAAAAACACCCCACCAGGCACTTCATGAGAAGAAATCAGATACATACAAATGGCGGGGTATTAAGCATGGACTGAGCCGAATTACACCAGCGAAAGCTTTGTTAAGAATGGTTTTGCATAGTTCAGAAATGTTGTACGTGGTTTGCAGGCTTGAATTGGGGGGTGCTCAAGCTACGCCTTAAATGTAGCGCTTTAAAAATCCCTTTTTCGTTCTATGATTAATATTTCAGTTGTTTTTTTGCGGAAAGGAAGGCGCAATATGCTTCACTCAAGGCCGTTCTGACCCAGTTCAAAGTTATTCGGATCAAGAGGGGCGAAATACGAAGTTGCACCCCAAGTAGTAGAGCGTATACGTTCTAAAATGCAGCTAAAAGAACCGACCCAGATTGGCACAGACCCAGACGGCAACGCATGTACGATGGACGTCCGACCGGCGTCTTTTTTCGGAGGTTTGAATGTTTGAGAGTGAGTGAGTGAACTTTATTAACTGCTCGGGGATCTTTTTCTTCGCCTCTTCAGCCGAGGCTGACGAGTGGTTGGCGCCCCCAGTCCAGGGCACCACTGGCTTTCGCCAGTTTGCGAGAGAAATATGTTGAATTTCGACATACTCCGGATGATACTGATTTCCAACGAGCATCCAAATGTGAACATTTCGACGTTCCCCAAAAATTTCTCGCAAGGCCCCTATTGGTGTAAAAAATTACCAGAAGCACCCTTGTAAAACTCAGCTATCATGTGTGCCACTCGTATGGAAATCCCAATTATACACTATTGCACATTGCCTTTGTCGTGAAAAAACAAATCAGACAGACTATGTAACAGCTGTTAAGGTTTCTGTTCTCTGATTTATTTTCATGAACGCAACAAAACATCGAACAGAAATGTGCAATTACAATTTCAATCAAAGCGACGCACGCATCCTAGCCGAGCTTTGCACTAGTGCACTCTCTCTAAAACATGAAAAATGTACAAGCACAGAATGAAAACATGCGTGCTTGTAAAAAAGCAATTTCGATTCTTCTTAGGCTTTATTGCAAAACCTGCGTAGCCCACACTCAAAATGAATTTGCGCATATTAAAACCGCATATAATATACACAAAACAGGATGGTAAAAACTTGAACAATTTTTGAAAATATCCACAGGTCTTCCCTTGGTGTTCCTGCTGCAAAAGAACTGAGAATTAAGTTCAAGTTACGCGCGCTAAAGTTTGATTAGATCTAAAGGTAAGCAGAGGATGATCGATAGCCTTTTGGAGATGGCACTGTACGTGTGCATCTGCACGCAGAGAGGTCATAAAAAACACATACAGATTGCCTGATGATACATATAGAGTTTGACTATAATCTCAGTTTGAGGTTTCTATATTTGTGTTTTTTTTTTCGATGTCACTGTGACAAAACATGACACTTTATAAAGGTTAGCTGCTGTGAGCCCACAGCAATGCCCAAGACATGGCGTGTGTATGTAGAGGAACTAAGCATAAAGGGTGCTGAATGTTAATATTGCCGTGAACCATTCAAGCCTATTTATTCTTCTTCAACCGCCGCCAGCATGCGGCCTTATCACTGTGATTGTAGCGCCCGAATAGTCTATTTTGTACTCTTTGTTCATGCCCGTTGTCGTGAGACGCGGCTTTATTATTTTCTTTATCACGCAAGATGCGCCGAAATGTATCTCGAAAGGTTCCAGCCACTCGAGTGTGTTTCTACTATGTTCCAGGTTATGTTAGTCCGTTCTCGGCTTTATCTAGATGTTTCTCCGCTGCCTTTAAACTGAGCGTTGACAGATCGGACGCATAGAGAAACATGTTACGTAAAGTGGGCACTCCCGTAGGGCGCTGCGGCCGAGCTACTACACTGCCGCCAGAGCCCCGAGCAGCTGGCCAGACCGTTAATTTCGTCCTCCGAGATTTTAGGCGCGGACTTTAGCTCTGTTTCGGTTTCGGTTTCGATAGCAGTGCTTTCAGTTCTGAATTACCTTTGACTATTAAAATATTCAACTACATTCTCTATAGTGGAGCGCGAGGGTTTTAATACTTCTTTATAAGCACGCCATACATACAGACGTAATAGAGACGGATCTAAACCTCTTTACTGGAAATACCGTGAAGCTTCTCGCAGAACCTAAGCGCGGCTGACTTAGTTCATGCAGGTTGGAATAATGCGATCGGAGCTATTCTTATTGCCAATTTTTGCAGTTATTGAACCGGTTTTCTCTATGGCACACTATAGGAGGCAGTGGATCCATACAAAAAGGTTTATTTTTCTTGTTCACGCTTCGAATTGCATACAAATAATAATGGACCACACACTTCGTAAAATGCATCATATTACGAAGAGTAACCAGAAAGAAGGTATGGAACGCACGTGGCAAGTGTAACGAAGAAAAGAAAAAAATTGCACGAACCCGCTGCGTGTTTTGTCCTCTAAAGCATCACCTGTGAGAACAACACAAGAGCAGTTGGGAACGGAGACACAAGTAAGGAGGAAAAATGCGCGTACAGCTCACGCAAAATTTCTATCCAGCACTAGTTGTGAGCAATAGGCTGAGCCTAAATTTAAACACAACACACGTAATACATAATAGCATCACAATAGTGTAGTAATAGCGATCAAAACTACCCGCTGCCCATTACAGGGAGTCTACTCTACGCGACTAATAGCAATACACTGTTCTTGACATGCTAAATAAAAGTTTGGGGTATAGTACGGGTGAGTCACCGATAAAGGCTGTGTTTTGCACTTTTGATGTTGGCCAGTGACTTTTAAAAAATTACGCATTGTAAACAATGCACAAGCTCTTCAGAAAAACACGACCCCCAAAGCAAACAGTGGCTGCACTAAAAAGTGCTTCACGGCTGATATTCTATGTTATACGTCAAAATACGTTCACGTAGCAAAACAAACGACTGGCTAATAGCGTTCTTAGATCCAGAAGCACCAAAGTTAATTCCGCAGATAAAAGAAAACAAGTTACCGGCAAAACGAGGCGACGCGTAGACAGGCCCGGTGAGGTAGGAGTACCCGGCGGCACATGACCGGCGCCGCATCAACGTTTATATGAAAACAGGACGCTTAGATGCAACCCAGTGTATGATATATTTAAAGTGAAGTGGAACCGCACGTCGGTAAGCCGCCTCGCGGGTGGTCAGACACTTACTCGTTCGGCCGCGAAACGACTTGAGTGTCCGCTCTTTACCTAAGTATGTTTCTCTATGTGCGACGGGCATTCGTAAATCGACGACCGCCGAACACGCTTGTTGCTATTGCCGCCGCAAGTCAGCCCAAATAAAGAGTTTATTCCAATCAATTTCAAGTCTCCTCATTCGTCGCCTATTGTCACCACTACGTGATATCTGGTGGAGGGGCTGAATCCCGGCTACCGGAGGTGAAGAACCCCGTCAATGGGACATACCACCGAGGATGGCACCCAGTCGAGCAGAAGCCACCTGTGGTTCTTCTTAAGCCGCGCGATCTCCTCACCTTCCAAGGACGGCCAGATCGAAGTTGTGGAGGATTGGCTTGACCTCTTCGAACGCATGGCAACATTCAACAATAACGAAGCTACGCTAAGGCAAATGTAATACTTTGTACTCCAGGGATATGCCCGGACATGGTTCGAAAATCACGAAGCTTCTTTGAAGACTGTGAAGTGTTCAAAAAGGTTATCTTGAAGGAATTTACCAGTATCGTAAGAGCAGAAAAAGCTCAGCACTTTCTCCATTCAAGGCTGCAGCTCCCCAACGAGCCTATGCTCATCTATGTTGATGAAATGAAACGCCTCTTCCGCCGCACCAACCCAAGCATGACGGAGGGGGATAAAGTGAAAATTCTTAATGCGAGGCATGATCGCTTTTTTTTTTTTTCTGACTGTTTACGAAATCCACTAACAGGGGCCGAATTCGAAAGGGAGGCGTCCACTATCGAGAGGATTATGGACACCCGCACGCGACAATAGAACCGATCACTTGAAGCTTTGTGTGCAAGCCTCTTCAATGAATCATCGCCAAGAGAAGACAGCCTGAGAGATCCACGAAGTCGTTCGGGAAGAACTGCTCCGCTTGCTACCGTCGTCATAACAGCCGTAGGTAGCGACGCGCCCAGACGTCGTCCGTGTAGAACTTCAGCTGGCACTGGGCATTCCTCAAGCAATGGCTTCGACGTAAGGACAAACTGCGATAAACTATCCTGGCGCGTAGACCCGACGAGACTCGCCAAGCCACCCTCGTCGCGAATTAACCGCTCCTGAACGACGTCCCTTGGCCCCCGCCCGCCAATCCTAAGAACGACATTCCAGACTTAGGAAATGCGATGGCTAGAGAACCTCAATAAACCGACCCCTGTGTTTCCATAGCGGTGAGATCGTCCATATCCTAAGTCATTGTCCATAAAGACGGATTGGCTTCCGTAGTTTTGCCATGAACGCCCCACGACTCCGTCCTGGCGAACGACCACAGGAAATCAACGACTACCTGCGCAGGAAAGAGTATGCGTCGCCAAGCCGCCCATCCCGCTCATCGCCGTACCGCTCACGATTTGCGTCGACGAAGGTCCCCTAGTCTCCGAAGGGGAACTAAAGAGGGCAACCTTTGGAGGTGAGGTTGCTTCAAGGCGAAAAGATCCTCCGCACCAACGACGAGTGATGAAGACGCCGCTTCTACACCGACGTTCCTTATGAAGACGCCCTAGACGATCACACGCCCAGACTTCAAAATGACAACGCCACCCAGCGACATCACAATGGCGTGCCCCAGGCACGACTTCGGTACACGACGAAGCCGAGATCGAATGCCAAAGCCAACATGCAATACGAGGACAAGAACAAGTGACATCGAAGTTTCTGTCGACAGTCGCATGGTTACCGCCTTAGTGGACACGAAGCTAACTATTATATAATCAGTCGCGCGTTCGCCGCCCAGCTTAAGAACGTGACGACCACTTTGGATGGGCCGCTAATCCGCACTGCTGGTGACAACCTTTTTACGCCGTCCGGGCGCTGTACCTCAAGAAGACAGCGAGTGGGCGTACTTATCCTACGAGTTCCGTGGTCCTACCGAACTGCTCGCGAGACGTTATTCTGGGTAAGGATTTTTTCAGTAAACATCGGCCAATCATTGATCTACGCTCAAAGCACATCAATCTCTCGACCGACAACGCTATACTCACTACGGCGACATGGACGCATCACATCGCTCTAATCGACGGAGACTTAACCGTGCCGCCCCGATCAAGCGTCATCGCCTGCATGGAAACGTGACACTGCAACCACCAAATGCGTCGTCGAAGAAACACCCAGTTGCTCTTGGAACGAGGGCTCGGCATATCGCAAGAGGCATCGCTCATATTCAAGGGGGCAAGCTGAGGGGCTAGTGACGAACTTCACTGAAGAATACCGGCATCATAACTAAAGGCACGTCGATCACTTTCATCCACGCGCAGACATCCCAGAAGTCTTCGCCCTCCCCGAGTAGCCTGAAGACGATTCACCCAACCGAGGAAATCACGTCACGTTCGTCATCCATCCCATACCACCCAGGAGGAGAGAAGACCAGATTCAACGTCTTCTTGAAAGCTATAGCGAGTGATTTTCTTCAGCGTCGAGGGTGCGACGAACTCCGTTGGCAAAGCACCGCATTATTACAGACGAATACGCCCGATCTCTTCATCAAATCCCCTATCGTGTATCGCCGCGAGAACGTCAGGCCATCCGTGAGCAAGTCGACGAAATGCTCCGTGACGACATCATCCAGCCATCGAACAGCCCATGGGCGGCTCTTGTCGTTCTTGTGAAGAAGACGGAACACTTTGTTTCTGCATTGATTACCGTCGTTTGAACTGCATAACGAAGAAGGATGTCTACCCGTTCCCTCGCATCAACGAGATCGGCGCTGCAACGCTAAGTACTTCTCATCAATGGACCTGAGGAGCGAGTACTGGCAAATTGAGTGCGACGAAAGAGACTGTGAGAAGACCACGTTCACCACCCAAGTGGCCTCTTCGAGTTCAAGGTGATGCCACTTGGCCTCTTCTCTGCACCAGCGACGTTCCAGCGAGTAATAGATGCCGTACTGGCTGGCTTGAAGTGGCAAATTTGTCTGGTATACCTAGACGACGTCATTGTCTTCTCTTTGAACTTTGAAGAAGCTTTGAGAAAACTTCGAACTTCGCACAGTGCTCGGCGCAATCAAATTGTCATGATTAACGTTTAAAGTATAGAAGTGTCACTTTGCCTACGAAGAGCTGTTGTTTCTGGGTCATATCGTAAGCAAAAAAATAGTTCGCCCCAACGCAAAAAAAATGTGATCACACAGCTCCAACAACCTGGGGACAACAAAGCTGTGCGCCAATTCCTCGGACACGATCTGTCAAGAACGCTTCATGTCTCGCCGAACCTTTGACGCAGCCTGCAAAGGCAGACGTGCCATTTCAGTGGAAAGCCGAAGCCTTCAAGGAACTTATGCGCCGCTTACAGACCCCTCTTGTGCTCCGGCATTTTGAAAAAAAAAATAAAAAACGCTGAGACTGAAATTCATAACGACGCAGGCAGCGTGGGCCTAGGCGCCGGCCTTCTGGAGGACGGCGCTATCCGAGGAATGCCGGAGTAGAAAAAGTTATTGCTTAGGCGAGCAAATCCCTCTCAAAAGCCGAAACCAATTACTGGACGACCGATAAGGAAATCCACGCGATCATCTGGGCCACGTCCGAAGTTCTGTCTGTACCTATAGGGTCGACCATTCAATGTAGTAAGCGATCACCAAACGCTCTGTTGGCTGGCCAATTTGAAAGACCCCTCCGGCTGCCTTGCACGATGGAGCTTACGCCTCCGAGAATTCAACATCACGGTGGTCTACAAGTCTGGTTGCACGCAATCTGACGCAGACTGCTTGTCACGAGGCCCCAGTTGGTACGCCCCGAAGGAAGACCACGACGACGCCTTCTCGGGACCGGTTAGCACCAACAGTTTTGCACAGCAGCAGCGCCCGAACCTCGTGTTCAGGCACCTAACGGATTACGTAGAAGGCAAGGCCGCTTCTCCTCCTACTGTACGTGTTCAGGCGTCAGTTGTCGCCCTTCGCGTTGCACAATGACGTGCTCGTGATGAACTCCCAAAGGAAATTTTGGAGGCTTTGGAGGCTTCCCGCGATGAGCCGAAGAAGGACATATCGGGATGACAGGCACATAGCATCGAGTCCAAGATAAATATTGCTATGTGGTTTATTTACACGGCGGATGTTAGATGCTCTGGACATTAACACACCTAGAGCGGACCGACCCAGCTTCCTCTTTTCTGCTTCTCCCGCCACACTTCCTCTTCCTCCAATACAGGACCGCGGGAAGTGCGCGACAATATTATTGGCCACGGTTACCTGCCGACGTTGCATATTACTTGAAAACGCGTGCCGCGAGTGTCAGCGACGCAAGACGCCTCCGATTAGACTTGCTGGCTACTGGACCCTATCTCACCCCCGGATAAGCTGTTTCAGAAAATTGGAATGGATCTCTTCGGCCCATTTTCGTCTTACCGGGTAAAAGTGGGTCATCGTGGCCCGATTACCTTACCCGCTACGCTGAAGCAAAACCACTGCCTAATGGTACCGCAGGTGAAGTAGCCGACTTTTTCGTCGAGCACATTTTCCTGCGACACGGCGCACCGAGTGCTCATCACAGACAGGAGCACAGCATTTGCAGCTGAGCTCACTCAAGCCATCTTTAAAAACAGCCAGACAAGCCACCGGAGGACGACCGCCTACCACCACAGACAAACGAACTTACACAGCGTTTGAATAAAACTATCATGGACATGTTCGCCATGCATGTCGACGCCGAATACAGGGCATGGAACGCCATCCTGCCCTACGTCATCTTCGCCTATAACACCGCCATTCAGGAGACAACCCGGTCGACTCCGTTCAATCTTGTATATTTCAGGGAGCCCACGACGACGCTCAACGCAATGTTGCCGCACGTAACTGATAAGGATAATGTTGACGTCGCAGCCTACATTCAGCGTGCAGAGGAAGCCCGACGACTCGCCCGGATGCGAATTAAAGACCAGCAACGCACGGGCGACCGACGATAGAACTTGCGACGACGCGACGCAGAGTACAAGTGTGGGTTTGGACACCGATACGCCGTCGCGACTGAGTGAAAAACTCTTGCGGGGTACATAGGCCTGAACAAAGTCCTTCGAAGCATCGGTCAGTTCGACTGCGAAGGCATCCCCAACTGGGTGATCATATCACGCCATATTACGCGCGCTAATGGCCCCAGATGTTTTAATTTCTAGTGTTTTTTGTTTACCTATCTCCGTTCATTTTGGAAGCACCGATGCAATTCCTTTTTAATGAGAAAGTAATACCGCGAACGATTGAAATGTTTGTTTTTTCAACAGCCGCCAGCATGCGGCCTTATCACTGCGATTATAGCACACGAATCGGTTTTGTACTCTTTGCTTGTTCATGCTCGTTGTCAACAGACACGGCTGCATCATTTTCTTTGTCGCGCAAGATGCGCCGAGATGTTGAAAGTGATGTATTTGACTAAAGAGTAGAGCTCAGGGGGTTTGCTTCTGAGCCACTTCGTGGAGCTTGTTATGCATTTCAAGTATTTCGAATCTCTTGATAGTAATAAGATATTTTGTCCTACCCTCTCTAATGGGAAGGACCTCTACTTGTGCTAAAACAGTGTCACGACACGGCTCAGAAGCAAACCCCCTGGTCTGGTGTATACCTCGAAGGGTTCCAGCCACTCGCGTGTGTTTTTACAATGTTCTAGGTAATGCTAGTCCCTTTACGGCTGAGCGTTGGCGGTTGCGACGGGCATTCGTAGATCGACGACCGCCGAGCATGCTTGTTGCTGTCGCCGCCGCCGATTCTCCAAGTTCTTTGCGGGTGCAAGTCAGCCCAACACAGAGTTCATTTGAGCGCAACTCCAGTCTCCTCATTTGCCGCCTTCAGCATTGTCGCCACTAAGTGACAATATAAAGCACAACCACAGAATTGTAGTATTGTCCAGTCAGGCATTGGTGGCAGAAACATGCATTTCAAGCGGCTGGACGGTCACTGCTCAAGTCATTGTAACAACTCTGAAAAGGTGCGACCAATAATAAAATATTTGAATCCTCTCACCTTTATATTCTTGAAACTTCATGGTGTTCTGATCTTTTCCATGTCCCCTTCCCAGAGACGCTCCCCTGGGCATGTTAGAAGCACATCGACTTCATCTTATACAGTAGCACAAAAGCATCTTCTTAGCAAAAGTGTGAGGAAGCAACAATTTATGTTAGTTGAACTGAATAATATGCAAGTCGCAGCACCTGTGTAGCGAGACTTCATAATCATCATCATCAGCCTGACTATACCCACTGCAGGGCGAAGGCCTCTCCCATATTTCTCCACTTAACCCGGTTCTGTGCTAGCTGCATCCACTTGACCCCCGCGAACTTCTTAACCTCATCCGCCCGCCTAACTTTCTGCCGCCCCCTGCTACGCTTTCCTTCTCTTGGAATCCAGTTTGTTACCCTAAGCGACCATCGGTTATCCTCTCTTCGCACTACATGTCCTGCCTATGCCCATTTATTCTTCTTAATTTCCACTAGAATGTCGGTAACTTGAGTTATTTCTCTGATCCACTCTGCACGCTTCCTATCTCTTAATGTTACCCCTACCATTTTTCGTTCCATAGCCCTCTGGGTTGTCCTCAACCTAAGTAGAACTCTCTTGGTTAGCCTCCACGTTTCAGCCCCATAGGTGAATATAGGTAAAATGCAACTGTTGTATACTTTCCGCTTGAGCGATACCGGTAAGCTGCTAGTCATCATCTGTGAGTGTTTGCCAAATGCGCTCCATCCCAATCTTATTCTTCTTGTTATTTCCTTTTCATGGTCCGGATCTGCGGTTACTAGCTGTCCTAAGAAGACATATTCGCCGACTACTTCCAGTGCTTCGCTACCTAACGTAAACTGCTGTTTCTTCCCAAGGCTGTGGAACATTACCTTAGTCTTCTGCATATTGATTTTCAAGCCTACCTTTCTACTTTTTCTGT
This sequence comes from Amblyomma maculatum, assembly GCF_055883805.1. Taxonomy (NCBI): domain Eukaryota; kingdom Metazoa; phylum Arthropoda; class Arachnida; order Ixodida; family Ixodidae; genus Amblyomma; species Amblyomma maculatum. The sequence continues at coordinate 277,130,811 of NC_139344.1, forward strand.
CAAGGTCATCAATCATTATTTGCAGTTCATCCCCCGAGTGGCTTAGCAAGGCAATGTCATCAGCAAATCGCAGATTACTGAGGTATTCTCCATCTACCCTTATCCCTAACTGCTCCCATTCCAAGTCTCTGAATACTTTCTCTAAGCAAGCTGTGAATAGTACTGGGGAGATTGTGTCTCCTTGCCTAACATCTTTCTTTATGGGAATTTTGTTACTTTCTTTATGCAGAACTATGGTTGCTGTGCAGCCACTATATATATCTTCCAGCACTTTCACGTACGGCTCGTCTACCCCTTGATTTCGCAATGCCTGCATCACCACCGAGGTTTCAACTGAGTCAAATGCTTTTTCGTAATCAATGAATGCTATGTATAAGGGCTGGTTATATTCCGAGCATTTTTCTATCACCTGATTGATGGTATGGATATGATCGATAGTAGAGTACCGTTTCCGAAAACCTGCTTGATCCTTTGCTTGATTGCAGTCTAAGGCTGTCCTGATTCTATTAGCAATTACCTTAGTAAATACCTTATACGTAACAGACAGTAAGCTGGTTGGTCTCTAATTTTTAAGGTCCTTAGAATCCCCTTTCTTATGAATGACGATAATGTTTGCATTCTTCCATGGTTCCGGGCCAGTTTTTCTAGCCCGATATTCCCCCCGTCCTTCAGCAAATCTGTAGTTATCTTATCCTCTCCAGCTGATTTCCCCCTTTTCATAGTTTCTAATGCTTTCTTGACCTCGTCCTTCGTCACTGGTGGAACGTCTGACTGTTTTTCCCTACCGCTAATCTTGTTACGGTCCTGACTACTCTGGCTACTGTAGAGATCTGTATAGAACTCCTCGGCTATTTTGACTATCTTGTCCATATTCGTGATGACATTGCCCGCCTTATCCCTTATCGCATACATCTGGTTTTTACCTATGCCCAATTTCTTTTTCACCGCCTTAAGGCTTCCCCCGTTCTTTACAGCATGCTCAATTTTCTCCATGTTATACTTCCTTATATCGGCCACCTTGCGCTTATTGATTAGCTTTGATATCTCGGCTAATTCGATCTGGTCAGTTGGATTGAAAGCTTTCATACTCTGGCTTTTCTTAATCAAATATTTCGTCTCCTTAGACAGCTTACCGGTATCCTCTCTAACTATCCTACCGCCTACTTCTACCGCACACTCAGTACTGATATCTCTGAAAATATTGTTCATTGCTTCTAGGGCAATGTCGCCATCCTCGGTTAGAGCTGAATATCTATTCTGTAGCGAAATCCTGAACTCTTCTTCCCTCCCCCTCACCGCTAATTTGTTGATGGGTTTCTTTCTTACTAATCTGTTGCGTTCTTTCTTCAGATTTAGGCTAATTCGGGACCTCACCATCCTGTGGTCACTGCATCGCACTTTCCCGATTACCTCTACATCCTGCACAATGGCGGGGGTTGAACACATTATGAAGTCGATTTCATTTTTAGTCTCTCCGTTAGGACTTTTCTATGTCCATTTCCGGTTCTTCCGTTTGCTGAAGAAGGTATTCATGATTCTTAAGTTATTGCGCTCTGCAAAACTCAACTAGTAACTCCCCCCTGCTTCCTAGAACCAATTCCATAGTCACCTACTGCCTGGTCTCCTGCCTGCTTTTTCCCTACCTTGGCACTGACGTCGCCCATTAGTACAGTATACTGCGTCTTTACTTTTCGCATTGCCAATTCTACATCTTCGTAGAAGCTTTCAACTGCCTGGTCATCATGACTACATATCGGTGCGTAGGCCTGTACAACCTTCAGTTTGTACCGCTTATTAAAATTAATTACGAGGCCTGCCACCCTCTCGTTAATTTCATTGAATTCATCTATATTATCAGTTATATACTTATTGACATTGAAACCTACTTCTAGTTCTTGCTGAAGCAAACCTCGATAACACAGTACATGCCCGTCCTTCAGTATAGTATGTGTCTCATTCGGCCTCCTAACCTCACTAAGCCCTATGACATCCCATTTCATGCCCTCTAGTTCCTCTAACAGCACTGCTAATTTAGCTTCACTAGCTAGGGTTCTAGCATTAAACGTTGCCAGGGTCAGTTTCCAAGGGCGGCCTGTCCAGCGGAGCCAGAGATTCTTACTACCCCTGGCTACGTCACAGGTCTGACCGGCGCCGTGGTCAGTTGTTCCGCAGCCGCTGGTGACTGAGGGCCGGGGTTTTATGGAGCTTATCATAGGAGGTTGCGGCCAACTCCTGTTCTGGTGAGGGAGTGCGTTGCCGGAGGTGTTCACCGGCATCAGGTCGCACCCCAAACCTGTTTATGCAATTTCATCGACACGCAGATTACTTTTTTTTATTTTGTTTAATCCGGCGGAGAATTGCGCGGCACCGGGATTTGAACCCCGGTCCTCTTGCATGCGAGGCGGATGTTCTACCGCTATGCCACCGCTGCACCAGTGAGACTTCACATGCAGCTAAACCCGAGTGTGGAAGTACAGCACACCGCAGTAATTGTAGAGTTGTCATTCTTCTACAAGAATTAAAAACAAATTTCTTCGTTTATTCACTGTTCTCCCATATGTGGCATTACACTGCCCATAGTTAGAGTTAAACAATATGCAGGAAAATAAGAAAAGCTAGCATCCATAAGCTTCTTTATGTTATCTGGAGTACATGGCATGGACGTCGGATAGTTCCTAAAAAGCATTCTCATCATTTTTGTATACCAAGTATATGCTTGCATGCTAAAGATTTCTTGACTTTGCACCACAAATGAGAAGAAAAATACAATTCGTAGATTCTGTTCACCCATGTTGACGGTCTGTATAGTAGAGGCTTCTAGCTGTCCAGAGGATACACTGTACAAGCAGGGGCAAATTCAAAGGGGGGGGGGGGGGGGGCACTTGGTGCCTCCCGAGGTCTCCTTGTCCAACAACGACCCATAAATTTGTCCCTGTGCACTGTGCGCAAACTACCGCTAAGGTAAAGAAATCAGTGATCAGTGCATAAAAGATATGAGAGCTACACCTTAGCCACAGTAATAAAAAGGGTTTTGATGTTGAAGTACTTCCTGAAGGCACGGCCTGGGGCATAACTACTAGAATTAGTGTCTGCTGGGCCTTATTTGAATAACAAAAAGGCCAGTATAAACCTACTTAAGGAGATGTTATTATATATTTTCCCTCCTACAAAGCATCATGCACTAGCATTAAAGATATCATTAAGCTTTGTGAAAGATTTCTGACCCCTTTGTTACTTTTTGCAGGATTGAACAAAAGTGGTTATCCTCTTGAGAAAGGCACATAGCAAACACAGTTATATACGAATGAAACTCAATATATGAATAAAGGGAACACATCACAATTTGCTGCGTTTCGAAAACGAGAAGTCTATCACTTTAAGTCATATGGGTTTGCCTACATCTTTGCTCATCAGCTAGAGAGAAACAATGCCCAATAAACTACCGATTCTGTCTCTGTCAGCATTTTTACAAGGGGATAAGGGTGCAGTTATTAACATTTCTCCTTCTAACTATGGTACCACAATTTAGTAAACTTAAAAGCTCGGGCTTCATGCCTGTTTTACCTATGACAATATGGCACACACGTTTGAATTAAAGTCTGCTGTATAGAAGGAAAAGAGGTAGGCTTATCCACATGTGCCTTTTAAGGTTGTCTGACACTTCTGAGGGCGAAGAATCCGAGTTGTCAAGGCTGTCAAATAAGAATCACTATAAGGATCCCATGCCACAGAAGGCATCTTATTACCTGAGGGGGATATTCTCTGCTGGCCAGGTATGAGGTGAGTTAAACTTATACAATTTTGTCTAGCCTCATGATATGAGTAAAGAAGCATGTGTGCACTTAAAATACTAGTTATGTATTTCAAGGGGTGGTGGTAAGAAGTAACATGGTGAACATTATGAGATTTCAGTAAATAGTAATCGTTTATGCCAGTGCTACATATAATGAAACTTGAAACATCCCACAGCAAGGAAAGTCCTGTATATGCTTGAGGTTTGATAATGCTCAAAAAACTTTTAAAAAGTCATGATCACGTTTGAATAACAACATTGATTATAATAATGATACAAATACTCACTTTTGTACATGTTGAAGACATGACAATGCAAAAAGACTTTTTTTTTTGCCTCAGATGACCGTTAATCCAGCAGAAATTTTGCCCCGATGCTCACAGTACTGCTTCAGGTTGGCCCATAAAATTGGCTACTGCAAGTGGCACCTGAAACAATTTTGTAAAGCCACATGTTAGTCTTCAATGAGCAAAAGTATTGCCACACCGAAGCAACACACAAACATCTTCACAACACAGTAAAAGCACAAGCTTGTAGGATGACCAGGTCCAGGTTTTGCTCTAGACCGCAGCATCTGTCCAGCAGCTATAAAAATCCTTGCATGTGAGCGCAATGCTATTCATTCAATTTATGGCTATCACTATACTCACAAGCCATGGTTAAAAACCCAACTTATATTACTTCAACCTGTCAAGTAAAAAACCATTTTCATAGCAAAATTTAGGAGCATGATAACGTGATGAGACCTTCCGGTGGTAGACATAAGACCAGATTTTACACTATAATGTACTGCTGGCTCTGGTGTAATTTTGTCATTATTCCAACTACAGTCACTAACATACTTAGCTTAGGAGAAACCTCTGAAAGTCTGTGAGGACAAGACAATAATAATTTTCTTTTGGTCCCTGTTGCTTCCTTCACATATTTTTGAGAGCATACGGCTTGTGTGTTCTGCCAGTATGCCTGCTGCGAATAACACATGGCCGGTGGTGCAGTTGCCAAAGCTCACCTTTCAATTGGCCTGTCAATGCTCAAAGAAACCACTGCACTTTCTCTGTCGTGAAAGAAAGAAAGAAAGAAAGAAAGAAAGAAAGAAAGAAAGAAAGAAAGAAAGAAAGAAAGAAAGAAAGAAAGAAAGAAAGAAAGAAAGAAAGAAAGAAAGAAAGAAAGAAAGAAAGAAAGAAAGAAAGAAAGAAAGCTTTCAGTCATTTGGCAGTTAGTGCATAGTGCATACAGCAGTTCCTTCTGCACGCTGAAGTTGTACTCAAGCTCAGGAGAAAGGTCAATGACAGGCCATTAAAAAGAACCCACGTGGCGTTGGCAGAACTGTAAGCACGTCTTAAGGTAGACCTGAGTGCAAAAACTTTGCCTTATAGTTTTTATAAAGCACCCTGCGCCTTCTTTGCAACTCCTGATTTGCAGCTCAGAAAGCTGCTCCTTTATCAGAGACAGACAAGTTGCGCGGATAGTAGAGGCCGCACCATAAGCAATCTGACTGGCTTACCGGTGCGACAATGCCGAAAACGACGGCCATCGTACATGGAGCTGCACTTTCGTATTTACGTGGAGCCGTCTTTATTCTCGTTGAAAACGCAAGCAAGTTCACTTGACCGTTAAGCTGACAGAGCTGCTTTCTTGCCGCCTGTGTATACTAAGGTGCAAATGTTTAGTCAGCGGAATTTTCGGTTTAACATTCGTAGGTGTTAAAATGCAATGTAGCGATTCGGCATGCAAGCAGCGAAGCTGCTGCATCTAGTTCTCACGCGTCGGTGCCTAAAAAATTACAGTATTGCACTTAGCTTCACTTACTTTAACGGCGAAAGCTTTTCTTCCTTTTTCTCTTCTACCTGGTCTGTCTACTTGTTCTCTTCTTCCTCTATCTTGCGAGTTCGTGTACTTCTTGTGTTGTCGTTCGCTCAACTGATAGCACATACAGATGGGGATCGGCTAAAAATTGGGGTGAAGAGAGATTTTAAGAGTTTTAAGAGATGTATATTTACATCGTCAAAAAATAAAGTGATTTCCAGCGAATAGAGAAGGAAACGAAACGACGAAACACCGAAAAAAAAAGATACAAAATCATAACGAATTCCGGAGGTGAACACTGTGAGATTTAACAAAACTTAAAATTGGGCTAGATGGTGCATTGCTTGACTAAAGATAAAGCGCACAGGAAACACACACTCTTGTGTGTTTTCTGTGCTTCTCTTGTGCTTCTCTTGTGTGCGTTTCCTGAGCGCTTTATCTTTAGTCAAACTGTGAGATTTGTAGCCAGTGATTTAAAAATTTGTTATATTAGCAAGGGAGGCGTTCAGATTCCATTAAGAAGTTTTGAATGGCAGTAAACACAGACCTGTGGATGTACCCAAATATGGCAGCGCCAAAGGCCCATAAGATCTGGCTGCTCAAACTAAGTACAAGCTGTTGCAACGGCTTCTCCAAATACTGCCTTCTCATCATGGTGAAGCGGCGGCAAAACAGCAAGAAATGTTCTACTGATTCCGGTTTCCCGCAGATGATTTACCAACTAGCCCGTTTCTTCACCCTTGCAAGTGATTAGCCTGATTTCCTGCTCCATGAATACCTGAGATGCAGGTATTCGTCAGATGTTAAAAGAGAATTTCATTCCTTTTGTTCTCTTTTCTTTGCCTTCACCGTCAGCGACATCGGCATCTCAAGACTGCTCTCCTCGACATGCGTGAATGACTTTAATTACACGCGGTGGTCCTATAGGGGGCTTTTTATAGGGATTAGGCCTAACTGCCCGAAAGGGGAAATTATGGCGATGTTAGAACCCATTGTGACGTCCTGACCGGTGACATTATATCGTCGTCAGAACCTTTTGCGACGTCTGGAGGACACATTTCGTGGAATCTCGTGGAAGTGAGGTTTTAACTACGAGCCTAGAGAGGCTTTCACCTCAAACGTTCCACCAAATAAACAAAGGTTCGATGAAACGGTTTGCAAGCGATCGTCAGAGTAGTCTCGCGGGGGCGTACATTGCTCCGATGGCCGGAGGCCTGCGAGAAGCCGCTGAAAGGCAAGCGCGGCGCCTAACACCCAGACAGCGGATCATTGCTTGGTGGTTGTCTCGAACCACTGAATAAGCGTGCGGCAAGGAAACGCGCTTATAACACGAGAAAAGCCACTGCTGAGCAAACGCAGGTCAGAAGCGTGAAGCGGGTGCCGCATTGAAAAGTTCTAACAAAGAAGCGGCCACTATCCGCAGCGGGCCAGGCAGGTGTGGCACCGAGATGCGCAGCACGGCCCGACTGAGGGTCGGGACCATTGTCCAGTAACGACGACTAGTCGTTTGGGTACGATAATTGTGTTAACCCCGGTCGGTGTAGGCACGCGGTAGCGTGGGAGTCACTGTGAAGCGTTGGCTCAGTGTTGCAAGAGTTCTTGGCGTATGCATAGTACATAAAGGGGCTTGTTGGCACTGAGGTATTCGCGCAGTGCTGGGGACGGCACCCACGGAGGCCGTTGAAATGACAGATGAGTGGATGTTTGGTCGACGAAGCCCGTGCATTTTCAAAACAGAGAGGTACCTGCTTGCAAGGGTCCTTTGCGTGACGTTCCAGCAATAATCACGCGCTCGAAAGGCGAAGGTTAGGAAGGTGCAGATTTTGGGAGAAACGGGGGGCCAAGGAAACAGCCACTTATTGCAGTACATGACGCCATGGACTACGGGATGGGTTTATGTATATACGCTTTTGTGTTAGCTTTAGGGATGTTTGTCTTCTATTATTATTTTTATCTGGTCCAGCCCTCAGTTTCTCATGGACTTTGTTCTGCAACTTCTCTGTTTGCTTCGTCTGGCAAGCACTTTGGACATGATCCCCATCGTGGCCGGCATCAGGGAAGGTAGTTGTTGGGCTAGTGGGTATTCTAGATTTAAGGACATAGTTCTCAGCGCAAAGGCACGCGGCTAAAGAAAAAAAAAAAAAAAGAAAACTAGGGACGGAACACGTCCCTAGTCTTTCTTTTTTTTTTCTTTTTTTTTTTGCGTACGTGCCTTTGCGCTGCGAACTATGTGGCCGGCATAGTTTGCTGCAACCAACTTTCCGTCTCTGTTGTTCATTAACACCAGCGGATACCCGTTGATCCCGTGGTTGAGCTCAACTGTGGAAGGGGCGAGGGTCTCGCCGGATGGTCCCACAGGCCTTCTACCACGCTCTGCTCAGGGGAGGGCTCTGTGCTCCTTTGTTGAGCATAAGTGCTTTGGGCCTGCCCGATCTGCTCGCCTTGAGGTGCAACATGACTATGACGTGGAGCTTTGAGCCACTTTTGCCGAACGGATATGCTCTTCTGAGCTGCATTCTGCATTTTAAAACTTTCCGCTGTAGTCTATTATTTATTTCGTTTGTATTGGTCTATCGAGGGCCCCGGTACAGCCTTCTGACTATGAGATCCCCATCTATATTTTTATGTACTCGGTAAAAACATCGGAACTAGTAAACTTTGTGGGAGCCGCGCCAAGCGCCTTCAAATGCCGCTCGCAATAACTCTTCCCTCTCCTGCGCGGGTCGAGGCGCACTATCGCCTCGCGCGGTCCATTCTGCTTCGTCCTTCGTGCGTCGACTGCTGCCTGCCGGAATCCCCCTGGCCTCCGCCAGGGACGCCATGTAAAGAATAAACATCCATTTATCCGTACGTGCCACCTCGGCCTGTCTCTTTGTCTCTAGTGGGCAGAGGAATCGCCCGCAACTTTCACTAGGCTTGAAAGGGATTAGCTTTCGTACCTGCTGCAACAGGAACTTCCTGCATGAACTGCACCATAGGAAACTGAACTTGCTGCAACCAGTGTGGCGCATGCGGCTTTGGGAAGTACGCATTTTGGCTGCACGCAGACGCAATCGACTTTACTCATGGTCGCTCACAGAAGACGCGAAACCTATACAACATGAGCTGGAGGACTAGTTCTCTGTCCCCGTCTCTCGTCTAGGCCTCGTGCCGTTGAGCTGAAGCTAAATATGGAAGCTGCACCTCGCTGGGGAAAGTGAAAGGAGACGCACAATGCGCGTGGCCATATTGAACACAGTTAAGACACCAAAAATAATTAGGCCTGGTGTCTTGCAACTTGTCCTCGTATTTCGCTCTGTTCGCAAAAATGAATGAAATGATCAGGTTTGCGGGTAGGCATGTAGTATCTAGTCACCTGCTGGCACATGTCCAAAAATGCGTGCACTTTTCCCTGGTAGCTGCAATGCCGCGGACCGCTATGAAACGGCGCGGATGGAACCCCATCATCTCCATATTCTTCGCGTGCACCATTCCACAATCGTCTGCAGAGACAAGCACTGCACTCGCTCTTGAGGACGCCGGCCCTAGATTCTGCCCAGTTGTGCTGCATCGAACCCCTCACGACTGCGATGGTTGGCAAGGCTTCCATGGCAGACTTGGTTTCAAGCTGGCTGAGCAACACAGGCTGGTTAGGCTATCGAAACAGCGCAAGAGGCCTGCACGTATCAGTACAATCCTACTGTTAACACTGCATGTGCTGGTATGCACTGTGCATTGTGCTGGTGCATCAGTGAGCTGAAGCTGCCTTTGAGTCCTGGTGAGGACACCGTGTGCTGGATCATAGACTCGGTCGAAGGCGGCAAGGGGTTCCGATCTATAGAAGTGCGTTCCCTGGGAACTGATAGGAGCGAATGCTCACCATGGGCTCTGAGCAAAAAAGGCGGTACCAACCTGCATAATAACGTCAGGCTCTCCGTGAACACTGATATCATCATCATCATCATCATCATCATCATCATCATCAGCCTGATTATACCCACTGCAGGGCGAAGGCCTCTCCCATATTTCTCCACTTAACCCGGTTCTGTGCTAGTTGCATCCACTTTACCCTTGCGAGCTTCTTAATCTCATCCGCCCACCTAACTTTCTGCCGCCCCCTGCTACGCTTTCCTTCCCTTGGAATCCAGTTTGTTACCCTAAGCGACCATCGGTTATACTCTCTTCGCACTACATGTCCTGCCCATGTCCATTTCTTCTCCTTAATTTCCACTAGGATGTCGGTAACTTGAGTTGTTTCTCTGACCCACTCTGCACGCTTCCTATCTCTTAATGTTACCCCTACCAGTTTTCATTCTATAGCCCTCTGCGTTGTCCTCAACTTAAGTAGAACTCTCTTGGTTAGCCTGCACGTTTCAGCCCCATAGGTGAGTACATGTAAGATGCAACTGTTGTATATTTTCCTCTTGAGCGATACCGGTAAGCTGCTAGTCATAATCTGCGAGTGCTTGCCAAATGCGCTCCATCCCAATCTTATTCTTCTTGTTATTTCTTTTTCATGGTCCGGATCTGCGGTTACTACCTGTCCTAAGTAGACATATTCGCCTACTACTTCCAGTATTTCGCTACCTAATGTAAACTGCTGTTCCTTTACGAGGCTGTTGAACATTACCTTAGTCTTCTGCATATTGATTTTCAAGCCTACCTTTCTACTTTTCCTGTCTAGGTCATCAATCATTATTTGCAGTTGATCCCCTGAGTTGCTTAGCAAGGCAATGTCATCAGCAAATCGCAGATAACTGAGGTATTCTGCATCTACCCTTATTCCTAACTGCTCCCATTCCAAGTCTCTGAATACTTCCTCTAAAAAAGCTGTGAATAGTACTGGGGAGATTGTGTCTCCTTGCCTAACACCTTTCTTTATGGGAATTTTGTTACTTTCTTTATGCAGAACTATGGTTGCTGTGCAGCCACTATATATATCTTCCAGCACTTTCACGTACGGCTCGTCTACCCCCTGATTTCGCAATGCCTGCATCACCGCCGAGGTTTCAACAGAGTCAAATGCTTTTTCGTAATCAATGAATGCTATGTATAAGGGCTGATTATATTCCGAGCATTTTTCTTATCACCTGATTGATGGTATTGATATGATCGATAGTAGAGTACCGTTTCCGAAACCCTGCTTGATCCTTTGCTTGATTGCAGTCTAAGGTTGCCTTGATTCTATTAGCGATTACCTTAGTAAATAACTTATACGTAACAGACAGTAAGCTGATTGGTCTGTAATTTTTAAGGTCCTTAGAGTCCCCTTTCTTGTGAATGAGGATGGTTCCATGGTTCCGGTACCGTCGATGACCCCAGGCACTGCGTATACAGGGTGGCCAGTTTTTCTAGCACGATATCCCCCCCGTCCTTCAGCAAATCTGTAGTTATCTGATCCTCCCCAGCTGATTTCCCCTTTTTCATAGTTTCTAATGCTTTCTTGACCTCGTCCTTCGTTATTGGTGGAACGTCTGACTGTTTTTCCCTACCGCCAATCTCATTACGGTCCTGACTACTTTGGCTACTGTAGAGATCTGTATAGAACTCCTCGGCTACTTTGACTATCTTGTCCATATTAGTGATGACGTTGCCCGCCTTCTCCCTTATCGCATACATCTGGTTTTTGCCTATGCCCAATTTCTTCTTTACCGCTTTAAGGCTTCCCGCGTTCTTCGAACACTGATATTCTTGCCGGTTAAAAAGGGACTCCAATTTTGGCGCACAAATTCTTGCACACGTGCACGAAGACGCTGCAGGAATACATTTAACGCGCAGGACTTTCATTTGAGCAGCCAGTGTTGCAAATGACGCAGTTTGATAAGCGCTGCTGCCTGAGGACATTTTGTGTTTCTGAAATTGACCCATGCATCCGTGGCTCGGTTTCTTGGTTATAGAAGTAAATGCTTTCTGTGAGCGTTTTAATTGATCCGCATTCGTCGTTTTGTATCTGCACTCGTCGTTTTGTTGTCACGTAATTGTTCTTCGGTGCGGTGTTCAACGTATGGAAGAGATCCGTATGTTTGGTGCTGTCGTAGTGTCGCATCAGCAGGTCCCCTATCCCTCATTTATTCTAAACGTTTATTTAAGCTACGACTGGAAATTTCAGAATTTTTCTCTCCTCCGGAATAAGGTGATCGAGTGAGAAATTAAGTCCCCAAACAGAACCGCTCTCTCGCATGCCAACTTCGCAGCTAGAACAAAAAGTTTACAGGCACGCTCATGGGCGAGAGTATAGGTAAAGGCAGGGAAATTGCGAGAACATTCTAGGAGTGCTAATAGAGGGGGCCAGCCGCGCTCGGGCATCAGCCAGGCCACATGGCTGCCGGACGCACCAGTGATACCGCTCACTGAACTTCGAGCAGAGCAGCGCACTTGGGCACCGTTGCTGCTTTCGCGGTTTGAGAAGCCGCCACCGGCTTGCACAGCGCGCTCGGCAGCCCTCTTGATGCTTTATCTGTTCTTCTTTTCGCTAGCGAGGCCTTCGATCCCCTTTTGACCTCTACGTGTGGCTACATAAATCTACCGGTGGCGGTTGTAGGCGGAAGTATTCCCTGATTTATCTTACTACACTGCACGACCATGGCTATACGGCCCAAATTCCGCCCGACATTGCAAGCGCAGAACGAAAGAATATTAATTCAGACGACAATTTAGCCCCTTGCAAGTGCGCAAGCGCAAGGGCGTATCGTACTTTTCAGCTCAAACCTAAACAAAAATAAAGGTATAATATTCACGCCGAATTCAGTTCTTTAAATTCCGTTTTAACCGAAAAATGTCGGTAGTATTGGCATGCAAGACATAGCCATCTGGAGAGAGACTACGAGTTACACTTAGTAAAAGTTGCACATTGACGAAATGGAGGAACCACGAGGGAGTGACGGTATTGGGGTGCCGTTGGATGAGCAGCGCAGCCGCAGTGCACGATTTGAGATACCGCTTCGCAAGCTTACACCTACGCCTCTATAAACCGGGAAGCACTGGCTTCTCGCCGCCTGCTCTAATTGTCCTCTGCCATCACCTGCCTAGAGCCGTTAGCCGAATAAGTAAGTTTGTCAACTTCATATGGCACACTGACACGAAGCCATTAATGGGCTTAACGAAAAAGTATCCTGTTTTGGCTACCACGATGGTTGAGCAGCAGTTCTATATTTGCCTTTAACACGCAGATCCCGTGATGCACCGCCTTGTCGCTAAACTCAGAGCGTCAATCCAACAGTAAAATGTGAACTGTAAGTTTCTAGAAGTAAACTTCGGCTCGCGTTTTTGTTTGTAGGCTCTGTTACTCAATTGGTGTTACTATGACGACCGCAAAATTTCTGCAAGCGCAGCTCAAGTACTACATTTTGTACGTTAATTACTGATAAATAAAATGTTTTGCTGATAAAAGGTGGACTCTCAAGTACGTTGGTCCTTAAAGAATAGCGACATTATATTGCCAAGGAAAATACAGTAATTTATTTGTCAGATATAATAGTCGATGAAAAAGAAAGCGAAACTTAACACTCGAAAGTAAACACAAAAGAAAAGTCCTCCCACTTTTCAAACAATAAAAACCAAGTAGTTCAGCACCTAATTCCAACAGAACGCGATAAACTGCGGCGATGACCGAATGGTCTCTCAGGCAACAGTAAAAGAATCTGCTCGACTTCCGCCGCTGCCGGTTCAAATCTCTCTGTGACGATTAGATAGGGGCAGTTTCTTTCTGATACGTACACCATTCAAGCTGAAAGTATGTCTGCAACGAGACAGCCAACAAATTTTCGACGTTCAACGAAAACTACTGGCGGTTCATAGCTGGATTGTTCTTTCTTTTTTTTTTTTTTTCGTACTCCAGTAGTTGCATTCTTCTCTACTGTTTGTCTCTTTGGCTGCTGTCATTATGCACGATTTCTTTCGCCTATCTGTGAAAGCCACCACAAAATTGTGCTCGCAAAATGCCGGGTCAATCTGCGGAAACCCTTCAGTGAACTATCTGCTCATTTTACTTGGAATAGTGTGTCCTTTATATTTTTTTGCCACATAACTTTCGGTCACAGCGCATTGTAAAAGGTTCCGGCATATTTATGCTTTTTTTTTTCTCTGATTATGAAGTTGAGGGTGGAAGGGAGGAGCGAAATTCAGACCTTGTACGTGGACGCGATTCGCAGAATACGCTGTCCTGTACTACGTGCGCCCTTGTCAGCCGTACGGCCGTCTAGGAAAGGGTATCTATACCTCTGCAGTGGTTGCTATGTGCGGGCACACAATGGGTCATTGTAACCTCGACGAGGTGTTGCGTTGCTTCCTTTCACATCCAGCATCAAGTTGACACTCCTCGCATAGAGCCGCCGTGAAGAGCGAAATTGAACGAACCGGGCAGAAAGATCGCTGTCGGATGATATACTGTAGCTGCTAGCTAAGCGAGAAGTAGTGTCAACCACCCCCAAAAGATTTTCATACCCCAGCCTCCCAGGGACATTTGATGTGTTGATAATCGTAACCAGTCAAGCTAAGTCCCTTTGGAGGGCAAAGTCCTTCCCCTGAACTCTTGCTTATCTTAGCACCATCGGCGTGCTTGAATATTATTTCCCATCCACAATAATAGGGGTCCTCTGTTATATAGTTCCTCTACCGGTTCATCCCAAGTTGTATATTTGATGGGTACACCAAAGTATTATCAACTCTAAAAATAACTTCTTTAATTTAGCAGCCATGTAGGCTTTGTATACATATAGCCTGAACGAATTTGATCAATCGTTTGTAATGCTTCTGTAATCGCGTGCCTCTTCCGAGTACTCCATGAACAAAGAAATATATGATCTCATGTTTTACTACTAAGCACAGAAAAACCATGTTTTCGTGGTTCCCAACCAGCACACGCGAACTTTCAGCGTTTACGCGAATTTTTCACTCCTATGCATGTACAGGTGCGGCGAAAATTTTAGAGAGCACGTTTCGGCTTTTGAAAATACCTGACGCATTCCATAGAGAATATGTGAAAGTCCGTGTGTACCAGCAACACGGACAAAAGTGAGTATTAAGTGTTTGCTAATTTTCGTTAGGGACGGTGTGAGGAGAGTTTGTCCGCCGAAACATATATGTGTTCCGCAATATTAGGTCCGGAACTTCACATGACACGCCAACTCAATGCAGGGCGGACATGCATCCGCGCGGTCTACGCTAGCCGCTCATTTCGAAACTGTGACGCGGTCAGGGAGCAGATGGCAGAGGCCACAGCCTGCCTCAGCCAGTGTATTCACAAAGAGATAAGATAAATCGCTTGTGTACCGCTGATCGTGCCCTCCCGAACCCGACATTAAACGGTCCGATGCTCACGCCCCCTACCAGTCATCACTTTTTCGCTTTTGAGCAGTTCCGCGATTTCCGTCTCATACTAGCTGAGAGGTAGCATATACCTACCGCAAAAAAAGCAGAGATGGCGGTTAACTTTCGCGGGGATAACGCAGCGATCTTTGTTCTACCATCGACCCATTCTGATTATTTTCTTTCTTCGTCATTGCCATAAACGTCGTTGGAATCTCGCACTCTGTGTGGGAAGTATAGAGGGAAAAAGTTGATTATAGAAGAATTTGATTGCGAGATAGCACGCCACTCCCTCGAGCATTCGAAATGATGAGGGGGCCGGCTGATCCCTCTCCAGAGCTGTGTGCCAAGCTTTTCCAGTGGTACGTTGTGAACATGGTGGTCCGTGGTGTCCAAATGGCATACATGCTTTGCTAGCTTGGGTGCCAACGCTGCAAGGCAGTTTGAATACATTTGCGGCGTAGAGATATTATGTTTACGTCTCCTTTTTACCACGTTCGTAGCAGCCGGCGGAAAGGTCGCACATTCCAATCAGATTGTTTCGTTACATTTTGCTTTTACTTCGCTGGCGAAACGCCTTTCTTATGTTTAAAGCCTAATAAGTCGCTTGAATTGTTTGCTATCGACACAAATATAGCCTCCTCTTTTCCGCTGATATGGACAGCGATTTGTTACAGACCGGAAACGAGACTCAGCAGCCAAGAGTACACATGCACGCTTATCGCCTGTGTTCGGGGTATGTGTCACAGCGATGTCGCCCGTGGAAAACCTGCGGAATGTGGCGGGTCGTCAGAGCGGCGACGTGACTTCACTAGATGGACACCGCTTGTTGTTGTGGCTGCGCCGCAATGAAAGCGACTGCGATTTCGCCGCTGTGAGAGAAGGCCGAGGTCGACACGCCCTCATATGCGAATACAGCCATATTTGTTTCATTTGTTTCTCGCTCCGCTACGGCCCCTTACCCTCCTCCTCTCCGTGTTTTCTACTTAAAAAGCAAAGGGGATAGCGTCTTCTTTTTTTTTTTTTTTATCTGTCTGCATGCCTGTTGACTCTGAAAATGGAAACTATACAGTCAAGTCAGAGGCCGATCCTCAAATCCATTTGAATGCTTCTTTAATGACGGGCATCTCGCATGCACGCCAGTCATGAACTCTCTCGTGTTTGTATGCGATATGCCTTACTGTTCGGTCTCTCACTCCCTACCTTGAGATGTGCTGTCAAGTTCATTGCTGTGAATTTGTCAGCATATACAGGCTGTCCTCCTGTGTGGTTTTCAATTACACAGCTCATGCCGGAAAAACCGTTGGAGATCTATGAATCTCACTCCGGTGGAATATAGGAAAGAGTTGGATTTAAAAAAAAAAAAAAAAAAAACCAAGCCAACCAAGTCCCTAAGGCCCTCGTCACAAGTAAGATATCGGCACATCCAAGAGTTTCATAGGAGCCTTAGTTGCGCTATGAGTTATGAAGATATGGAGATACATAAGCGCTATGAAGACTGCAGAAGGGTCAAATGCGGCCCGACTTCTATAGTTTTTCTGTTAGATGCCAGGTACGTTTTATTCAGTACAGCTACCGACGACCTCATCGGTTTCATTCTACTGGTTTAAGCAATGTGTTTTACACAACCTTTGTTAATGGAGGCTTTCCGCATACAGGAGACGTGCCAGCGTATAGCTATAGCGTAGACTTATACCGGTGTACCTGGAGCCCGCTGCACTATGCACTGGCAAGGGAGGGGAAAGGAGGGTCCACTGCACTTGCCTAGGAAATCTCATGTAAACCGGTATACGTCTACGCTAGCACGTCTCCGGTATGCTAAAAGCCGCTAACATGTTTAACATCATAAGCTAATGGAGAACTTCACTGAAGAAAATATTTCACCCGAAAATAGCAATTTGTTCGATGCGTACTGCAGCTGTCCCGCTGCAGTGATGGAATCAGTTCTCTCTCTCTCTCTCTCTCTCTCTTTCAGTTAGGTTCATCCTATTTTTCAGTCTAACGCAGGAGACACGTGTCTTAGTTAGAACTTTAATTGGATACTGATAACAAAAGAGCACTCTAGTTAACACAAGAGCGTCATCATGATGGCGAAGCACTTCGGGGGAGCTCGCTAAAATTCAGCTTGCCACAATACTATCCTTCATGGGTTTTAATGCGAAAGCATTCGTTGCCTCGTCACTGGCGTGTGCGCGATGTGTCTGCAAAGGCGTGTCCTCGACAAGAAGAGAATCAGTGAAAATCGTGTCCACGCCAGGGCTCGAACCGAGCGCGCACATCACTGCTCTCTACGCCAACTTCCTGAGCACCAGTCCATAATTTCCCTTGTCTAGCGCAAGGACGGCGAATGGCGCTGATGGAAAGCACAACAGTGGCAGTGAGTAGAAAAGAGAACATAAAAATAACCCTAATAAAAACAAAAGGGCAAAATAACAAGAAGAAAATGAATTAAAGTAGCATAAAAAAGTAAAAAAAAAAAAAAGAAAACGAAAATATAAAAACAGCCGATGGTTACGTTACTTCCTAATGAGAAGTTTGAGCGCAGCTCGTCAGCTGTTTCAGCTTTTTCGTTAGATAGAGGCAAGGAATTCGAGCAAGATATGTATGTACAATTACAGGCAACTTTTTTATTTTTCACACATATTCCTTCTTCAAGGAACACTCCCCTAACAGTTCTTGATCTAAACGGATATGGGGCCTGCGCTACGACAGGAAATACGGGTCACACTAGGCGGAGTAACTTTACACGCTGTGGCAGACGAAGGACTTCCACCGGTTGCCTCGCTCATGGCTCAGAAAGAACTGGCAGAGAATAAACTATTTAAATAGGCAGACGATTCGCAGTGGCGAACGGCGGCGGCTATGCGTTTTGGCTCGGGCGGTGCGGGCTACCGAGCGTTGCATCGGACACAACCAGCATTCCGTTGAACACATCAAAGTTCACCGGTGTTCTAGGCAGAATTCATGCACTTTTATGCCGGGAGCATGCGATGTCGGCAGACGCTTTCCTGCTCGACTAGGTCAGCCCTCCGCGGCGGCGCTCGCATGCGCAGTACAGAACCTACCCTTCTCTTCTCGGCGTCGGCTGGTTACAGGCAGGGTGCCTCGATGTCAGGCACCCTATAGTTACGAGGGACAACGGCGACAACGCGAAACGTAGGAATGGGCGCCAGAGCTGCGCTCTAAAACGATTTAAAAAAAAAAAAAAAAAAAACATGATAATCATCAGCCGGGTTATACCCACTGCAGGCCGAAGGCCTTCCCTGTATTTCTTCAACTAACCCGGCCCTGTGCAAACTCAATTCACTTGACCCTTGCAAATTTACTAACCTCATCCTCCCACTTAATTTTCTGCCGCCCCATGCTTCGCTTTCCTCCCTTGGAATCCAATTTTTTTACTGTTAGCGACCATCGGTTATCTTCTCATTACACTGTATTGAGGTTGAGGTTGCTGCCTACAGGTGTTGTTAGCCTTGAGGTTTCTTCAGGCAATTTTGCCACCGTAGCGCCACTTAAATATCAAATAGTATCCCAGTGCACGTTAAAGAGCCCCAGGTGGTCGAAATTTCCGGAGTCCTCCACTACGGCGTCTCTCATAGCCTGAATCGCTTTGGGACGTTAAACCCTACGAAATAAATACTGTCCACAACACGCAAATACATACAATCGCACGTAACAAATAACAGTCACTCTTGCTGTTAACACCAGGAATGCAGATCTGAGTCCTGCAGGATAATTAAAGGAAGGCGAGAAACCTCCTTTCTACAGGACCGGTTTCCGCACGGGTAGGCAATATCCTGAAGTGAACAATGGGGGACTCTTGATTTTTTTTTTTTTTTTTGAGGGAAGTGAACAACACACTCATTTCCGCACTGTACCCTGGACAGCACATAATGTAATGTTCTATATCTCCGCAACACATGTGGAGCCCAGCGGAGACATGGTCAAGCACGTCTTATACATCCACTCAGTGGTGCGAGCAGAGCGCACCACTGAGTGGATGTAAAGTGGCTTGGGATCTTTCTATCCCTTTGGTCGCGCATGGGTTGTAGGGTGAACTCTAAAAGGAATTGAAATGACTGTGGGTTGTTTCTCTCAGAGTATTTTGGTGTCTTGAGGAACTCCTCTTGATGGACGTCCTGAGAGCGCTTTACAGGCTAGGCTGTCCGCTATCTCGTTGCCTATGATCCCTGTGTATGAGGACACCAACTGGAAACATACTGAAAAGCCTTTGCTCTGCAGACTATGTACCAAGTGCAGATAGCTAAGGGACCAGTCATCGCTATGGAATCCGTGATCTAATCTTTGACGAGTGGATTTAGAAACCGTCAGGATCGCTACAGGTTGAGCCGGATATGACCGCTGTTTCCATAAATATTCCTCAATGGCAAAACTTTCGGCCGTTGTGGAGGACACGACTTCGGTAAAGCGTACAGACTATGAATTATTCAAAGAAGGAATGTGAAAAGCTGCTCCGCTAGCTCATCTGACCGTGTCCACGGAACCGTCAATAAACATTTTGAAATTGCGGGCACACTCTGTTTCCAAATGCTCAAGTAAGAGCGAACGTGCTGCGCTCAAAAAAGAACTACGTTTAGAGCGCGCTGTTTTGCACGCTCAACCGAACGTCACGCTTCTTCTGCTAACACCCCCTTCGCAATCCTCGTTGCTGCTCCACAAGACAGCGACGTATTGCCAAGAAGCATCGGCGAGATTCTTGTTTCAACAAGCCCGGAATTCCAGACGATACAACGTCAGTCCCCCGGTGGCGGGTCGCCTTCGCGCCGCAAAAGATTTGAAGCGAGTGATCAGCGCGCTCGCTGATTGGACCTCTCGGGCCGCCGTCGCGCGCTGCCTCCGGATTGAGGAACTCGAGTGCCAACGGCTTTTCCAGGCCTCTGGTGACCGAGACCTTTACGAGCGTTCGTCGAGTGCCGTGCCGCTCGCAAGGAGGGAACGCGTCCTAATCTGTACACGACCGTCGCTTTGCGGGGACAGTCGAGTATGGCTAGTAGCCTTCGACCCTCGTGCCGATCTTGTACTGCACATAATGTCCTGTAAATAGTGTATAAAGACGCCTTTGTTCACCTCTTCAACGCTGACTCGGTTTCATCGCTACCGCCAAGGAAGCAGGCAGCTCTCAATCACGAAACAGGTGACGTGAGCTACGGGCCATACTCTATAACGTGAGATACAGTGACCCTACAGTCAAGACTCGGAAATAACCAAGATGATTTCAAACGCCTGATTTGGCTTCGAGCGTAAGGCCTAGGGAAATAAGAGTATTAAATACCAAGTAGGCTCGAGTGCACCCTGTAGAAAACTAACCAGTAAGTATGCTAATCACAAGTCCGAAGAAATAAAGAGCGTTAAGCAACAGGTGAAAAGCACAGAAGGTAAAAATTGGATGAATTCGATGGAAAAGAAACAGAGTGTGGAACTATACCGAAAGTGCAAGAGGCAGATCAGGAAGGAAGCTTTCTTTGATAACTCAAAGGACAGTGCCCTACTTTTTGAAGCTAGATCAGGGTGCCCTAGAACACGCAGCTACAAAAGGAACAATGAAGATGACGCATGTGCAGTGTGTGGTAACTCCACAGAAACAATTGACCATATTATACTCTAATGGAATGTAATAGCATCCATCCGGAAGTCGATGCAGGCGCAGTAACTCTTCCTGAAGCTCTGGGGTTTAGAGATACCAATGGCCGGGTGAATGAACCTGCGGTGGAAGATAGCAAAAAACGATTGGAAGATTGGTGGCTTAAAAGCAGAAAAGTGACATAATGTTAGTAATGTAGAAACAAAAATTTAATAAATAGAATGATGGTATAGTTAACCAATCTAAAATAATAACTAAGATATAGGGGGGAAAAATGAGCATGACAGCAACTGCTAATACCCCGTTTCAAAGGGGACGCTCCTATATTCCATCCGACCGTTCCCGCTGCCAGGCCTGTTCCACGTTGGTAGTAGTAGTAATGCACTTTATTTGTGCAGCTGTGCGCGCAGCGTGAGAACGCGAACAGCGTGTAAGGTGATACGTGAGGAGTATTTGTCCCTTACTTTTTTGCGGTTCTGTGCCTTCCTGAAGGCGATACGTGGTTCCGACCGGAAGCAGACGCGCCGTGGCGCCTCTCTTTCGAGTGTGTACGTATTCGCGCGTCTGTCGCTCTCGTTCGCCCGCCAGTCTGCTGAACAAACCAGTCTAATAAAGACAGTGCGCTCAACACTTTACTCGGCCCGACTTTTGCATTTTAAAGGCATATGTCTAAACACTGTGCATAATCATGTGACTGTGACGCTGCGCCACTAATTTACTGCGATTTACTTACCGCTACATGACACTGATGTTATTGCTGACACCTTGGTTTGCATGGCAAAAAAGTGGTAGCAGATTTAAACGCGAAGTCTCAGTTGAACACGATGTGCCAATCTACGGTCGCAACGATCATGTGCTGTTGGGGCGGCACAATGAGTTTTAATGTATGAAGGTTTTACCATAATAATTTTTATTTTTGTACTGTTCAATATCTCCCACTTGGTTTCAGGAGGCTGTATAATATGTATATATATCTTTAATACTTTAGGCTGGCACTTGTGTGAAGGCAGACAAGCTGCACGTGCTTTAATGCAGCGCAGAGGAAATCAGGCAAGTGGCACAGTCTGGCTTGCACATGATTTATTTTGACGGACACTAGTGAAGCGGAGCAATCATCAGCAGTGCTAGCACGTCTTAACAAGTGATAAAGATGGTAGTGACATGCTGTACTGAGAAAATTTTTTAACAGGGTATTCACAGCAGCGCCAGAAAGAAGATACGACACACGGCAACGATATACTGTAAAAGTACTTCTGTACATCCCTTAGTTCATCAAAACAAATTGTGCATGTAGGGCGGCCATAACATATGGATGAACAAGTAGGCATAACGCCTTGTGGCGCAAGGCAGAAATCAACATTTTATGCAGGGAACACGTACTTTGTATGTGACGCGCAAATAATTATGCTTCTCTTTTAAGCCTCAGTAATAAGATATTTTTAAGCTCAGTGGGGGCTGCCAGGAGTCGACTAGTGGCGGAGAATTCTGACAGCCCAACTTAAATGTTTACTTCTGTGGCAGTGCCTGATAAATAGTTCGTATCAAAGTTTAACATCTCGTGACATTTGCTTGCGTGCTGGCTATAGTTTCTTGATAATGGTCTTCTAACATTATCTGATACCCTGAGCATTCCTCTTGCGTTCAACTTTGATGATGTGCGAATGTTTTAGTTCTACACTCACTATTATCTCTGGTCAACACAGTATTCTTCAATAAAAAGGCGGACGTCATTGGAAATAGGTGTGCCGAATGAGTGGTGTTACGTTTGGGGTCGCGAGTGCCTGAGTAGCGTACCGCTGCCACCAGTTGTTAAGTGCGGCGCGCGGCCCCTCGGTAGCGTTGGCCTGGCGGCTCCGTGGACGGCGGACGGCATCAACTGTCCCAGCAAAGACGAGGCGTTTTCTAACGAAACAACCTTTACTAAAACATCATGAAGTAGCGGGCAGAGAAGCTGACCCGGAGAGATTACAGACACTCTCACACAGCTGGTGTCTAGCGTCGTCCCAACGGCGCGTCAAAGTAATCTCTATCGCAGCGGAGTCGGCCGCTGCTTTTTATAGTTTTTCCAGTTCACAGGGAAAGGGTAAACCCTCACAGGAAATGGAGCGCCAACACGTCTGGGCAAGATGGGATGACTCAATCGCAGCTGGTCCGAACGCATCTCCTCCACCTCCTGCAGACGGGCGAGGGCGACGCTCTCTCCCTCGAGCTCCAGGCTTGGCCGGCGTTTGCACACACATGCACGCACACACATTTGGCGCGTGGCAGGATCACGTTGAGACTTGTCGGCGGGAGGAAACGTTGCGCGGCCGATGAACGGCGTCGAAATGGCCGATCCGCTCGCGGTTCTGCCTGTTGCTATGCGGTGGCCGCGTCAGCTGTCCCACTTCTCGGTGGAGAAACGTAACAGTGGTCGTCTGCAGTACGCTGATGATGTTATTGTGGTTGTTGTTGAGTTGTTGTATGCTACAGGTGGGATTAGCCTTGCTTATTCTGCCGGCAATTGTTCTACCGTAGCATCATTTATGCGTTCAAAAATTCTATAATCTATGAAATCTGTCCCACTATGCGCACAGTCACTTATAACAGTGCATATTCCACTCCAGCAGTCATCATCTATGTACACATTCACTCACAGTATAACATAGTCCACTCCAGAAGTCACCATCTATGCACACGTTCAATCACAGTAAAACACAGTCTATTCCAGCTGCCATCATCTATACACACATTCACTCGCATGATGTTCTCTTGGCCAGCGTAGCCGGTTTTCTCGTCGCTTGTGAAGCATGGGTGAGTCCTCCTTGCGTCCGAGTCTGGTTGTGATCTGGTTGTTCAGGAATATGGACAGTTTTTGCTTGACCAACCAACTCGACGCACTGTGGAGTCTTCCTAAATTTAAGTCTCTCTCTTAAGGGCACTACTTGTTGGCGCAGCGAAAACATGCGACGCAAAGAACTCGTCACTTCCAGGCGCAGGCTTCTCAGTCGGTTGAGTTTTGGGTCCAGAGATGAAAAACATTCGGCGGTGTAGGGCGCTCACACGGAAGAAGTAGCCACCGAAACTCGCTGGATGCATGGCACCGCAGTTGGCACAGGCAAAGTCTGCTTTGCAGGATTTAAAGTCGTGAGCGTCACAGCACCGTTTGCAGTGTTGATTACTGGTGCAAACTTTTGCCACAAGCCCAAATCGTCGGCATATAAAGAACCGGGGGAAGAGTTTCAGTGAACACAAAGACTGCATGCTTATGGGTCTTTTTTTTTTTTTTTTTCGGAGCACTCTATGTTGGGAGACTCCGTCCGACGCACCAGTCGTCTCACATGCAGAACACCTTGTGGGTTAAAGTAATCAAGTAGGTCTCTTTCTGAATACCACTCTGGTACACAAAGCGATACACTCATAATAACACAGGTGTTTTTCATGTAGGAATGGAGCATTTGAACTTGAACTTAGATGTCACCAATCTGCGAGCACTGCATAAGAATATCTACGTGCTCTTCGATTGACATATCCAGCTGAAGAGCTTCTTGTATCGTGAATCGGCAGCAAATCGGAGGTGATCTGAGAAGTGACTGAACAGCCGCGAAAAGCATGAATATCGTCGGGATCCCGACCGTTCTTTGCTTTCGATGACTAACACGTTCGAAGCCCTCGCTGTCCACGTCGGCCATGTCAGCTACTAACTCGTCCCAGTTAACATCCACAATTGCTGACTCATCTCCATTGAGCGAGGATGACTTTCTGTTTGGGTCCCCTTGTTCTGGTCGTTCAACCCAGGATCGCTTCCTTCACTCTGGCCTCCTTCGGTTGGCGTGGACCCTTCATAACTGCTGGCTCCGGAGCAGCCGTACCCAATCTATAGTGACAGTACCGCCTTGGAGCTGTGGCCATCTTCGAAGAATATAACACAGTTAAGGCGAGAGCCGCTTGGACAAAGTCTTTCTCTGCACCGCTCCTTTACACTGCATGTCCCGCTCATGCACAGTTCGTCTTGATTTCAACAAAAATGTCAATAACTCGAGTTAGTCTCTGGGCCACTTTGCATGCTTTCTATCTCTTAAAGTTACATCTACTATATTTCGCTCCGAGGCTCTCTGCGTTGTCCTCAGCATAAGTACAACACTTTTCTTTAGCCTCCACATTTCTTCCCCCTAGGTGTGTACCAGTAAGATATAACTATTGCATATTTTCTTCTTCAGCGTTACTGGTGAGCTGCTTGTTATGATCTGCCAGTATTTACCAAATACGCTCCACCCCAATATTCTTCTCCTAGTTATTTCTCTTTCGGGGTTCCGATCTGCGGTTACTATTTGTCATAAGTAGATATATTTGCCAACCACTTCTAGTGCTTCGCTAACTATTGTAAACCGCTGTTCCTTTCCGAGGTTGTTGAACATTGTCTTAATCTTCTGCGTGTTAATTTTCAGGCTTACCTTTCTGCTTTTCCTCTATAGGTCATCAAACATTATTTGCAATTCGTCCCCTGAGTTACTTAGCAAGGTAATCTCATCAGTGAATCGCAGATTACTGAGGTATTCTCCATCTACCCTTATTCCTAACTGCTCCCATTTCATGTCTTCGAATATTTCCCTAAAGCAAGCTGTGAATAGCATTGGAGAAATCATGTCTCCTCGCATTGGAGAAATCACGTCGCAGCATCCCACCGCCATATAGGATACCGATAAGTATTTTAAGTTAAGCAGACGAAATATGTGATTCAAAAACGCCGATGAAAGCTTCCAACCCAACAGACAGGACAGAACTGGTAGAGCTATCAAAACTAATCAATAGGACATAAGGAAGTATAATATGGAGAAAATCGAGCATGCTGTAAAGAACGGCGGTAGCCTGAAAGCGCTGAAGAAGAAATTAGAAATAAGCAAAATTCAGATGTACGCGCTAAGGGACAAGGCTGGTAATGCCATTACTGATAAGGACAACATAATCAAAGTAGCCGAGGAGTTCTATACTGACCTATGCAGCAGCCGAAGTAGTCAAGGCAATAATGAGATTGACAGTAGCGAAAAGCAATTCGACGGTCCGTCAGTAGCGAAAGACTAGGTTTAGAAAGCCATAAAAGCTATGAAAAGGGAGAAATCAGCTTGGGAGGGGATCAGGTAACTACAGATTTCTTGAAGGATGGGGGTGACATCATGATAAAAAAACTGGACCCCATGTATACGCAATGCCTGATGACATCGACATCACCTGAATCTTGGAAGAACGCTAACATTGTCTCAATGCATAAGAAAGGAAAAGGGACATAACGTCTTGAATATTATCGACCAATCAGCTTACGGTCCGTTACGTACAAGGCATTTGCTGAGGTAATCACTAATATAATGAGGGTAATCTTCGACTTCAATGAACCAAAGGATCAAGCATGTTTTCGGAAAGGATACTTTACCATCGACCATACCATACTATTAACAAGGTGACAAAAATTGTCGGAATATAATCAGCCCCTACGCATAGTATTCACTTTGACTCAGGCGAAACCTCAGCAGTCATGCAGGCATTGAGGGATGATGGTATGGATGAGTAATATGTGAGAGTACTGGAAGATATCTATAGTGTATTCACGGCAGCCATATATGGTTAGAACACAGTACGAAATCGATTACACTCTTAGTATCCCCGTTAGGGCTTCTCCATGTAAACCTGCGGTTCTTCTGTTTGCTGAAGAAAGTATTCGTGATTCGTAAGTTACTTCAATATGCGAACTCATTTAATAACTCCCCCCTGCTATTCCTAGAACCAATGTCATAGTTACCACTGCCTGGTGTAGTCTACTTTTTGCCTACCTTGGCATTTAAGCCGCCCATTAGTGCCGTATACTGAGTTTTTAATTTCCCCATTGCCGATAATGCGTCTCCATAGAAGATTTCGACTGCCTGGTCATCATGACTGCATGTAGACGCATAGGCCTGTGCAACCTTCAATTTATACCGCTTATTGAACTTAACTACGATGCCTGCCACCCTCTTATTAATGCTATAGAATTCATCGATGTTACCAACTATGCTTATTGACAAGAAAACCAATTCCTAGTTCTCGTCTGTCCGCTAAACCTCGATAACACAGTTCATAACCTGCCCTTTAATACAGTAAATATGCCTCATTTAGCCTCCTAACCACACTACGCTCTATGATATCCCATTTCAGGCCCGCTAGTTCCCCGAACAGCCTGGCTAAAATATCGCCACTAGCTAGGGCTCTAGCGTTTAATGTTGCCAGGGTCAGTTTCCAATGGGGGCCTGTCCGGAGCCAATGATCCTTGAACCATCCGCTGCGCCACAGGTCTGCCCACCGCCATAGTCAGTTGCTCCGCAGCGCCGGGGATTGAGGACCGGGGGTTAATTAAAATATTCATTGGCAGTAGTGCCCAGTTATATACAATGGTGGCTAAATCCTGGTGTGGTGGCCGGGTGCGTTCCCGCAGGTACTCACCAACGTAAGGTCGCCCCCCAAAACTATACTATAAAATTCCATCACCACGTGGATTTTTTTTTTTTAATCCTGTAGAAATTTTCGCGGCACTGGGATACGAACCACGGTCCTTTTGTACGCGCAGCGGATGTTTTACCTGTAAACCACCGCTGCATCTTCAAAATGGCAGCAGTGCGAAAATTGTTTATGGAAAAAGCAAAAACGACATGCCGACCTTCACAACATGCAGGTTTTGAAAAATAACAAGGTTAAGTTGACGCAAGAAATTTTAGAAGTTTGAACTATCAAGATTTCTGGTGAAGGGTGTGTAAAAACGTGATAAAGACAGGTAAAGTAAGTAAAGTAAAGTAAAATTTTCAACTTCGGAAAAGCAACGGAACGCAGAGAGACCTTATAACGGAATAAGGTATAGAACTGGCAATGCTTTCACATTTCCGCGCCTAAGGGCACTGAACACCAACCTGTAAAAGATTTTTTTTTTTTAATTAATAGAGCCGGCAATGTGTGTCGATGTTTGGGATGACCGGCCAAGGTGGCTATGGCGTTGGCAACTGAACAGGAGGTTCCAATTTCGATCCTGACCACGGTGGCCGCACTTTCTTGTGGGAAAATGCTAAAACATTGACAAAAAAAAAAAAAAAAAAGACTATGGTTGGAGCTATACATAGTCGTACGCTAAAGTGCGCCTGACATCCCCGTCGCAGCTGTCACGCACATGAAAACATTTTTTTTTTTGTAGGGAGCCATATATTGTTCCACTATGTGTTATGGCCACATGCCTTATTTTCGGAATACATGCACGCTGAGCGCTTAGTTTCGGGCCAAGTCCGTTGCATGACTTTCGAACTGCAAATGTTTTTTTTAGTACACTAAGTGTCATTCACTGAGTTTGGTAGAAAATGGAACAAATAACTCAAGCTGATTGTCACTGAAGAAGTACGCAGTACACAATAGGTCGACCGAACAAGCATTGTTTCTCGCAAAGGCAATAAAAGCGCACAACTTGTTCATATAGGGGGCTAAAAAACAGGAGCGGATTAATTAATTCTACTTGGTTAGTTTCTGATCTGCGCAATGCATATCTGGGACTTTCTGCGTCGGGAATGAGATTATGTCTGCATCGGAAATGAGTGGGCGTGGAGAACTGCCAGCATGTGGTCCACTAACCCGTTCGTCTTCATTCTACAGCTCGCGCTTGGACGGCAATTCTTCATGGCGTGGCCGGCAGCACCGAATTCACCGTATAGCCTGGGCCACACCACAGAACGCGTTTTCACGTGTGGAATCATCTGATGTCAGCAGAATTTCATCGTCCACAGCATCTGCAGTCGGCTACGTGCGCGAACCATCCCGCGCATGATGTGTTTCGAACACCGCCCCATGAATGGGTTATATATGGCCTCGCCGGGCATCGTACCAGCAGAGGGCACGGAGGCACTACCAGCATGCGGTGCACTAACCCGTTCGTCTTCATTCTACAGGGGAGAAAACGTTTCGGAAAGTGCTTCCGCTCTAGTGAACGTTTCTTTGTGGTGCTGCCGTGCCCGCAGCTGTGCCATGAAGTGCTTAGTTTTGGTGCTTTTTTGCGGAAACTGCTTTTGTTATCAGGGGACATCGAAACAAATACCGGTCCTGAACTGGCGCGAATTGCTGAACAAGCCCAGGACATTGCCAGTGATATCAAGGAAATAGAAGGAAAACGGCTGACAGATATCGAAAACAAGCTAGATGCCGTAACACTTTTAGAAGCTAAAGTGCAGTCTTGTCAAAGTGAGATTGCTCGCATGAGTCGCGTAATAGAAGTTATGGAAAAAACGTTGATCTCAAAAACAGAAGCAGAAGGTCCAACTTAATAGTTTATGGCATACCGGAAAATACATCAGAAACAAGCGAATCATTCGAACAGATAGCTGACAAAAATATAATAGAAGATATCTTAGAGTTGAATCAAGTTGGCCGTTGAACGCATCCACCGGTTAGGCAGACCGCAAACCAAAACAATTAGGCCTGTAATTTTTAAACTACTGGATTCGCGACATAAATCAGCTGTACTAAATGATGGCTATAAACTCAGATATATTTTGCCATTGCAAGATTTTTCTTTAATAACTAGAGAAATTATAAAGAAACTCCGGTACAGAGCTAGGCAAAATCGTGATAATCACGAAAAAGTCTCGCTTGCGTTCGATAAGTTGTTCATCAACAGTCGCGTCTATGTTTTGGGATGACGAAGCCAATGAGAGAGTGCCCCTGGAAAAAGCTTCACGTTTAAAGCGAGAAGTTGCTGCTGAAGCTTCCTCATCAGATGCCTTCCGGCCGGAAAAAGACGACAAAAGAAACAGCCCTCCAATGACAAAGAGAAAACATGATTAAAGGACTGACCATTATTAAAGTGAATGCAAGGAACAACAAAATAGAGCGATTGAAAAACTTGTTAATTGATCGCGAACCTGACGTAGTCTCTGTCTCGGAAACTCGGCTGCCATCCGCTATTTAAAGCCACGAAACCGTACCCCCCAAACTAAGTTATTCGGAAAGATCGAGGTTCCCGTGACTGTGGCTAGGCTCTCATCATAAAGAAAAGTTTGCCGTTTGCTACGCTTCCCGATGTGTCAGGGACTAAAGGTGTATTTTGCAGACTCTCTGCAGCAATACTACAATATTTGTTGGATGTTATTACAGAAGCCCGTCATCTGGACATGAAAGCATTCTTGCCATTCATGACTACCTTAATCAAATATACTTCAAACTCTAGAATTATTCTCATGGGTAATTTTAACCTTCCGGACATGGACTGGATAACTATGCAGCACACATCAACATCTTCAGGAGCTCTTTTTGACCTAATGTTTCCTTCAATTTTCAATAAACTATTCTAGAATCCACGCGTTAGCAAGGAGCATCCAATAATATCCTTCATTTTACACTAATTAGTAACCATTTTCCAGTTCATGAAACACAGACAGAAATCATCGAAGGCATCTCTGATCACAACATACCGATATGCTTGTCACCCCTCGACTGTTCAATAAAAACGAGCGGTGACGTGTCTGCTGTACTAAACTTTGAAAATGCAGATGACGCTAGCATGTTACCCTACCTTGCACACGAATTTGAAGGTGATACTGAAATAACATCGGGTTCTTCTATCAATATTAATACAATCTTGCCTCATTTTAAGCCCATAGTTTCGCGTTGTGTATCAAATCGTGTTCCGTTAATAAACGAGCGTCCATAAATGAATAACCCTTGGGTAAACAAAGATGTCATCCACGCAAAACGTCATGTGAAAAGGATAAGTAATTTTATCAAATATCATGGCACATGTCCACCTAAAACTTCCAAGTGCAATAGCGAAATTGAAAGACACAACCAAGAAGGCCGCAGAACGCTATTTTCATGTAACGCTGCCTAACTTCCTGAAGAACAACCCACATAGTTTTGGAATTTTTTCCGCCTTACTAACGTGGCGTTATCCGAATTTTCTCCCGATGAAAACGCTAACAATACCAACGCGTAGACCAACTTTTTCCTCTCGAACTTCACAAAAGATGATGACAATCTTCTGTAGTAATCAAATATCATGCATCCAGCCTTTAATCATATCTGATGCGGGCATTCTTAATCTACTACTAGCACTCGGCACTAAAAAATCATGCGGGCCAGATGGTATCGCAAATGAATTCCTGAAGCGATACGCAGAACGGTGCAATGGATACTTAGGACTGGTATTTCGAAAATCCCCTTTCTTATCATCCTTAACCGATGATTGGAAAAAAGCCAAAATTATACCAATACATAAGGTGGGAGACATCACATTACCCTCTAATTACCGACCGATATCTCTAACCAGCACAACATGCCAAAACAATTATTAAGCACCTAATATCATTTCTTGATACTCACAACCTGTTATCACCAAACCAGAACGGATTCCGCCGGGGACTATAATACTATTATAATATATAACTATTAGATTTTCAAAAGCATTTGATCTCTTGAGCCACAAAACACTAATTGCAAAATTACAAGGTTTTATTGGGGATGGACCAATTTCAGACTGGATTACAGACTTCTTAACAAACCGGAGACAGTTCGTACTCTTTCAGCAGACGGAATCAACGACACTTCCGGTCACATCAGAGGCCCCTCAAGGATCGGTGCTGGGGCCACTATTATATTACAGTTTCATTAATGACATTACCAGTAATATCGATTGCAGCATGAAACTCTTTGCCGATGACTGCATTATCTACAAATCTATTAACAGCTACGAAGATGATATTTCACTCAGTGACTCTCTTGACAAGCTAACCGAATGATGCAAATAATGGCAAATGACGATAAACCCAACTAAATCAGCTTGCATGACAATAGCAAGAAAATAGCGACCTTACGAATTTATATACTATATTAACAGCGAAATACTGACAAAGGTTTATCAACATACCGACTTAGGTATCACACTAGCTTCTGACCTCAGATGGGATGTGCACATTGCTAATATAACCTCCACAGCATTACGTCAACTGTTTTTTCTCGGAAGATGTCTGCGCCTTGCAAACACGTCAACAAAGCTTCTCGCATATACTACTTTTCATCAGACCAGTTTTAGAATACGCTAACACAGTTTGGTTTGCTCATTCTGTGACTAGTGTAAATAAAATGAAAAGAATACCGCGTAAAGCATTGAGGTTTAGCATGCGCGCACTAATTCACCAACTAAAATTGCTACCATTTCGGGCCTAACGACGCTGTCATCTAGAGCGCAACTAACATGAGTAAAATATTTATTTCAGCTTATTTATGGCTACTACAATATAGACGTAGCAAAATACACATCCATCAAGGCCTAAACATGCACGTGCAATAACAGAATACTCATGCCAGGATGACGCATTCATGTACACCTACATCTCCCTCGTGATAAGAGAGTGGAATCGCCTGGATTCTTTGATCATTTCTGCATAATCTTTTTCACAGTTCACGCCGCGGCTAGAATTCATGTCATGAATTCAATAATACTCTTGGTTAACCATTAAAACACCTCGAAATATTGCGGCGAACCATTCAAATATCTATTTATTCTTTTTCGGCAGCCGCCGGCATGCAGCCTTATCACTTTGATTCGAACGCACGGATCAATTCTGTATTATTTGCTTATTGATGTTCGTTGCCGCAAGACGCGGCTTTATCATTTCCTTTATGGCGGCAGATCACACAAGATGTATCTCGAAAGATTGCAGCCACGCAAGTGTGCTTTTACATTGTTCCAGGGTATGCTAGTCACCGTACGCCATTTTATCTAGATCTTTCTTCGACGTCTTTAAATTGAGCACTGACGAGTGAAACTGCAATCTTAGTTCGACGTCCGACGAGCACGTTTGATGTTATCGCCGCCACTGATCTGCTTAGTTATTTTGTGGGCGCAAATCAGTCCAATAATTTCATTCGAGTGAAACACCATTGTCTTCGTGTCTGGCTACCGGGCAATACTCTACGTGACAATACGCTATAATGAAGGGAATATAGATTTTTTTTTTTTTTTTTTTGTAGCGAAAGCTACACTGCGCTAGGTTTTCAAGCCGTCGGCGTGGCACCGTGGCACCGCGTTGTCTAGCAATTGTCACGGGGTATAGACCGAGAGCTGGACTAGGGCCCGTATTCAGAGTTTGCGTCGTTATCGAAGTGTCGCTATCTCACGTGACCTCGAGCCATCTGATTGGTGGAAACCCCGAAATATGATGTGGCCACCTCTTCTGGTTGCGTATTGGCAATACCCGGTTCCGGCGTTTCGACCAATCAGATGATTCGAGGTCACGTGAGATAGCGATACTTCGATAACGAAGCAAACTCGGAATACGGGCCCAGGAGTTCGTGCCATCGGCGTGGCACCGTGGCACCGCGTTGCCTATCAACTGTGATGAGGTATAGACCGAGAGCTGGACCAGAAGTTCGTGCCGTCGGCTGGCGCCATGGCACCGCGTTGCCTAGCAACTGTCACGTGGTATAGACCAAGGGCTGGACCAGGAGTTCGTGCCGTCGGCGTGGCACGCCGGCCGTATTCTCCGCGGCGCGTCGCGCCTTTCGATAATCACGTGATGCGAGGAGGTATATAATATACGGGTAGACAGCAGAGACGCTGGCAGTAGGGGGATGGAGCAGGAGGCTGGCAGAGCAGCCAAGTTACACCGCCGAAATGAAGCCTTACGAAAACGACGGTCTGAGGAGACAGAAAAAGTAGAAGAAAAATAATGACAGGAGACGAGGCGTCGAGTGCTGCTGCCCAGGCCGAAGCCACTGCTGCGAGCGCCGAGACTGCCCTACTCGTAGTGGCTAGAGGGTTTTCTCCTTACAGGGGACTTTAATGAAGACCCCGAGAGTGATCCTGCATTCATCGAGGGTGCTGAACAGGGGTTTCAACTGGAGTTGAGCAAGCAGCAACCAGCCACTACAACGCAGTGGGGAAGTAGCCTGAACTTGGTACTACAGGGAAGCGCTACAGATTCAAACCATGTAATTGAACGGGTGGAAACCAAGTCTCACTACTTTACTGATCATCGGAGCGTCTTCACTGGGATAAAAAAAGTTTAAGCCGTTGCCTAACTTATGTGCTCCTCTATAACCTGAACCTTAGTGTAGCCAGGGGGTCGTAGCTTTCGCTACATCGTTAGGCATAACCGTAGTTAAACCATATCTATTTTTCTTATCTTTATTGTTTCCAGTTTACTGACAATGTGACGATACATCTGGGCACAATATAAGAAATCATTGTTGTAGTTTTGG
Source organism: Amblyomma maculatum (assembly GCF_055883805.1). Taxonomy (NCBI): domain Eukaryota; kingdom Metazoa; phylum Arthropoda; class Arachnida; order Ixodida; family Ixodidae; genus Amblyomma; species Amblyomma maculatum. Next base: position 277,164,533 of record NC_139344.1, read on the forward strand.
TTTTTGTTTGTTTTTACTATTCCTTACTGACTGACATTTTCTATTTACCTTTGTTTGAGCTATTTTACGGCATCCATGAATGCACTGTAGTTATTTACCATACTATTCCAGTTTTGTATGCCCACCTGCCTTGGTCTCATATGAGACTGGCAGTATTGAAAATAAATAAATAAAATAAATAAATTGTTGCTACAGCGTAAAACGAGATGAGTACACAAACATGGCGCTGTTATGGCCCGGTGTTCTCAAAGACATTTTCTCGCTTTGGAGGCAAGAGGCCGCCATCAACTACCCGTCTCTATAATCACCCCTGTAGTGAAGCCAGAATTCTAGAAATAGGAGTGTTTTTTTGGAACTTTACCGCTCTTGAAAGGGGTGTGCGAAATGTAGTTTTCGTGTCAGGCGAGACTATATCAAATACATCATGCGAAACTGAAACTGATTGTATGAAGATGACAATGCTAGCACTTCCCTAGTGTTCGCCTACAAGGCGAAGCCGCAGTGCACTCTTAGTGTATAAGCACAATCGCTGCCAATGCTGAGCCCGCACTCTTCCATCCGCAAGACTCTGCGTGCTCTGCGAGCCTGAAGAGAAGCAGTTCACGGGAAACATGATGTTTAAAAACATGGTCGGCACTTAAGGTTTATGGTTTATGTGGTCTAACGTCCCAAAGTTAAACAAAGCAAGCAAAGCAGCAATGGGGGCTAGTTGGTTTACCATTTCAAGAATTTTCTCTGTGTGTATCGTAGAGCGAAAATTCTTGAAAAGTCCCAAAGTTGGTTTGTGGGGTTTAACGTCCCAAAGCGACTCAGGCTATGAGAGACGCCGTAGTGGAGGACTCCGGAAATTTTGACCACATGGGGTTCTCTAACGTGCACTGACATCGCACAGCACACGGGCGCCGTGCTTTTCGCCTCCATCGAAAAGCGGCTGCCGAGGCTGGGATTCGATCCCGCATCCTTGGGAACAGTAGTCGAGCGCCGCAACCACTGCGCCACCCCCGGGGGGGGGGGGGGGGGGGGGGCGTTAAGTTCCGCCTTTAAGTGTATGGAGCGACAGCGCTAACGGCTTCCGTCCGCGGCTCCCCTTGCAGATTCTGGTACGTGTACGTATGTACTACTCGCCTAATCTCTAATCTCTTAATTCGTACCTCTATTACCTCACGTTATCTGAGAGGCAACCCGACATAGACCGCTTTAACTCAGCCGTACGAACGTGTCTGCGTGGCCGAGGGGTAGCGTGTCTGAATCGGGATCCGAGGGTAACGGAGGTTTGGATTTCCATCCCGTCCTCACATCTCAAATGCACGCCTGAGTTCCCAACTCCGCCATGTCCCGTGACGTCATACAACCCAATTACCAGTTAGTTTCCGGTCATGTTACCTGTCAACTATACCGCCCGCCAGAGGCATGCCCTCAATTCCTTGCTCACAGCTACGACGCCGACAACTCCGAAGTTGGATTTCGGAGAGAACGGAGCACTATCGCGTCAAAAATGCCTCCACTTATGGTAAGCGAATAAGTCTGCCGCTTTCCACCTAAAACTATTTGCGCAATTGCAGGGGTTTACAGTGTATAACAATAAATGAACAGACCTATTAAGTTAAATTGGAGCTGCTTGTTGAGGCGTATACAGTGGACATAGATCTTTGGCGTGATTCAAGCCGCATCCAAAAGCTTATTTTTACCCCGACTCACATTCTGTGGGTCACTGTGCGAGCCTTGGAAAACAGCCCATGTATCGGTACCACAAAAGCCATCATGCTGAACATAATAAATCATGACCAACATGAAAGATCGTTATTTCACCCATTGATTGAAAATAGGTTCATCCAATTTTGAAATTGTATGTGCACCTTTGACGGCAATATCTCTCTTTATGGCTGTAGCATGGTTAACCTACAGCAACAACGATATGTCATTTGAGGCGCCAATAAAACTCATTGTGGGAGAACTTAAGGGGTTTCCCCACGAAAGAGGCCAATTGTTGCATCGACAAGATGCACAATGAAGCTCGCCCGTTTATTTTACTGGGTGGGTTTCTAGCGGCCCGGCAAGAATCCGACCATGCAGTGGGCGGAACCTGGTCATCCGTGCACACAAGCAGACCGGGTGATTTCGTTCCAACCACGCCACATTCACACTATACATGGCACACAGGCGACATCGGCGGAGCCGGCTCCATGGTCACCGTGTCCCTGCGCGCGCCGCCGGCCAGATTGTTACGGGCCTGCTTTTCCAGTTCCATCATGAGCATGACGTTTTCGTACGAGGGAGGAGGACGCACAACATCTTCGTAAGCCGGCGGTGGAGGTAGGCCAACGACTGTAGTCACTGGCAAGGCACCATGCTCGTATGTGCCGCCGCTCACCGTGGGCACGCGTAGGACGAGCGACGCGTTTCTCTGTGACTGGCGATCTTGGCGACGGGCAGCATAGTACCACTTGTGCCACTTGAAGGTCAGCACGATGGCCGCTGTCATCAGGATGGCACCCACGGCGAGCATGGTCACTGAGATAATGCGCAGCTGAAGCCGCCGGTAAGGAAAGCCGCTGGAGAGCAGCACGGTGCCGCCGACGGCGAACACGAGTCCGAGGGCACTGCAAAAAGCTACACAGTGCGCTATGGGGGGCATGGACGCTGAGCGAAGGCCTGAAGTGCCCTCGCGGGGGTCCTCCATGGCTGCCGCCTGGTCTGCTGGAACCTCCGTTACAGGACCAGGGCCACCGGTTTCATTCTGCACGCCTGCGCAGGTTCGGACTTGCCATGAAACTCGGTATTAAAAACATCACAATCAGCCCATTCATAGAACTCTCAATATAGCAAGACCGCGCGCGAGGCAGAGGCGATGAACCTCCTACTGTCCTACACTCTAATCCTGGTAACGTAAGTATCGCTAAAGTGAACGTGGCAGAGATGGCCCTTACAAAAATAGACATTGAGGGACAATTAACTCTTTATTGAGTATATGTCGAGTCTATAAACACTATAAATTCTCAAAGGCAATTGAGTAATGTCTATAAAACGCCAATATGTTATTTATTCATATGTAGGATTAGACAGTTAATTGACACAGTTTAATTGAAACTCAAGCAACACAAAATCAATTAACAGTCGATTTCTCACTTAGTCACTAAAATGTTAATATATTGTTCATTGATATGAGGAATAAAAAGTTAACTGGCTGAAACGTAATTAACGCTCAATTAACAAGAACTCAATTTACAATCAATTCCTCACTGAGTAAATAAAAAGTCAATATGTCCTTGATTAATATGACCAACATAAAGTTAATTGACTGAAATTCAAATAAAACTCAAATAATAGAAAATGAATTTCTTGCAAATCATTAAACAGTCAATATATTCTTGACTAATATGACCAAACATAAAGTGAATTGACTACAATTTAATTAAAACTCAAGCAACAAAAAGCCAATTTCTCACCAATCATTAAAAAGTTTATTTATTCTTAACTGATTTGCGTAACAGGAAGTAAATTGAATACAACTTAATTAGAACTCTGAGAAGAAAAAAAAAACAATTTCTCACGAATCATTAGAAAACTAATATGTTCTTCACTGATATGGCCTAATATAAAGCTAATTGAATACATCTTAAAGGGGTCACGATAGCTAACATTTAAGCACAAAATGATTATTGCATTTCACTTCACACATGTTATAAATTATAAATCCTCGAAATTTGAGCTCATTCGGTTCCGTATAGATAGTTTTAAAATAAATTTTTATTGTTATTATTATCGAAAGTGGCTTCCTGGTCTGGAAACCATTGGCCACGGACATCACAACACGATATCATCTGCATGACATCTGCTATTCGCGGTGTCGGCTGTACACTTGTATGTACGCCGTGGTCTGGTACCGAAGATGGGCTGGCTGTTTTGGCCTCGCAAGTTCTGTCGTTAACCCGCAGCCACAATGTACGTACCATTCTCGCGATGGATGTCGAAAAGGCGTATGATAAAATTAGCCATGCCGCCATTTTGAATTGTACTGAGACACTACATTTCCCTCTTAGGGTACACAGTTTCGTAACGTCCTTCCTTGAAAACAGAACATTTGCAATACGAGTTAATGGCGATTCCATCTGATCATTTGTCCCTGTTCGCGGTGTACCCAAGGGATCGGTACTGTCGCCCACGTTATTTAACATTGCCTTCATTCCCCTTGCATGGCGCTTACGAAATGTCGCTGAAGTCAAAGTTTTGCTCTATGCTGATGACATCATGGTGTGGAGTACAGACCTGTTCACTCTAACGGTAACCTTACAGTCAGCCTTAGATATTACGGCCAATTATGTTAAATCTGTCGGCCTAGAGCTTTCCAAGAGCAAAACTATGTTCACGTCGGTCGCCAACCGCTGGGGTCGCCGTAAACTCGCTGCGACGCCGATCCGTCTCCAACTATCTGGAATCCCCCTCCACGAAAGTCCGACATTGAAAAGTCTGGGATCGTCGATTCATCAGTCGAGAACGGGGACCGCCTGGCTTTCTCAGGCTAAAAAGCAGGCGATGCAGACCTTGGGCCTAATAAGACGTATTGCTCCTAAATCCGGTGGCGCTCGATCCCATGTCGCACGACATTTGTTGACAGCGGTTCTGCAGCCACGCCTCATTTATCAAGCACAGTTTGAACACTTGACAAAAGTCAATGGGATCGTCTGGAAGCAGTAAATAGGGAGGCTATGAGAACCATCAATTGTCTCTCCCGCATCACACCGGTCGTGGCAGTATACGAGGACGCTCAGCTCACCGCTAGCACTCCGGGCCTATGCTACATCGCACACCACATTGTCGCCGCCATCGCCAGTTCTTCCTCCATGGAATTTTGTTCAGCTGAGCGAAAACAAACCTACTGATCTTCATCGACCAACTAAATGTTATGCGGCATCATCCCTTCGTGAAAGGATCACAGAAAAAGATGCCAAGCTGCCCCAAGGCTCGATAACTATATATGTAGATGCCAGCATTTGACGGATGTGAAAAGACAACTGCACCTCATTGCCCTTGTAAGCCGGCACTTAATAGTACATCCAGGCATCAATTTGCAAAACCTCCTTCTCTTTTCTGTGCTGAGCTGGTTGCCGTCCAAGACGCGCTTCGCTCTGATGCGACGTAACCTTACCACCTACAGCCAAAATTTTCATCCGCACCGACGCCCTTCAAGCAACACGTCTAATCCGGCGCGTCAGTCGGAGCCCAGAAATCTGCCAGAATATGCATCGTCTAGCGGCTTGCACCTTGCAAACCGTTCGAGTTGAGTGGGTCCCACGTGACTTACTCAGTTCGCAAAGCTCTGCAGATTCTGCAACCCGCCAGACGACTCTACCCTCATCAATGCCGTGACTCCTCAGTATGGATGATGCCATCATCCTTCTCACAACAAAGGAGCACCTCCGGCATCGCACACGTACTCTTGTCCCTCCAAGTGCGGTAACCGTCCCCAGCGGTCTTAACCGCTCAGAGGAGGTTGCGTTACGGAGGATCCGGGTCGGGGTTGCCCCCCCCCCCCCCTGCTGTAACACGAACATGACCTCAATATCGATATTTATATCAACGTACAGGATGTGCTGTCTGCAAGTCACAAAGTCATGAGGCAGATATTAAACACTTATTGTGGGTTTGCCCGGCACTAAAACCGACGAGAATTTGGCCCCTGGCGGTAGTAGGCCTTTCGCCGAACAACCCATCTTCTTACACTGCTTGCACGCAAGGGCCTTATCATCGTTCCCTCTTGAACTTTATTAGAGCAGCCAACCTTTTCCTTTCATTTAATACCCCTTTTAATTTTCTTTCTACATATTCCTTTATGTCCTGTGGTAATAAACTACGTTATAAAAAAAAACTAAGAGATGGATCCCACTAAAGAAACCTTTGTGCACTCTTTTCGTTGCGCCACCTGGGAAAACAGCGATGATATATAGCGTGTACTACACAGAACAGCCTCCTGTTATCGGCGTTTCGGTGCAAGCGTTTGTTTATTATTTCTTTTCCTATGCAAGTGTACCATTTGGCCCAGGTAAGGTAGGGACGGTGGATGATATTGGCGCAGTCACACTTACTGATATATTACGCAGGCGGCGCGTCAGCCAGACAGACAAGAACAATCCTACGCCCAGGAAACAAACGCGGCCACTGCAAGCAAGTGAGAGCACGGACAAGAACACGCGCCAGAAAGGCTATGCGAGCGCGTGGTCGAACACAACGGAGAACTCATCATAAAGAAGGACACACTGCACGTTCCAAGGGGTAAAAGACAACGTTTCCTAAAAGTCACGTTGTGGTCATCTGGTGAAGATAACGTACTTATATAAAATAATAAAATTTATTTCTAGTATGCAGTCTTTATCAATTTTCGTTTTAGGGTATAATGCGGTTGCGTTATAAGGTCCCTCCATTTCTCATCGCATTCACTAAGACCACGTTTTTAAACGAAGGCATTATATATTTCGTCGGCAACTAAACCCACGACGTCGTCCAGAAACACGCTGATTCACCAATACTCATTAAATAGTCAGTAGTTAAGTTAGTAATATATATTAATGGAGTGGCAGAGGACGGTAATAAATCATGATAATGATCATTAATGACAATAATGAAGACCTTTCGGTCAAAAGCCTTTAAAGCGAATGACTTAGGTGAAAAGCCTTTAAGGTGAAGGTCATCAGAATGATAAAGGACATTAACAAATAATGATAAGAGACATTAATTACAACTATAATGCTCTTCAGAAAAAATGATTGATTGGTTTGGTTGGTGGGGTTTAACGTCCCAGAGAAATTCAGGCTATGAGAGACGACGTATAGTGGAGGGCTCCGGCAATTTCAACCACCATGGGGTTTCTTTAATGTAACCGACATCACAAAGCACACGGGCGGCTTGCTTTTCGCCTCCATCGAAAAGTGGCCGCCGCGGCCGGGAGTCGAGCGGCCTAACCACTGCACCACCGCGGACGGGGCCAACCGTTAATATCTGCCTTTAAGAGCATGACGCGACTGCGCTAGCGGCTACCGTCCGCGGCTCCCCTTCCGGATGCTGGTACGCGTACATATATGCTACTCGTTTAACCTCTAATCTCTTAATTTATGTATCTATGCAACTAGAGAACGAAGCGGCAAATGTCCCTCAGGGGAAGCCACCCAGCCAATGGCACCAACTGATGCTCATAACGTCATGGTTGATCATCTTTCACCTCCTAGGGTGACAACTCAGGGGGCTGGCAGGTGTGAGATGATTAACCGCGGAATGAATCGAATTAACCACGACGTCGAAAGTCAATCGACGCCATTAACTAGACGGCCTCTTTTGAGGGGAATTTGCCTCTTCGGCTTTGGGTTGTGTCCAACTAGAGTCGAAATCATTGCGAAGGCAAGATAACCGATGGGCCCTTATGGCAACGGATTGTATTCTTCCAAGAGAGGGTACGCGTAAGAGCGGAAGGAGAAAGTCAGGTGGGCGAGTATTTGAAAGGATAATGGGAGGCCACAGCCCCGGCTCATGACAGGATACACTGGAGAGAAATTGGAAAGGAGGCCTTTGTCATTCAGTGGGCGTCAGCCGGATGTTGACGGCATCAGGAGAATTCGGCTTACTTTCATGCCGTGGCGAACTTGCGCAGTTTTCCAGGGTGCACTGCTTTATCTCCTGAGCGAGCGATTTAGTTATTCCATTGTATTTCATTTGCGTCATTCCCCCAATCTGACAGAACAGCGCACGCGTTTATACCGGCTGCGATTTTTAAAAAATTCTTGCTATGATTCCACACTAACCCATATTCTGTATATTGCATGCATGGTAAAAATTACGCATCAATTCTTTACTTACTTTAACAATACTACGCATGAGCTGTCCCTTAGGTAGGCATTGATTTATAGTTTTATATCAATAATTGTTCACTCCTTGTAGAGTTGAATTGCATATTTTGAGCCCCGGCGACCATTTTCAGTGCTTGCAGAACAGAAGGAATAGACAGTCGAAGGTGACTCGAAACAAAAGGTGTCCTGCCTCAACAAGTAATAGCCGTGGCGCACCTAAATTCGTTTTCTACGCCACTGCTGCTGCTTAGGGCACTTACAGTGCATGCTAAAAGTGCCCGCAGGACTGTGCAGGAACCGCGTGAGAATTTTTAAGCAATGCAAAAACAAAAGGAAGGTATTTTTTTTTTCTTCACAGGAGCAAATAGAGTGCACTTCTGTTAACAATACAGCCATACCTTCTTTGTGCTAATGTACCTAAAGCGTTACGCAGCTGTGTTTTTAATTTTTCGTTACTTCTAAATCGCAGTATGCTCAATACTTTCTGCTTCACAGGGAACTCAGGGTGCAGAGTAAAGGCAGATAGCTTTCGTGGTTTCTCGAGTACCTGCAGAGAATATACCAATTTGTACTTACGGACCTTAACATCCTTCTGTTCCAACAGTCAACGCTGTACTAATTAGAGACTAATTCAGTTTATAGAAAGCTTCAGAAAGCCTCCAGAGTCATTATTTTCTAATGGGTGCAAAGCAGTAACACGCAGAATTATACCAGTATACCAAACTGGCACATCTTGCCAAATGGGGAAGAGTTATTTTGAATCCGCTGACCCTGTTATATTCCGCTTGCCAGAAGTTATGCTGCGCATCCAAAGCGACGAAGCTGGCTGCCACCTGATACCTAAAACAGCAGCAACATGCGCGACTCATCTATTTGCTCGTGGCCACCGAAGACGCGCCACAGCTGCAGCGCTGGGGCAATACTGAGCGGAACCCCGAAGTCTGCCTCCTGCCCGAGCCTTGTCTGATAACACTGGTCATGAAAACCATCGCAGTACAGTGTAACGTGTATATTACTCCCTGTAAAAATGAAGGTTGCATCGTAACCAGCAAATAACTCACAAATTATGGTAAAAATGAGAGCTAAAGAATAATCTGTACAAAAGCATGCAATAAGCTGTATCTCTCAGTAATTGGACGGTGGCACAAACTTGTGAAAGTGTACAGCTCTAGGAAGGGTTGCCAGGACCATAATGTATTAGTGAGCTCGGCCCTGTTCGGATGAACGTCTAGCAATAGCTTTACAACTCGCATTCGGTCAAGTTTGGGATAATCAAACAAGGAGACTAAAAATTGCCGGCAAACTAACCGTGCCTGGAGTCGATCAACAAATTCAGACCTCGCAAAATGTGCCACCAGGCCGAAATAAAGCACATAAAAAGTTTGGGCAAACAATTCTCTACGGTGAGGGGGGGGGGGGGGGGGAATGGCCCGACACAGCAAATATGGCCTCAACCATATAATTAGCACCATATGAAACCGCTGAAAGTCCATTCGGAACGAATGTAATCATGCGCTCTTGAGCAAAACCGCTGACATTGACTCACCTGCGGGCAGCGCGGTCGTCTAGCCCACTAAACGCAACTTATTGAACGAATTTTCCAGTTTGCTTGAAAGGCAGAGCCAGCCGGTAGCGCGCGAAATGTCACCGCTCCCAATGACAGCAGCGGAGCTTGAGCGACTGCAGCGCGCTGCGCGTCTTCTGCCCATATACGCGCAACCAGATAGCCGCCGCTGCACCTTGACTCCTCTCCGAACCGTTGGATCCAGCCCTTAGTAGACAGTGCGCCTCTGCATTCCGGCGATCACGGTGCAGAGGAGCAATTCGAATGAGAAGGCGACCGGGAGGCGCTTGTGCAAGGGACTTATAATACAGGCAGCTAAGCCGTACCAGTCAATGGACTGTCGCGGGATCACAAGATACGACAGAACCTCAATAATAGTTCATAAATTACTGTCTGCGCTTTCTCCTGCGTCATATTACGGTTCAGACATTTGCTTCAAAGCTCTTAACACGACTATATTTCAATGTTTTCTGCGGAACTCCCATCTGTTCCAGCCTCCCAGACAAATTTTCATACCCTAACATTTGTTAATAACTGCTTGGTTGTCGAAATTTTTGCGGAACGGTGAGTACACGGCGTTCTATTACTCGAGTCATTGAGCAAAAAGAATATTTTGCGAAGTACTTTCCGAGAAGTCCCGCAGAATAAGTTGTGCTAACTGAACGCCGTGCCTAAAATCTGCCCGAATTCGCGCAAAATCATCTTATTTTTTGACCAGCCATTATTTAACTCTGTTTCAAACATCATGCACCCTTTGCTTCATTCTGTCTCTTCACAAAAGCCCTTACCTCCTTCCTTTTTCGCTCCTTATGTCCGCTGTTAAAACCTGCCTCTAAATTACGACCAAGCAAACCAATGAACAAAGATTTCCTTGCGCGAATCTGCACTAAAACGCATTATAGCCAACTAGGCTCCATTAAAGGTGTCGCCAGCCCCTGCTTGAGAGGCTGCCAAATAGAAGCGAGACTCCTCGCAGCCCTTCTCCTCTTACTTAAAAACATGCATTCATACTGTGAAGCTGAACGTAGCACGTAGCACACGAGGAATCACCTGGGGTGGTCGCAGGAACGCCTCCATAGACACCGGACCTAGTCATGACATTTCTGATTACGCGCCCGTCGACCCCGGCAAGAAATATAGAGCTGCAAAAACCGCAAACGCAAGTCGCTCTTCGCGCCTTCCATTGCTCTGACGATTTGATGCAGCTCACAACGCGAGTCACGTATCTGCGGTGAGCGATAAGAGAGTGATGAAAGGGGGAACTCACAGACTTGGGCGTTCGGTTGTTGCGCCGTCCAGGCAGCCGGGATCGAGTCTTCCGCTCTCAGGTACCGCCCAGCGGGATGCATGGCCGTCGATAACGGCCCACGCTCCTGCGGAGTCCGATAATTGGCGTGATAGCAGCCGGGCCTGGGATGCGGGTCGATGTTTGCGATTACAAACTGCGCTCTTCGGTCAGTCTTGTGTTCGGCCGACTGTCGAGACGCGTCGCTAGCTCAGACGTTCCTGGTAGAGCCCGGCACGGGCCTGATTTTGCGGCCCGTGCCCGGCCCGGGCCCATAGTTCGAAGCCCGAGCGCAGCCCGAGCCCATGGCACTAATCCCGGGCCCGCCTCGGGCCCGGCAAAGCAGGCCCGAAACGGGGCCCGCTCTATAAAGACTCGGCCCGGCCTAGGCCCGGCACTCAGACTGCGCGGACTACCTAAAAATGTATAGTTTAGGCGAGGAAAAAAAAAAAACGCTTAACACTTTTTTATTCCATCACAAATGACTTAGTCCTGATTTACATGCCAACGGTATATAACAGAGTCCACATCCCGAATAACGCGGAACGAAAATTCCAAGAACATAAAATGGAAAAGATCTTCAAAAGACTGCATGAAGTATTTATTCCTTTTGTATCGAAGGAGCGTGAGACTGCACTGCCAAGGCTCTTATTTGGGCTTGTTGGTTGCTAGAGTCAGATGTAGTATCGCACGAGGAACTGTCCACCTACCTTCTGTATGCGTCTTCCACGTGTGCTAGCCGTTATGTCCGAAGCGAGATTGTAATAAACTTAGCAATAATATTGTGAGCTATGAGTAATTCTCTTTGTTGTCTCAATTGCTGGATTAGCGATGGTAGGTATGCTGTTCACATCTTTTTTCCTTTGGTCATGACTATATTTCATATGCAATGCTTTTTTCTAATTTACTACTATGAGTGTACTTTTGATCTGAGCACTGGTAAACTAGTTTCACTAGCTAGGGTTCTAGCGTTAAACGTTGCCAGGGTCAGTTTCCAATGGCAGCCTGTCCAGTTGAGCCAGGAATTCTTAGCACCCCCTGCTGCGTCACAGCAGTTAATAATAGGCGAAAAAGAGTGCATTGAACCATACGCTAATGCAAAATTCTGCAGGCCCTAGCTTAGGCGATCGCGTATTTTATTCAGGACGTGGGTTGTCAGATTACCAGTAGGATATTGAGAGGTTTAAATAGATTATTTCTGATGTATAGTATTGCTTAAATGCAAAGACCAACGACATGTTCCAAGAAACTGCGGGTCCCTTAACTTTGATTCATTTCTGGTTTACAGGAAAGGTGTTAGACGTTCACGTTATCACTTTCATTTTCGAGAAATTTTCGTTAACATATTTTAGTCAAGTCGGCTTAAGGCCAGGATATCCGATATTGCTCACTCCTTTCGACCTCACGAAACTGTCCAGCTTGGTCCTGAAAGCAAGTATACGCCACGGTCGTCAACTTAAATGTCTCCAAACGATATTGCAGTGTCAGGCAGTAGATGTTCTTTGAAAGGCTACCACATGGGAATTTTATAAATAGTTCATAACATGAAGCTTTGGACCCCTCAATAAATGAGAATGTTATTGTCTGGTGTAACATGCATATATCAGTTACAGGTCTTCACATTCACAGTTATATATATTCATACTACAGGCCAGCATCCTGGCCCATGCAGGTGGGCGATTGCATAAATATAGACTCTAGAAACAATGCCTAAAAGAACATTAATGTCTCTGTTTTCTAGCAGGTTCATCTCGCTTGAGCTTCCTAATTTTACTACCACCTATTTGTCAGGATATCTACCTGCAGCCTTATCTTGGTGGGAATCAGACGCCAACTTTTTTTCTTAAAAGCCAATCCACATCATCGCGATTTCTCATACGACGCTCACATCCGGTGAATATCCACGACCAAGGACTCGGAGGGTTTACGCGTATTCAAATTTGCCGCACACGGGCGCCTCATTCGTTCAGCTTTGGTGCTTGGTCATAATATTTCGCTTCCAAATGAGGTAGCCGAACACAATGGCGAATATATCCTCTAGTGGTTATACCAACTCTGTAGCGAAATCCCCTCTTGAGCAAGCTAGCTGTTCTGGAGCAACATTGCTGCTGACAACGGTTTACGATAATTCCAATTGGCTGAAAGTGACGTCCCACCGTTCCCAGCCCCAGCCAAAAGAGCGTTGCGACCTAATGCTCTTCTCTACGATTCCACCTACTTGAGAAAGATGTCCGCCGGGAGAATCGAAAACACGCTATACTCTTACCTTCGTTTCACTTCTTCTTTCCTCACCGCGCGCCTCAGTGGCTTGATGGTTATGGCGCTCGATTGCTGAACACGGGCTCGATCTCGTTTCAAAATGGAGCCGATAGCAAGGCACCCGTATACTGTGCGATGTCAGTCCACGTTAAGGAACCTCACGTGGTCGAAATTTCCGAATCCCACCACTACAGCGTCCTTCAAAGCCTGCGTCGCTTCGGGACGTTAAACCTCATAAACTAAACCAAACCATATTTCCTGCAGTCCTCTAATGACGGTAGACAGCGATGCTCGCAGAGACCTTTGAAAAGCCCACAAGCGCACGACAGCAGTAGTCAACTAGCAGGTGACTTCTGCCATCGCGAAACAAAACCTCCTTTGCGCTTTCGGCTCTTCAGCAGACGAAAACATATGCGGGCACTGCATGAAGATTACAATATGCGATATAGCAGTTATGAATAGGCTTATTTTTTTCTTTTTCGGATACTTTTCATGGGCTGCCCATGCCTTCTTTAATAATGCATGGGACATGCAAAGATGAACCTGCAGTCGGGCTTCTCGTCATCTGCTACTTCGCTTCGATGTGCAGCCGTGTCGAGCACAGTGGCCCTCCGAAGAGCACACCCATGCGCTATTGTGTTCACCCTTGGCCCGGCACGAAGGGGAGCCGGTAGACGGAGGGCTGTCGCGTCAAGTCCTCTAAACGGTTTGCCCTTTCGTTGCATGACCTGAAAGTTCACTGAGGTTCCTTGCTGTCGAGGATTGGCCATGCCCTAAAACCAGCTTTGTTTTGGCTATTATGCCGTATATAAACGAGTGTCATTGTGCATCCCGTTTCAGCCGGTTCTATCAGCACTATAAAAGGCGCTACTTGCAAAAGCTGCATGACACTGACGTTTGAACTTGAAAGACCTATGTCATGGCGCCATCTGTGATTTTCTGTAGCGTAAAATTTCTCTTAATGGCATGTAGTACTAGCACTGTGAAAGGGCTCCAAGATGCATAGACTATATAGCCCTAAATACCAACAATGCCGTAGCCGGCCATCGTACAAGTAAGATTGTCATTTTGGCTTCCTTATCTGAGGGTAATCTTGATGGATGAGTTTTAACGCAATAGCGGTAAAAGCCCTGTTCTCCAAAAAAGGAAAAAAGAAAAACGCCGACGTCGACGTTGTTGGTGTCGGCGTTGTTGGTGTCGGCGTTGTTGGTGTCGGCGTTGTTCGATGTGGGCGTTTTAGCAAACAATTACGGACTTGACTGAGGGAGGTGGTAGCTGACGCGGCTGGTGCGGATGGGTCGTAGGATTATTGCACCGTCACGCGACAGGGCCAATTTGGCAGGAGCTGCCAAATAGGGTTCCTTATTTTTCTGGTGAGTGGGTGAGAGGAATACAACCTTTTAGGCCCCTTGCGTTCAGAGTACGGCACGCTACCGCTAAACCACGCAGGTATGCTCTACGTCTACGTCGTACATATCTACGTCGGGTAGTCACTCACATAATGTGGTAGCTTACACAGTCCAGGGTTGCCAGGTCCTCTGTGAAGAAAAGCACTCAAAAAATCTTGTCACGAAAAATAGCCAAAAATGTCGCCAACTGGCGCAAACCTTTAGTTTAGTCGCCATGCTACGAGAAGGCGACTATTTTCAACCTTATTTTGCTGCAAAACTCCTATTAATTACTTCACCATGGGGATAAAAATGTGCTGTATTTCGAAACCTGAAAATTGCTGATGGTTTAGCTTGATTAAACCTAGTGTGTAAGCGAAAACTTCATTACTAAGTGTTACACGCGGTAAAGCCCTTTATTTAGAAAAGAAGAAGCCGGTCAAATGGAGCAAGAAGAATCGAAGACACCAAGAAGGAGAAGACGGAAGAAGGGAAGAAGAAGACGGAAAACAATAAGATTCGAAAAATGAGAAGAAGACGACAAGTGAGAATATTTGGAAGACGAGAAGAAGATGGCAAGCAAGAAGATTCGAAAGGCGCCAAGAACAACAAGAAGAAGAAGAAGATGGGACGCATGTGCGGTTATGGCCTGCGCCCGGCACGGTGACCTTAGCTTGACATAGTGTAGCGAAGCTTTCGCTTCAAAAACCTCCATTCTGTGTGCTCGCGACGTGTGCGCCTTCTTTTATGGGTGTTCTGTTGGTAGGCGATCCAGGAAATTTAGCGAGGCTGGTCTCAGACTAGGTTATGTAAAAACCCCGTAGGTTCAATCGTTGGCAAATGCCCGGCGCATAGTGAATTAGAAATACCATATTTGTAGTTTATTATATCCCACCGTTACGGCAATGAATAGGCGCCGGGCGCATGGTAGGATGGAGAGAGCACGGAGGGCGGATGGGGAGGGAAGCACACGGAGAGAAGCAAAGCTATCGCTATCACTTCTCCCCACAAGAAAGTGGCACGTCAGACAAATTTCGTGTCAAATAATGAGCAAGCCAATCGTTTTTTTTTTTTTTTTTCTGTTCTAAATACTGGTACACGAAGAATAAACAAGAAATGATATCACATACCTTAGCGTAGTTTAAATATTTATCAGGATGATATAGGTTATCGTCTTCGCGGATGCAAAAGGACTAGAAACAGTCTTTATCAGATAAAGTATCGCAAATAATATTACATACTAAACATGCAAACTAAACCAAAGTACTCACCAGATACTCCAGCGTCCTTAACTAAGGTGTTGATACCGCTATTAAAGTTTGGGACCATTTCACACGGCACTTCAGTTGTAGAGCTCTTGGCGACCTTCAGACGCAATCCAAACTTTACTTTGAGGATAGCCACAAGCAGATGGTTGGACATTCCGTTCCATAAGTGACTCTTTGTCGGTGTCACTGGCGATCTCCATATTCTTCTATATCTCCATTAACAGAGACAATCTTTGTCAGTGCCACTGTTAATCTCCATATCAGCGGATCACGTTTTTGCATTGAAAAGGATTGAGAAAGCCCAATGTTACACGAATTGTTACCCAAAAAATTCGCCAGAAGTGGCCAAGTCGCCAACCGAATTTTTTTTTTTTTTTTTGTCGCCAGACGCCTGTAAATGTAGCCAATTTGTCGAGCAATCGCCAAACCTGACAACCCTAAAAGTTACTCCTGAATGGCTATGGGGGAGATATAAGAAGTACAAATTTGTTATTAAGCGATTAGAAAAGTGCATGTACACGAACTAGGATCTGCAAAGGGTACCGCAGACAGAATCCGCAATGATAGCGCGTCATACCCTTAAAGGCGAAGCTGAGGTGTCCCGCACCCTTCAAGCTTTAGGTACAGTCTTAGGTGAATAATTCATTAAACAATTTTCGTTTCTTTATTCTCTTTGAGGTCGAGCATGGCTGATGTTCTAGTGAGGCTGAGTGAGGTCGCTATAGTTCTGAATGAAAAATTGAGGTTTAGATTCCTCAGGTGGCCTAAACCTCAATCGGTGAGGTTGAGGTTGACTGAGATCGAAAAATTTTGTATGAGGTAGAGATGAGGTCCAACTTTAGGATTCCATATTGACACATTTGAACCTTAGCGCGGTCGCGTTACCCCGTCAATATCCGGTTACATGACTTGACGCTGGCGTACGATTTAAGCCCACAGAGGAAGACTTTGTATAACAGTTTTCGCAGTAAGACATTGTCATATATTACAGTGCCGAGAAGGATCTGAACGATCGACGCCGCAAACGGAGCTTAGACGACAGGGTCTTCTTGGCAGCTTCTTGGGCTGCCTGTTCTGACTAATATTCGTCTTCTTCAAAATCATCCGGTCGTTCTGCGGTACGAATGCTTCCTACCTCCTCTGAAGAGGAGACAACGCTCATCAGCGTACAAACAGCCAAGGCAGCCAGACTCTTGGAGAGAGAGAGAGAGAGAGAGAGAGAGAGAGAGAGAGAGCATTGTCGAGCACCAAATAAAAAAGAATGGGGTACGAAAAGCACCAAATAAGGCTAAGGGAAATTATAATGGACTCATGGAGATAACCAGTTAGACAGTAGAAAGGAAACGTAACCATGTGATGGCGCTGACATCCGAGCCTACGACTTCCCAATTCCGCGTCCGGTGCTCTACCGACTGAACTACGACGACTGCTGTTCAGTGTTCTACTTTCTTGGGTATTTATGTTACATGTAACATATCTTTGAGTGTGTTCACCAGCGGCACCTTTGTCCATAGTGGCGGGTCCAGCGTTAACGTGAGTGTCATATGGGCACGTGGTCTGACAGTGCGGCGTGGGGGGCGCAATGCTGAGCTGTAGATAGCCCTCTAATGCTACGATACGAGTACCACACGGAGCGTGATGAGCGGGATCTATCGTGGATGGTGGAAGTTGTGTAAAAAAAAAAAAAATGCGAGAGCACTGCAGAATCTGCAGTGGAGAAATGCGAAAATCTGAGCGTCGCTGCTGCACGTGGTACATCGCGCGACCTTTGTATAGTTTTAGCTAACAAGGTCAGGGCTGGCGCCGCAAAGTGGAAATTTCTTTTCTTGTGCCGATCGCCGGCGGCTGCGTTTCGATGGCGGCGAAACGTAGAGGCGTCCGTGTGCTGTGCGATATTAGTGCACGTTAAAGATTCCCAGGTGGTCAAAATTACTCCGTAGCCCTCCACTACGGCTCCTCTTTCTCTCTTTCCACTTTCCCTCCCACCTTCCTCCCTTCCCTTGCGGCGCGGTCAGGTGTCCAAGAAAAAGTGTGACAGATACTGCGCTTTTCGTATCCTGACAACCAATAATTGTTAAGTCAGAAACGCTACCACTTTCGGTTGGCGTGTCGTCACATCCGTTGGACGTCGACGTATGTTTGATTTTGCTTTTACATTTTTGGCTCTAATTAATTAATTATTATGATCATATGTTTTTTTTTTTCTGCAGCATCTTCATATTGCCGCAAACCATTCAAATCTTTATTCTTTGTTCGACGACCGCCGAGCACGATTGTTGCTATCGCCGCCGCCGATTGCTTAATTCTTAATTCTGCGGGCGCAAGTCAGCCTAATAAAGAGTACATTCAAGTGAAGTTCAAGCCTCCTCATTTGTTGACGACGGCATTGTCACCACTACGTAGCAATATCATCCTCTATCGATCACAACTATTCGTTTGATCGTAACTCTTCTGAGAACGACACAACGGCTGCGAACCCGTTTTGCGGACACGACCTTGCCGACTTAATAACCCACTAACGCTACCTAGCATAAGATGGTTATCATACAGCCCCCATCCTCCGCATTAGATAACATTACATTTGAGTACATCCGCCGCAATGGAGAAGGGTGGCGCTGGCGAACGCTCTCAGGTAAAGTCCCTTGATCATCCTCCTCAGCTTCTGCCCTTCCGCGCCGCAGCAGCTGTCTCCGCGCCAGGTTTTGGTTGACGCACTCCGATTGGTCTCCCTGCCGTTGCCCATGGAAACGAGGGCAGCGTGTGTTTTACTTATGATTTCCTTTGTCGGCTTGCGCCATTATTTTTTTTTTTCTCGCCTTGACGTAGCGGAAGTTGCATGCTTTGTTTTTGGAGCTGTGAGCTCGCGTTATGTCAAGCTGCTGTGCATTTAACTGCACTAAGAGGCCTGAGGATAACTTCGCCGTTTTTATAATATCGCAAGAAATGCGCGATAGCTTGTGGAGGAAATAGTAGTTGCGCAATTTTGGCAGAAATTACTTCGTTCCGGCAAGAAACAACGTTGTATGGGAGGTGAGGCACTTTTCTTATTTTCCGGCTTTAACGCGTTGCTTTAATGGTATATATATATATATATATATATATATATATATATATATATATATATATATGTATATATAGGGGAAATTAGGGTGCTCGTTATAATACATGAAGGAAAGAAGCCAACAGTCGGCGAGGCCAAGGAAAGCATTGGGGATGGTACTTTATGTCTTTTTTTTTAATGTTTACTTGGATAATCACAGAATTTCTGTGATTAATCACAGGGATAATCACAGAATACTAATTTCTGTGATTATCCAAGTAAACATTAAAAAAAAAAGACATAAAGTACCATCCCCAATGCTTACCTTGGCCTCGCCGACTGTTGGCTTCTTTCCTTCATATATATATATATATATATATATATATATATATATATATATATATATATATTGTCGTTAGTGATGCTCTTCATCCTTCCTGCGCTACTGAAGTGTTAATTTGTACGTTACGTTTAAAAAAAATGATTTACGGTCAGTTTTCTGCATCCTTTGCTGTGCCTTTATCGCCTCAAATGTTGGCTTTTAGCCATTTAAAACAGCAGCACCGTAGATTCTGATTTGTATTGTGAACAACATGCATGCGGATACATGGGAATGATCACACCTGTGGCGAATATGTTGAAAGCCGCTTTTTTTTTTTTTTTAACGAAATCCGAACAGTGCGCTACAGAAAAGCTGTTCTTTCAAGTTTGTTTTCTGATATCTGCATCCCTCATACGGAGTAACGAGATAATGAGCTCTAGCTAGTCTATGCTGTACTTCTACCGTTACATTTCCTTTGAGCACTGAGGTCACGAATTAGTGGGTGGTGATTGCGGTCAGCTTTTGGCTAAATTACAGGCTGTGTTGACGGGGTTGCAAGGCGGTCGCGGAAGTTTTAATTTGATACCTACTACTATGCAGAAGTCGAGAGCCTTCCGTTCAGGATGTGATAGCGTTTTGATATGACGCAACTAGTCCGCTATGCTAGGGTGATATAGTTTCTGTCTGTCTTTTAGTGGCAAAGCTTTAATCCGGAGGCTGTTACCTCGAGCAAAGTCTTAAGCCTTGTTTGCTTGTGAGCAAAATCTTGTATCGCTTGTTCGTTGAGCAGCTCCATACCAGCAGTTGCATAGGAACGCTGTAACAGTTATCAAAGCAGAGTCATAACACTTTGCTATACATGATAGCCATGTGAAGTTTAAGACTAGAGCTTAAGACGAGGGCACAGAAAAAAGGAAAACACAGAACGAGCGTTAATGTGTGTTCCTTTTTTTCTGTGTCCTCGCCTTAAGCGCTAGTCTTAAACTTCAAATGGATTCCAACCAACTAGCCCAGCTTTCTGCTTTGAATGATAGCCATGGCCATGGCAAGTTATGACTCGACCATGACTTGAACTTTCACTTAGGTGACCCGGACCACTCCCAAATTCACGCCACGGTTCACCTGAAACTGACCTCGACCGAATTGGGTCAGAATTGATATCCATGTATAATGGACCATGCCCAGTTCGATGGTCGCACAACTCTTTTATTCATGATTAGGTGTCGCAGCTTTGACGTTTCCAACTCAAGTACTATCAATTTCATTTACATTCAGTACATTTTTGCAGGTCTGGCCGTTTTTGTTCACTGATTACACTTAAGAAATTAGCGATCATTAATTAGCACATAGTACTCGCTCAACTACTTACACATTCCCATATTACCCATGAATTATTAATCAGTACTGCTCTTATGTTTTTCTCCATTGCACCACATCACAATCGCTACGGTACCACAGCACTCAACCAACGCCATCCGAAGCGCGGCGCCTGTTTTTCCACGAAACGTTCTATATTATGATTTCGCATTAATGCTCAGTACGCCACGCGTGCCAGCACCTATAAATGCGCTGGATGAGTGGTTGCCGGTGTCGCTGGCGCTGTCCTGCACGTCAGTCTGTCATATGGTTCTCTAGCAATTAAAGCTTTAGAGCCGAGTTCACATTAGGAAACCAAGCACTTAATCTCGTGCTGCATTTGCAACCGATTTGTCATAAGGGCAATCAAACATAATACAATTGCTATATATGAACTGAACAAACCCTAACACAGGTGGCCATTTCCAACGGCTATACTAAGTTCGATAAACGTCCTTCAACACAATATTTCTTGTCATAGAAATTTCATGAAGCATCAGACCCACACAAACATTAGTTTTGCATAAGAACGTTAAATTCACATGGCACTAAGAAACAAACACTTCCCACAAAGTAATTCTCTGCGTTACCAATGCTGTTCCCGCCGTCTATGAAGGTTCCTTAACTTAGTAAGGTCCTAAGCTAGCCTCAATACACGCGCCGGAATTCATTGCTCGGATAGCGCGCCGTGTGCAGCGTAGGGACCCGACGCGCAAGGCGATAGATGGATGGATGGGATATAGGAACGTCCCCTTTGAAACGGGGTGGTAGCAGTTGCTATCACGCTCATTTCCCCCCCCCCCCCCCCATATCTTGGTTATTATTTTAGATTGGTTAATTATACCATCATTCTATTTATTGAATTTTTTACATTCGAGTATAACATGATCAATTGTTTCACTGGGGTTACCCCATACAGCACATGCGTCATCTCCATTGTTAAATTTCTTTTTGTAGCTGCGTGTTCTAAGGCACCCTGATCTAGCTTCAAAAAGTAGGGCACTGCCTCGAGTTATCAAAGAAATCTTCATTCCTGATCTGCCTTTTCGCCTTTCGGTATAGTTCCACACTCTGTTTCTTTTCCATCAAATTTATCCAATATTTACCTTCCGTGTTTTGCACCTGTTGCTTAACGCTCTTTATTTCTTCGTCCTTGTGACCAGCATACTTACTGGCGAAACGAGGTGGAAACAGCCGCGCGGCGGAGAGTGTCGCTACTTTCTATTATCAAGGAACCTTACTTACACGCGACATAAATGCCTAAGAAATGCCTTGAATCGCCGTCGCCGTAGCTCAGCAGGTAAGAGCACCGGAAGCGAAAATCGGAGGTCGTGGGTTCGGATCCAGCCGACGGAATGTGGCAGTGCTTTCTTCTACTTGATGGTGAATTATCTCCATGATGGTGAATTATCTCCTTATCATTTTAGTTTGATGAACCTAAAAATAAATCTTCTCTGCTTTTTTTAGTGTCAGTGACTGTTGGCTCTCTTTGTACGAATACGGCTAAAAATAATAATAAAAAAATAATCGAGATGTCCAGCCAAGGGATGTAGAAGCTCCTGAATGTCCTGAAAGTATAGGCATGGGGACCACGTGCGTTGTTCAATAACTTGCAGAACAGAAACGTGCGGGCGAAGTTTGTGTTAAGCATTCCAAAGACCTAGCTAATAAGTAATAACCTTGTTACACAAATGTTTCGAAGGTCTTTGAACCGACAGTCTATGAATTCTGAGCGCTGCTACAGCGGCGCTTTCAATGGCTATCAAATCAATCTGCAGTCAGCGGAGCAACGCGGAATTCTATCGTGTTTTTGCAGACTTTCGATCGGCGGCAGCGTGCAATGTTGTGCGTGAAGCGTTCATTGCGACGCACTGTGGGATAAAATCAGAGCAAATATAAGCGCTGAAACTTTATGAAACTTCAGAGTATACAACTTATTTTAACGCGATAGCGTTTTAAAGGCCCCATTAACAGAAAATCTGGAGTCGTCGTTGTGAACGAAAAATCGAGCACGGCGTTGGCAGGCGGTAGCTGGCAGCTGACATGGCCGAGCACCGACTGGACGTAGGGTTTCCTGACGTTACGTTCGGCAGGAGCTGCCAACTCGGGCGTCTCCTTTAATATGGGAGGGTGTTGTCAGAATCAGCCTACCAGGGCCCTTGCGTTAGGCCATGCAGGCATGTTCATAGGGCTTAATTAAAGCGGAGCTTTATATGTGGGCTGGTAGCCTGCGCTATCGCGTCATACCCTCAAAGGCGGAGTTTAAGTGTCCCTAATACTTTATTAAAAAGAAACGAACTGGGCTTCAAAAGTCTACAGCATGTGCAATACCCCTGACGCAAGCGCACCAAAACAACCAAATCTAGTTTCCTGAGAAGTGCATAAATAAGATTCACCATCTCTAGGACTGCGAGAAAAAAAAAATTTCAAAGGTACATAACATTAATGCAAAGCATTGACATTTTGTTTTTAACGTTTTCATGCTATTCTCGGTCGATTTCTAACACGACTCCAAATTATTGGCGGGGATGGGTGTGCCATGCACCAGCGGCACGCCTCCTTCGAAATAGATAGCGATTGATAATTTCTAAGGCTCTTGAATAAGCCACCTTCACAGCGTGTACAATACAGATGGGTGAATTCCAACCCCTACGAGTCGCCCTCAATGCGCTACACACTTCATGCTCATTTACTCTCAACGAGGAGTTGAAATACACGGGTGTCTTTTTCTTGTTTTTTTTTTTTTTTTGCAATATATTGTCACGACTCAAGCCACAGGGAGCCGTGAAGGTACACGATACCGTGAAGGTAAGACCCGGGAGTCAGGTTTTCTTCTAGCTCCGATGACAGTGTCCAGCACCAGCGCGCCTCTCGAGCCAACAACCGCTTCGTCGTCGTCGGCACCAAGCACGGCGGCCGCGCGGCGCTAGGCACGTGGCATTATCCCCCCCCCCCCCCCCCCCCTCCCGCGAAAGGGAAACATCGTCCCAATGTCAAGGCGAGAACAGAAAAAAATTAGGGGTGAGATGAACTGTACAATAAGTCAAGGTCTCACTTGCAGCGTCAGGGTTACAAAACGCGACGTTGACACGGCGCTCAGTCACGCGAAAAGTACAGCTTTAAGCGCACCACGTGCGCAATTTCAGGTCGCTGACGCCGAACACTGACGGTCGCACTTCCATCTGGAACAGCTTCCTAGTTAACACTGTTGAAGTTGCGCAGGACTTTATAGGGTCCGAAATACCGGTGTAGTAGTTTTTCACACAAGTCTTTGTGGCGCACGGGGGTCCACACCCACACTTAGTCCCCTGGTTCGAAGTGGACTTCCCTGTGTCGAGGGTTATAGTATCGAGCGTCGGTGGCATGCTGCTCTTTGATATGCAAGCGGGCCAGCTGGCGGGCTTGCTCGGCCTGTTCCGCGAAATGGGCGGCATCGGGTTCAACCGCTTCATCCCCACACGGGAGCATCGCGTCCAACATCGTGCGGGCCTCCCTGCCATATACGAGACGGAATGGTGTTAACTGCGTGGTTTCCTGCAGCGCCGTATTGTAGGCGAAGGTGACATACGGCAGGATCTCGTCCCACATTTTATGTTCAACGTCAACGTACATTGAAATCATGTCCGCCAACGTTTTGTTGAGTCGTTCCGTTAGGCCATTTGTTTGTGGGTGATAGGTTGTTGTCGTGCAATTATCGGTATAGCTGAGAATTAAGGTGTCCCGCAGTAGCCGAGCTGTAAATGCCTTGCCTCGGTCAGTAATAATGGTCGACGGTGCACCATGTCTAAGCACAATTTCATTCATAAAGAAGTGAGCAACTTCCCCGGCAGTACCTCGGGCAAGGGCCTTCGTTTCAGCGTAGCGTGTCAGGTAGTCTGTGGCGACTACGATCCACTTATTTCCGTTCGAGGATATAGGAAATGGGCCTAAAAGGTCCATGCCCACTTGCTCGAATGGTGTGAGGGGTGATTCAATAGACTGCAACATGCCGGATGGCTTGAGCGCGGGTTTTTTTCGCCGCTGGCATTGTCGACAGGTCTGGACGTAACGTCTAACGCTCGGAGTAAGATGAGGCCAGTAATAGTTCCGCCGGACTCGGTTTAGGGTGCGTGTAAAGCCAAGGTGACCGGAAGTTGGTTCGTCGTGGCAGGCCAGGAGGATTTCGTGCCTTAGATCAGCCGGTATAACTAGCAAGTAGCAAAGCTGTACAAGGAACTAGTGAAATGTTTAGGGTAATCCCCCAGGGTGGAGCAGACTTGTAAATTGAGCGTGATTAGCATACACACAAGTGCAGCCCTACAGCTTCGTAATCTTCGTAGCAATCTCTGTAGTTAAAGCAATGATGTCCTCATCCCGGGTTCGAGATTGGGACCATCGCCATTCCAGCGTATTCGTTTCACCACCTGTAGTAACCAACTTTCTTTGACAAGGAAGTTGCCGCAAAAATTGTTCAGCTTTCATTAATAGTGATACGGCAGCGCTCGAGTGAATGTTCCTGGGTTATTACTCCGTTATTAATGTGTATAGCCATAGGCTGCTTCGGACAAGAACCGGCGTATTCAGCATGGTGGATGGCCCTGCCTTCCAGCCTCCTATTCTCCTCCTCCTATAGACTGCTTATGACTGGGGCGTTTCTCCTCCACCTGATTCATGATGCGAATATGATTTGTTGTCAAGCGCTGACCCTTTCTTAAAACCTGCCTGCTGTTCTCATTTATGAACTTTAGAGATTGTCTGATTCTTTTAGTGACAACTTCTACGCATATTTTGTAAGGAAGGAACAAAAAGGTAATCCGTCAATAATTTTGTAATTCTTGAACTACCCTTTCATAACCAAATATTATGGCTTTAGCATATTTGCACGCTTCCATACGCCTTATGTCATGAGATGCTCAATATACACGATGGCAATTGGCTTGTCTAGCTCGTTGTCTTCACCGTCCCTCTCCTCTAACATCCGCAAAAATGGCTGCGTAAATGTATGGTATCCTTTTAAACACGCGGAATCAATTTCCCCTTTGGAAATCACCCAATTCCTTATTTATTTTACGCCATTTCGTCTTACAGTTGAACGTACGCGTCTTTAGTAAAAGTTCTTAAACGACGCGTCTACGTAAAAGTTCTTAAACGATATTAATAGAACCCGCGTCTTAGTGAAAGACTACTACCCGCGCGAAGGTATTTCCGAAAATGCAGAGCTAGGGTGCATATGCACAAACAACCAGAGTTTCGTTTTTTTTTTGTTTTGTTTTTTTAATATTGTTCCTGTTCAATTTTAGGCACGCCATAACATATAAAGCTAACGTCGATCGTTTTTAGTTTATTTGAATATGCGGCTCTTGTCGTAAGTTCTTGCACCTTTTCCCACGGACACCACGCGGATGCCTGTCTAGTTGAAATGTCTTGCATAAACCGTATTTTATCTATCTTAGTTTGCGCACAGAAGTTGTGGGAACAGCATCAATAGGGCTGATTAGAAAATCATCCGCATTCCGTCTTTTTTTTTTTTTTTTTTGAACCCGCTTGAACTCGTTTAGACCGGTTCAAAAATGGCTGAATTGGTTCAAAACATAACGGATAGTCGCTTCGAAGCTGAGCGGGGAACTGAACCACAGAAGCGCGGTCGCGAACACTAGCCTAACCGGAAAAAAACTCAGGATCGACAACTTGGACCAGGCGCGTCGTCTATGTGTGAGCGCGAAACGAACGCGTGGTCTTCTATTATTTTGTACAGTTGAAATGTGAATACGTTTTCAGATATGCTGAAAAATATCTAAGTACCACATGCATGCACCATTTCCTCTTGTTTGACTCATGTGGTACGTTTGTAACGTAGTGAAACCGAGTAGGAAAGGTTTATCGCACAGATAGAAGCTGATTGAGAGGACGACGTGCTATGTACAGCGCGAGAATGTGTTACAGTTCAACAGGTAAGGTAATTGGCAATGGCTTGCAGTCATGGCTCAGGAAAAAAATGTCCTTAAAAGGGCGAAGAAGATCCAGTAAAACCTTGTGTATGGCCATTTTCCTTTAAACTCCACACAAACACCCTCTCAGTAAAAACATGGCTTCATGAGAAAGGTATCATCGACCCTTGGTCAACCAATTGCATTCTTTGCAGAAAACCCCTTAAACACTGAAACACGCTTTTATTGAACGTTGGGAGGCTATTTTCCACTGGTATGTCCAGTAGATAACTTCGAAAAAACGATTTATCAGTCACGTCTCATGGCATTCGCCATCTACCGGTCAGAAATGAGGGTGGGGTACCATACACGACATTATAATGGTTCTGAGCCTCCACAGACTTTGAAGGACAAGAATGCAGGTCAATCATGCCGCTAAACATGTTCGCTCTACGCATGAAAATTTCATTGGCAGTGTGACATATCGACGTTTTCAGAGCTCAGCCCAAGCCGCCCGAATGATTAAGCCTGTTTGACAAGTTGGCCGCATTAATGAAAGTTTAGTGTGATGAGAAAACAATGTTTAGCACGTCCTTGTGTTCATTGCTGGTTGTATTGCATTTATGTTAAAACAGGCAATAATGAACAAAATTCGCGATAGCTACAACGTTCTGTACTCGCTTCCCACAAGGAATTCCTAAATTCGGATTTAGGAAACGCGCCATGGCGTTTTCATCTTATTTTTGTTTTCTACCTGAGCTCGCAAGATGTAAACCACGCACGCCAGGAAAACACTGTTGCTACGGCAACTAGGCTGATCCACAAGATCGTTGACATTTTTTTTTTTTTTTTTTGCTCGGGGTAGGACTGCTGGACGAGTGCACAAAAAAGTGGGGGCCCACTTAAGCTCCACATTAAAGGGTTCGACACGACAGCATTAATGGCTCCCGTCTGGGGCTCCCGTTGCTGATCCTCGACATGAACTTTGCTAGTAGCTTGATCAAGAATTCCTTATTTTGTGCTTCTTCTATTTCACATGTACTGCATGCAATTGTAAGCTACCCCATTAAGGGAAGGGCCACCCGACATAAATACAGGGTGTCTAACTTTAGCCAAGGGTTAAAAAAATAAAACATTTGAGGTAGGCCAGGCTAACTATACTAGAGTTTCCAGGCGTCTTGCACACCACGGACATTTTCTCTTGTTTTGCACTTAATTATTTAGCTAATTAGGTTATTTTTCTAATTTAAATATTTACTTTAGACAAAAGTGTGATTTCCAAAGTTGGACAGCATGTTCAGAAACCCCCATTCTATTTATTTCCGATAAAGAAAGCGGCGCTTTATTATCCCGCGTGAGCAGTCGGCGCATGCGACGGGGCAAGTTGCAGCGAGCGCGGTGAACTCGCTGCAACCATCGCCAACATATATCAGCCTACCGCTGGAACTGGGTCGCCGAGTCACGGCCGCAGCTGATTTCGTTCATCTAAACGACGGTTGAGGGCAGCGCAATCGTGGAGTAGTAATGCGCTAGTCAAGTGATTGTTTTTGATCTCGCGGGATTTCTTTGGGGCTCGAAAAAAATATATATACACGTGAGGCTTTCTTTATCACAAATAAATGGAATTGGAGTTTCTGAAAGTGCTCTCCAACTTTAAAAATCACATATATTGCCTGAATTCATTATTTAAGATCATTATTTACTCATTTAGAAAAAAATGTCTTAATTGGCAATCATTAATTGCTAAACAAAAAATGTCTGTGGTGCACAACACGGCTGAAAGCTGTATACGCAAGTGGTTTCCCTGGCCTACCTCCAACGCTTCATTTTTTAGCATTTGGCTAAGTTTCCAGGGACACCCTGTATAAAGGCGCGCTTTAACCAATCTGGACGTCAAGCATACACTGTACGTGAGGCGCCGACATGCTAGGGAGGTTTTTCCGCTAGAAGAACGTTCAACCAGCTGATATTTGTTCATGAGGACTATGCGGGCTTTCCCCTCCGATACCTATAGGCGGGAGACGGCAGACTGCAGTTGGGTGGAAAGTAATATTGTTAGAAAAACAAGCGCCTGCGACCGCGTGCCGATTCATGCCGCAATGCACACGGGCCCCATTTGACGAAGCATTTCCAGTGCTGAGGTCGACGCACTAAGCCGAAGCGCTTCGTCGGGCGGCGGACTGTGTCGGTTTCGGTAGCAGGATTGCACACAATCAGACGCCGCCCACATGCACTTCGGCGTGGACAGGCACGCGCTCGTAGGGGACTCTTGTTACGTTTGGCCACGAGAGTACCCTGGCTTTTTTTTTTTTTTTTCCGCCCGCTTACAAACCAGAGGAAGCAAGTCACGAACGTGCAAATCGCAACACAGCAGTATCAATCACAAGGGTTAGCTGCGATCATACTACAGTCTCTGTGAACATGCGGCAACGGAGAACAGGACGCAGTATCATGAGAAATGCGCATACACTTTTTCACTAGGGGCCGTATTCTCTAAAGCTTCCTTCTCCATTTCGGATCTATTTGCTTTGGATCGATTACGAAGCCATGGCTTCAAACTTTGGTAGAAAGTGAAACGACCATTGGCCCATTAGTAACCGCACCGCAACACTGGCTGCGTCAAGGTTAACCGATGCGTAAGGCGACTGTCGCCGATGGCACATTGTGATTTCTGTGAGTGGCCAACCTCTGTCTTCGCCTAATGCTGCCATCATCCTAGCATAACCAATGCCAGGGGACAAAATGGGTCCGAATCGGAAAATGGAACGTTAGAGAATGTCGCTTCAAATGCGTTTATGAGATATATTTTGAGAGCGCGACCGCTGCTCGCGTGCTTTTGAAGACCCCTCGAAACATTCGTGTATACTTCACGACAGCACACAACACACCAAAAGCCATTCGTTCACGTCATCGTCGCCGATACGTACGTGGGTGAGCGTGACCAACAATTTGTTCTGCAGTACGGCTGCCCTCGATAACAATGTATAGCTTCATTCGCAGCCGTGGAGCCTATATCCACGTACGCTGCAACCGTATGCAGCCAAACTTCCTCCCTTATTGCGTTGTGCTCGCCAGATGAAATGAACAGCATCTCTGTTTAGCTTTCCCGGCTATCACAAAATGGTAGTAGTTTTTGTGGCTGACTCAATGTCAGTCGCAGTCTGTTCGCACACGGTCCGTTTAAGTCGCGCAAGCGCGGTAATGGCGTCCTGCGCGTCGTAGAGAAGAAAGTGCAGCGGCGAGCGAATGGTACTTTTCAACGAGGAATCGAATACAAACATGGTTGTGGTGTATGGCTTTATAGGGTTTAACGTCCCAAAGCGACTCAAGGCTACAGGGACACCGCAGTGGAAGGCTCCGGAAATGCGTGTGAGCGAAGGGGGCTGGGATGACAGGGTATCTTTCAAAGAAGGCAGCATACATGACAAGTTCCTTCACTTTTTTACTCCCTGACAGTAAACCTTCGGCGTTCCTAACAGCCCTAAAAAAAAAAAAAAAAAAAAAAAAAAAAAAAAAAAAAAAAAAAAAAAAAAAACAACTAATTAACTGATGCCTAGAAGGCCGTACATGGTATAAAAGACCAATGAAGTGTAATAGGCTTCAAGTGAGGAGCCAGAACAGTTGTGCCAGCAGACTTCTCCAGGGATTCACTATTTTAGCATGTGCATACAAATAAGTAGCACAAATTTATTTTTGTAATAGCTGTCTATGTGCATGTCAGGTAAAATGGAAAGAGACGGGTTGCTTTCCAGGGAAAAGAGGAGAGACTCAGTCAGTCCGGCACCAGCGTTTCTGCAATGAGTATTCTGTTGACGAATGAATTAAAAGAGTCCCTTGGTGGCTCTTAGTATTAAGCAGTCGCATCTTCAGTTCGATGCGTAAGCTCGGCGTCTAAAAGCTAATTAGGCAAATTTTTCGTATAGCACACGTTTTGTTGAAGGACCTGAGGCCGGAGGTGAACTTCGTCTCGGCACTGCAGCATGTCGACAGTTATGCTTCCATATCTTATTGCGCGGTGAGCACTTGTTTGTTCTGTCCGCATGTCCTCCTTATTTATATATAGACAGCCAAAACTTCTTGCACGAATTTGGTGTAGCAAGTGCAGCTATGCGATTGCAGTAGCGAGAGAGAGAGAGATATTGAGGGTAATTAAAGATGACACAGTGAAGATGACTTATCAGTGTTCTCTGTCCATTTCCTAATGGGTCTGTCGCTTTCTGCTTATTTTTATAGACGGCTTGTCGCGTAATATCACCTCTAATCTACCCGTGTAGGCTGATGACTGTGTATTATAAAAGTTCCTGCTTTGGCGACCACTAGCTTACACCTTCAAGAACAATTTTCAGGACTAAGCCCTCGGTGCACCCACTGGCAAATGACAATTAACATCGCTAGAGCGTTTTGAATTTCACTAATAGATAACAAATTTAAGAATTTAATTATACCCCCTTCAGAGTGGTAGTGAACATAATCACCTTCATCTTTTTTTTTGCATGCAGCATGTCATGGCCCAAACACACGAATTTATTAACCTTCAAAGGCATTGAACGAGTGAGGCTATCTAAGTCACACAGTGACAGCAGCTGCGAGAGGCACGAAACTGTTAGTATACAAATCATTAATGCGGCCGTAACTAGAATCCTCTCTTGTGTGAAATCCGTGTACACAATATCAAGTAGATTAATGAAATCGAGGCAATACAAAAGAAAGCAATTCGCTCCAGATGTGCCGCCAGTTCGAGAAGTTTTCACTTCGCACAGCATTTTCATCTCTAAGCTTGCAACTGCTCTCGGTTCACAGACGTGCTGAACCACTAAATTTTATGCATTCCATTATTAACTCCTCCCGTCGGATTTCTTCAAATAACTACCTAATGCCTGCTGTACAATTCAAAACTAGGTTTTACAACCATCTAAACATCGCGCCCTATTTTGCTCACACGACCACGCTTAAATACAGTTTCGTTCGGCGTGTAGCCAAATACTTGAATCATTTGCCTGCTTCTACTTGCTTTCTCCGTTTAAACACGCTCGACGCTTATGCCCGATTATAGCGACGCACATGACCGAACCATATGGCGTCTTGATTTTACCTGTGGTTTATATTTCCGCATTATTTTTCATTAAGGCGATGCTACATCACCGATAACCAAGGAAGTGTTAAACAACGCAAAACATAATTTTTCGCTGCGCTGCCGTGTTCGGAGCGCAAGGTGTTTAAACCATGCGCTGTAGAGCGCAGATATCACGTGAGCTATGTTGTATTAACAATATCTTTCCTAGCTTTATTTACTTTCTTTACCATTACCTGATTAGTCGTTAGCATTCGATAACTTTAACGTTGCCGTTTTGTTGCACGAACGATTACAACGTGAAAATATCCCCGCGAAAGGTCGTTTTCACAAGATGGAAAGTCGATGGCATCAGCATTTATCTGCCTAACCGGCGTTCTTTCGCTGCATTGTTTTGTAGTCGTTAGCCTTACAGGCAACCATAGAATGCGACGGTGAGTCGGCATGCGTTTGTAAGTGCCGAATATGCGCAGCGCGGTGCTTTATTTGGCTTGCGGTGGACGAAAACGTCCCGCACGCTTAAGGCACGTTCCCCATCGAATAAAAAAGCAGGAAATGCGCCCCCATGTGCATAAAGGGGGACTCTAATAAAAAGTTCAGCTATCAGGGGCGCCGTAGCGGAAGTCTTCGACCACCTGAGATTCCTTATCGTGCACAGTACACTGACGCCTTGCGTTCCGCCGCCATATATATAGAAACGCCGCCGCTGCGATCGAACCCAGGTCAGAAGGCCCAGAAGTCGAGCGCCCTAACCACTTAGCCACCGCGGCGATGCACAAGAAAATATGACTGATAACACAGAGGCGTTCACTACGTTACACCTCTCAGACTATCATATGGGTCATGAAACTTACCTTAGTTTGGGCAGCCATGACTGTGTCCTCCATCATCACTGACTCGCTGATGCCTTCCGGTTGGTTCTGATCAATCTCACGGCGCCTATTGAAGCATGACAGCAGCATTTTTACGAACCAGAGAGACGGCACGTTTTGTACGTGCTGGTCCCCGACGCGAGTCACAGTTGGGCCGAAACTGATACACAAGCAAAGGGCACCACGCACCGTAAAAGCTCC
The DNA here is from genome assembly GCF_055883805.1 of Amblyomma maculatum. Taxonomy (NCBI): domain Eukaryota; kingdom Metazoa; phylum Arthropoda; class Arachnida; order Ixodida; family Ixodidae; genus Amblyomma; species Amblyomma maculatum. The sequence continues at coordinate 277,196,900 of NC_139344.1, forward strand.
GACCGGTGCGACAAGCTTTCTTATCAGTGTCCACGTTGTTATGTTCCTTTGCTTGTGTCAGACCGCGCCGCGTGCGGATCGGATGGGGGCAAAGTCGTGTTTGCTTACGCCTTCAAAAGAACTTCACAAGATGTTCGCAGTGGCGTTGCAAACGGTAGGAATAAGAGAATCTCTGTGCTTTCCTCAAATGCTTTCACAGCAAAACAACGAAAATCACTGAGACACAGTCTCGCGAATTTCCGAACCGACAACGGTACAGTGCAGAAAGCGTGCACCGACATCACCTAGCAGAAAAAAACAAAATCATTTGGAAAACCGGTAAGAGCACATGTAAAATAGTCTGAGGTGCGATTGACTGCTCTGCTTTGAACGCGTATGCAACCACTCGAACCTGATTGTTACTTCCTTTCAAGTATTTTTTGTTATAAATACTAGACATTTGTAATTTGCCCCCCCCCCCCCCCCCCCTCTTTATTTTCTATAGTAAACAAGTACCGCCGGGGAAAAAAAGGAGAAAAAAGCTCCCCTCAAAGAAAGAGGGCAGCAAAGAATTTGAGAGATGCATGTATTGATGCATCCGCAGGTACAAAACAGTACTTTTTTTTTTTCCTTATGAGCCAAAGAGAATTTCTCAGAAGAAGAAGAAGAAAAAGAAGAGCCATGAACAGCGCCGAGCTTACAAGGACCTTCTTTCTCTTCTTCTGAGAAACTGTTTGGCTCGTGACTCTCTTTCGCACGGTTACACCGGCAACGACGACATAGCTCAGCCGCCAAACGGGTGCGTAAGAGCTGCGCTCTAAAATAGCAGTTTGAAAGGCTTTCAGACGAGCTGAGAGGATGTATCGCTGGCAGCTAGAGTATACGCTGTCTCCTAAGTGCTCACTTAACAAAGCCACCATCTACGCTTGTCCTTGCACATGCCCGTGCACACACGCCATCAGCCTAGCAGATGTCCTCCGGTTACTTTAATCACAAAGCTGAAGCCAAGGGCGTACTCTTAATAGCTACCCTGTCCGGAAATTAGGTTTCCCAGGCTGAAAAGGTCAGCAGTATATTCAAGCACCAAAGACCCCTACAGAGAAAGCTGTGCTTCTATTCCCTGAAAAGATTTCGTGGTGTGGGGCTCTAAAGATACAGGTGGAAAAGCTTGGGGCGTTCCTTTGAAACGGAATGCTGGCCACCATATTTCTTCAAATAAAAACTTCGTGACAACGGATGATAGTACAAGCGCTATGCTTTTTAGCACGCATACAACAGCTGATCGAACCACTCCGCGCTGAATTTGGAGGAATCCAAGGAAAATAGAAAATAAGCTTTTCCTCCTCCTCCCCTGGGTGTGTGTTAGTTTAGGTGGCGATTTCGCCTTTAAAGAGCTGGCGCCACAGAAGTTATCCTTCGTAATGCTTTGTCATGCTTGCCTCAAGGGTCTCGCTACTCGCCTAGCGAAGATGCAGGGACTGCAATCGGGCTCGTAAGCTCACCTTTGCGGTTTTTACTCGCATCTTTCACTCCTTGTCACTGTAAGCCAACACGGATTCCTCTTCATCGGGCCGCATGCCACGCCCATGCCACGGCGCATAGCATAAAGTCCGACTCTCGACGCGCCTATACCGCGCAGCTGGAGAGTTCAATTACACTGCGCTTGGCTATCGGAAGGGCGGCGTGCATTTTAGGCCGCCTCGTTCCAATCGTTACACTGTGGAGCAGCCTCGACGGCTGCATCGCGAAAAAGCAAATAGAAACATAGTATACGCTGCGCTTCATGTCACAGCGGGATACTTGTTTAGCCTAACGGCACGGCTGAACGTTTGATGGCGTATACCTTCGAGCTTTACTTTCGCATCTCCTGTTCCCAATAAGTGTCACGGCAAAGGGGACGCTTGCAGTTATGACCTACTCGATCTCGACTGCAAGTTCGGAGACGTGACGAACCCTCTGGATTAATAAAGCAAAAAGGTAGAAGAAATGAAGTGCGTGAGTCTTGCCAGCTTACTGCGTTCTGGAGGAGGGCTTACAAGAAATTACACAGAGCTCTACACGAACCGCTACGGAATGGCATCACCGCATGGAAAGCCCCATCACGGTGGCTAATTAGAGCGCTTGACTATTGAGCCGGGAGAGCCCGGTTGGATCGCGACCGTTTTCTGATAAAGGAGAGAAGCAAGACGCCCGTGTACTGTGCGACGTTAGTGTACGTTAATGAACTTCTGGTGGTCGAAATTATCCCTTCCACTACGGCATCCCTCATTGTCAAAGTTGCTTCGGGACGTTAAGCACCCTAAAAAAGCAATGTCTTAGCTACTTCTCCATTCAAAAGCAGCAGCATGCATATGCAAAGAGGGCTCAGCTTTTTCTGGAATATTTTATTACAGCCAGTGAATTGAAAATAGTTCCCAGAATATTGAAGGACTAAAATTGCTGAAGGGGATCAGAGTGACGGCCGTATATTCTTTCGAACTTTGTTCTCGCATATTGCCTAGCTCGAATGAAGCCTATCAAAACAAGCTCTTCATGTGTGACCTTTGGAGGCAAAACTTCAGCACGAGAATATTTTAACGCAAACAATGCCAGCAGGCTCTACTCGCTGGACGGCCATTCGGAATGAGGCCACGGCTTTGCGATAGGCAAGGGTACCGAGGAATTTTCTGCCGGGCAGCGCTGCGCTATGCCGCAATTTCTTTTTCAATAACAAGACAGTAAGACAAAACTCGCCTGCTCCACAAGTGGCGCCTGGAGCAGAAATCTGCGAGCGATGTCGCGTGTGTATTTATAGCGAGTCTTAGTCCAAATCTCTTCGCGGAGTTCTGCGGACCCTGGCACGAGCCAGTTAGGCTCCCAACTCGGAGAAGCGTATGAAATGCTCGACGACCCGTGGGCGTGCGATCCCCAATAGACGCGAGAACTATATTCCGAAAGCGGCCAGCACGAGGAGTCGGGAAGCTCCGCGCCATTGAGATGCAAAAACTGGGAGCCCGGTGTGCCGCGGTTTGTATAATGAGCCCGCACTTTGCAACTTTTCGCCTCGGCAGGAAGAGGCGCTTTTTGGCTCCTCTACATTTGCTGCGCGAAGGATGCAAGAAAGAAGCAACAGGGCGAACAAAGGAGTTCAGTAGGTCGCAGAAGAAGCTCCCGACCGCCGCGGCCTCTGTTGCCAGTGCGCGCGGATGTGGGTCAGAAAGGAAGAGACGAAGAGAGAGTGGGTGACCGGCCTTTTTTTTTTATTATTATTTCACCACTCTCCGGGTTGGTCCGAGTCGACGGCTTCTTGATTAGGTGGACAGATTGGAGCCTTCCTCCCGCGTGGTGCTAGGCAGGGAGCCGCCTGCGAGGAAAGGCACAGGCTCAACACGCGTTGGCCAGAGGGCTGGACGAATTAGCATTGAACGGCTGGACACTGCCTTGACGCACGCAAGGAGGCGGGCCCTCTGAGCGAGCCACCTTCCATCCCTGTGAAGGGGAACTCCAAATGTCAACGCGTCACCGTATTCTGCACTTTGACTAGTACAGCTGTTCGAGATAGGCGTTATACCGGACAGTGAAGCGGTGCCGACCCAACTCCGGTCAAATAACTTAGTCGACCAGGTGCAAAGACTCGGAGGAATGGGCACACTCCTCTAGATGGTTTACATAACCACCTGTAATAGTGGGTACACCACGTGCTTCCACCTTTATCTCCACACTACAGCTGCGCTGACTGCTCTCAACATCAGCTCTGTACCTGTGAGGGAATGGTCAGTGTAGATGAGCTCATTTAAATAGCATGCAAATTATCGATGCGAGTGAACCACGCCTCACACTTGAAGCGTAGGCTTCGAATGTGAGTAGGCAACGCCTGTACGCCTCTTCTGTTGTATTTTATGCACTAATATCTCTCCGTTTAGGACATAAAAATCGTGGTAGTGGTCAACCTTGTAAATGCAAAACATGTTGGACGCCTAGTAGCTATAATACAACACTTCGCAATCGGTATGCGATGAGTTTCTAAGCCAGCCTTTGAAGCAAGATTCCCTCATGAGGGGACCACAGGCAAAGCAGGAAAGAACAATCTTGATTTCATATAACTACATGAGAAAGAAGGCAATATAATGCGGAAATAGGGACCTAGACATACGTGATTACGTTTAAAAAAAAAAAAAAAGAAGAGGAAAACAGATCTGCGCACCTCTATTTCCCGCCTGATTTGACCCAAATATAAAAGCAACAGAGAGGAGCTCATATTGCAGCGAGAAATGGAAAAGGTCAACAATCATAGCCCAAGTTATCTCTACACATTTAGTGCCTTGATTTTTCCACAAACTGCGGGCTGCCACATTTATGTAATCTTTGAGCACTTGAGTTAATGAAAGTCGGCAGCAAAATATCTAGCAGACAGCTGAAGCAGCAGCCTTGACTTCAGAGTTCATTCTTCCATTCCTTCATCGTTGAGGATTACAAGTGAGAGATGAACAGCTGACACTTGCGAACACGTGCGTCCACGGTCCTTTTTCAATATTGCGTTTTGTGTAACTTTGCCAACGCAGCAATCAAAACGTGCAACGCATAAAAGCCAGCCTTTGATTTTCTGCGACCTAACGGAGGCCGTCGTAAGGGAGAAAATTTCTTGCAGGCACGGCGCAGAAGCAAAGGGTGAACGTATTTGCGAAGAGGCGCGCTATCAGAAAGTATTCACTGTACCCCGCCTTCCTCTCCCTACTGGAGTGTGGAGAGCCTTGCGTAACCCGTAAAAAACAGCTGAACGTTCAGAATGTCAAAACAGATTAGCTGGGACGAACTCGATCTGTCCCTATTTATTTTTTATTTATTCATTTTTGTAATTCAGTATCCTATTCTGGGCATGGATTCCCAGTAAAGCATCCGCGATCGATGTTTGAACAAGCGGAATATCGAAGCCTTAATCCATGTCGCGGAGTGTGGGAATCATAAGTGTACGGCCAACATGGTCGAAGGCGTATGTGGCGACCGCTTAGTTATGTACAAGAGGACAACCTATTCCTAGATAGGTTATCCCCATTGTTGCGAATTAACGCTACCAGATTGAACTGGTAAAGAGAGTGAAGCGCTACTGGCCTTGGCTACTCAGTTACCATTGAACGGAACGTGAAAGCATGCGTACTCGCTGCGTGTAGTACAGTACATGGTGTTATGGGGTGCATAGCGAACCTTTTCACTTAATGGTGGCTTCGAATGGAACACCTGTTTCCCTGACACGTTACTGAGCAATTTTAGAAGCAGACACGATCCATAGTTGTGTAAAACGCAACTAGAAACATGTGATCGTTTTATCGCATCTTTTCCGCCAACATCTGTACATACTACTTCAACACTCCCTATGAACGGGCCAGAGAATAACGAAGTGACCAGCAAAGCATTTGAAACTCACTACGAAAATGAATCTTTTCTGCTCGCTGTCTCGCACTCAGATGGGATTTTGCGGTCAGGAAACTCAGTACTGCTTGTAGGCACCAGGTTGTGGCTACGGTTAGAAGCGCACGTCACCGACAGCCCCGTACGACAGCGCAAGGGCTTTCCTGCTTCTTGCCGCCGCAAAGCCTCCCTCGGCGGAATACGTCCCGACCGCAAATCTGTGTACGAGAGTAGCGAGTCTTAAACCGGAAGTCTCGGTGAAAACCGCTTGGCAAAGTTGTGCGTTTCTAGACAAGGCGCCTAGCCCTTGTACTCCTTGACGTGATAAGTGGAATGTTTTGTGCTGGATGATGTCTATAAGCGAAGCAGCAAACAGTAGAGAGGAAAGCAAGTGCGCTACCTTTTTTCCCGATCTTTAGCCGCACACTTTGGACAGCGCTTGGTCTTACGGGCCTTTTTAAGAAATCTTAGTTTCTTTTCCTTTCCTGCGGAACCTGTGGATTGAGTGCGGGGCCCTGTGTTGCAATTAACACCTCGCACATCACGTCGAGTGGCGAAAACATCACCGCCCTAGGAGCATGTTCCTTGTAGCATGCGTGAACTATACGGAGTGCAAAGAAGCCGGCATGTTACAGCACAATCAGCAAAAGTCGCTTACAGGGAGTGAAAAGCTGTGAACGAGCTACAAGTTGTGCAATGATGCACTTTAGGAACCATTCCTCTCAGCCTTGTTTATGCTTGGCATATAAGTATACCATACAACTTACGACTCGACCAGTCGATACGTCAGCAACCAGCTGCGCAGGGTACACGATTCAGCCCTTGGGCCCTGTAACCGGGTTCCTAGTGGGCGAGTTAGTATCTCTTTTCTTTCAGTTCAATATTAACGAGCCGCACTCTCGAGCATCTATAGCTCCCGCTACGTCGGAGCACAGATGCGCGAAAGTGCGTTTCAGACCCATGAGAAAATGGCGCTTACATGAAACCTCGGACCAGTCAATGGGAGCGTAAAAGGGGTTCTTCATCAGGTCGTCGAAGCCACCTTCGGGTCTGCATCCAAGCCGCCTTTTTGGATTCTGAAATGAAGAGAAGATGCGACTTGGCTTGGTTTCGAGCCCACTACAATTCGGCGGAAAATGTTGCGATAACAGCAGCACCGCAGAAAACCCCGCTCCGAATAATATGGCAGTGATGCTTGGGCTGTTTGGATGCGCTTCGAAGGACAAAAATGCAAGAAAACAAGTTTGTAAGCCGCTCCAGTTTATGGTGCTCCAGATAGCAGTCACAGAACGCACACCGCAGCGGCCCATTTTTCCCTAATGTCACAAAGGCATAAGTCGCTACGCTAAAGCGCAGCTATTTTGATGTATTCAAAAAGAATCGATTCGATTTTGTGCTGTTCGTTTTAGTTGCTTCCCGAGTAAAGGACCAAGCCTGCACCTTTTCCTATAGAAAAAACTTGAACGATGCTTAGTTCCATGTCCTTTCTTTCGAAGGATCACCTTGGAAGGAAACTCACAAAATGCTCTTACCCTCAACTTAAGATGTAAACACAGCTTTGAAGTGCTGGGGAGCTGCACTCCAGAACTTAGTACAAAATAAAGGTTCGCGCATGTCCGTTGCAAGTTGGGTGCCTGAAGGGTGCCTCGCGCACTTAACACGCAACTAGCGCAGCAGCACTGCCACGATTCTCTGCCCTGAGCAATGAAGGACGTACAGGCACCTAGCCTAACGTTAGCTGCGCTATAGTGAAAAGGGGCCTAGGCGCAGGGATGACGTAAAAACACGACAGGGATTCGGCACATGCCCAACGCATTGCTTGGTCGCGCCATTCTTCGTACTAAGAGCATCTAGCTGCCAGAAAAGTGGCTGCGCGTTAAATAACTTACGCTTGGCTGAAATTCCCGATTAGAAAGCAAGTAGGCCTAGTAGCAGTAGTCAAGTGGAACAGAATGCCATTAAGCGCACCAGCCCCGCTTGCCTCCAGCAGCGCAAGACATATCCTGCGTAGCATGGCGCTAACCTGCCGTCCAATTGCGTCAGCGTAAAGTCGCTGTTGACTCGCCTGGCATGCTTAATTTCCTGCTCTGTGTTGGCAGCTTATAAAATTATGAAAGATAATTAAATAGCTTTTTCCTGCAGAATTTTTGCAATATTTCCTACCTGAACGCGGAATGCCTTTCGCCGGCAAGGACTGTTGGCTGTCTTCGGCGCTGAGCTAAGCTGTAACTGCGTGGTGATGTCTCGTCGCGAAAAGATGTGAATCAGAAAAGAATGACAGTAAAGATGAGCTTACCTCTTTGAGGATCTCTCTCAGCAGCGTTTGAGCAGACCTCGACAGAGTCCTTGGGATTTTCAAAGGGGCAATCAAGGCCACTAGTAAAAAAAAAAAGAGTAAAGTTCCAGTGAAACATAACACACGCCAAAACGTCAGCACACCGCAAAGAACAGCAACGTCAAACGAAAGGAAAAAGCTAGGTTTATAGTACAGTCACAAATGTTCAAACATCGGCAGCCAGTGCCTGTTCTTCGGTGTTCGCCTCAACTCCATGCTCCGTATTGCTCTGGCTGGCCTCTTCCTTCTCCTCCAGGGGGGTGTCCTCAGACGTGCCAGCTGAGCGTGATGGGACGTCCTTGTTCAGAGAACCCAGCAACCAAGCCTCAGACTCCCAGAGTCCTACGGATCGTACCTCCTCTTGGCTGTCCCCATGCTGTTCGGTAGTCTGCGTGGGAATCGTGTCGCTGCCTGCGTCGCCGGACTGTTCGTCTCCAGTGCTCAAGCTACTCTTGCTGTCCTTATTGTCCGCTCGCATAGACAGATCCTCAAAGGACGGCCTTGGGCTGTGTCGCTTCCTCGCCCCCTTGCGCCGCCGAGGAGACTTACGCAAGATGCGCTTGTCCCAGCCCGCATAGCAGTACTGCTCCATAACTAGGTGGAATTTGGATAAGCGCAAACTGACGACAGCTGTAATTATCATCAAGGTGGCAAGCAAGAGGAGACTAGTCCAAGCGCCATGATAGTTGCCTAGGAGTGTTCCGCAGAACAGGCTGTAACCCTGGTTCATCACTTTGTAGACGGTTTGGCACTCCGTAGCTGCAGAGTGTCGGTTTTTCAGACGCAGTCGGCTCAACATCATCTCCGCCTTGGTGACCATTTTCATGTAAAAGTCCGACAGTGCCGGCTGTAAAATATCGTCGTTCAGCTCGACGGTGCTGTTGAGAGCGAATGCCTGATCCATTCTGGTTGTGCAGTTCGTCCCACATCCTGTCTCTGCGGCCGCGTGATCCTCGTCTCTCCGCTGCAGCTGCTCGGGAAACTCCAGGTTCGTTCCTTCGTTGTGAGGCCTCTCTGCTCGTTTATCCGGGTCCATGCAGGAGTGAATTATTCTGCTCGGAATAAGGCTCGTGTCACCGGAGAGCAATTTCGTAGCCGCTTCATCCAGAATATGCCTATCCCTGCCGCGGTACGGCTCGCAGATGTAGCACTCGCCGATAACACAGCCGGAAAGCAAAACGCCAGCGAGGGGAACAGCCAGAACGCTGCACAGACCCAACAATGCCGGACAGTAGAGCATGATGAGGCCTGCCTGGTGCGAAAATGTGTTTCGCAGCGTAGGCGCCATTCCTCGATCGTGGTTCAGGATGCCCATCGATAGAGCGATGACCAGCAGTGCTCCCACGACGCCGACTACCATAGCCAAGACCATCATCGTGAGCGGAGCGAGGGATCCAAAAAGGTGGCGCAGGCGAAATTTTTTCTCGAACTTGTGAAACTTGAGCTTTACGGCGGCGAGCTGCTTTATATTGCCACTGGCGCTGCTCTCAACCATGAAAGCCCTTGTCCAAAGTGCTCGCGCGAGACGCGTTCTCTCTGTCACTGTCTTCATCTTAAACGACTGCGTGGCGTTCTGGACTAGTTGATGCTGCGCCTGCTCAAGGCTGCTGCAGTTCGCGTTTAGGAGCGCGTCGTTGGAGCCAATCATGGCACGTAGCAGCTTACCGCAAGATGGGCCTTTGGATTCAAAGGGGTTCACGTCTAGCCTCTCCTGTAGGTACTCCTTGAAGGCCTCGCTGAAGTCGGTGTCCAGCTTCTGCGCCTGCAACGCGGCCTTCCTCAGCACTGAGTGCGACATGTTCCATGGCATGGGTGTGTGCTTGCCGCGAAAGTAATCTTCCAGCTCATCTAGGCCACGAGCGTAGAAAGTGGAAGTCTCACGCAAGGAGTTCTGGATACCGAAGGCGAAGCCCACAATCAGCACGTTGACGATGACCGTCGAGATTGTGAGCGAGCCAAGGGCGACACAGTGGCCGTTGTACAGCTCATTGTAAATCGGGGTGATCACCTGGACGCGTCTGCCTCCGCATTTGCCCATGAAGCGCAAACCCAGGAAGGCGAGTCCCGTCGGCACCATGAAGCCGCTGATGGCGAAGAGGGCCACTAGCATCCGGAAGGCCGATGGCTGGTACTGGGCCAGGCTGGCACAGATGCTGAACACCCCTCGAGCGTTGCCGATGCGTTCCAGCAGCTGGGCATTCTTGGGCGATGAGACGAACAACAAGGTGAGGCGACGACCGAATTCGCTCCAGACGGGGAGGAAGCTCCCGTCGTGACGCATCAGGAAGGCCTTACCCCTCCGGGGGCATACCCGCTGGAACCCGTGTGTGCCTACAATGGCCGGCGGAGAAAAGAACACGCGTGGCCGCGCGTGCCCCCCTGTCGCGGCTTCTTTCCCGCCACGGAGCCGAAATGCAGACCACGGTTCGCGCGCCACGCTGTGTGAAAAATGCGAACTATTTATTGGCAAGTATCAGATTGCGCACTTCTGTTTCATCAGATTCTGTGGCTTTTGTTCAGTTTCACTTCTCTGTGGCACCGACTGACTGGACACTGTAGGCGAAGTCGCAGTGTACTGTGAACTCTGGTCAGCCGACCTCTGCGGTCGCATATCGTGAAAGGGACAAGCGGACTTAGTTGGAATCTTCGCGATCTCTACATTGCAGGTTTTAGGTGTCAGAGACGCCGCGCTGCTAGAAGTCAGGAAGTCTCGCGCCCGTTCCAGCTGAGAAATCGGTATAGTCATTGTACTGGTGTCAACGACGCACCACTGCGGTTTCGATCGAGTTTTAACATGCTTTACCCTGATGGCTGGCTCTCCTGTGTATTCCTCAGTGTCATTTAAGCTACTCGCCGTGTCTTCCAAAAACATGGTTGACAAGTCCTCAGAGAAGAGGTCGTGAGGGGGCTCCGGTAGGCGCAACGGTTCCGGGCCTCGCGATTTTTGTTGCGGAAGGTCAAAAGCTTTCCCCAGTTTGTCGGCCTTGCTGCTTACTTTGTTTCCTTCTAGGCTACTGCCTTTGTCCTTATTAGCGGCCCTGCCAGCAGCCGTGGCGTTCGCACCAGCTCCGAGACGCCACAGCTTACCACTGGCATGTCTGTCATTGCTGTCAGGATCGTCCCCTGAGCTACTACTTAACCGACTGCTCTCTACGCTGGCAGTTCCGAGCTTTTTCTCCTTTTCATGCTTCCTCATAGTCAGCGGTGGTGGCTGAAGGGCTTCGTCAGGCGGAAGCATGATCAGGTAATATTTAGACAGCATTAACAGCGCAGGCATGCCCACGGCAAATAGCAAGACCGCTAAGAAGAGCGTTAATAGCAATGATTTCAAATACTCAAGGAACGAGTCGCAGAACAGTGAAACTCCAGTTTTGACAATCCCGAACACTGGCGAACACATGCCGGGCCCCCTTTCTTGCCTCGCAACGACAACAGCTTCCTTTGGCAAAGCTCCCGGCACCAAAACCGGCTTCGACTGCGTTTTCAAGGTCGCGTAGTGCTCAAGGATAGAACACAGATAGTAGAGGAGTGCTGTTTTCACCGCGTCGACGTCATATGCGGTAGATCTTGGACTTTCTGAATGTCTAAATGATGGTGTTGCGGCTAGGTGATCGTAAATCCACGAGGTTCTTTCCGCCCAGTAAAACTGGGCCTCACGCTGCTCGACGACAGAGGCTGCTGCCTTGCAACGCGGACTTGAGTGTCTGGAAAGCAACGCAACCAAATTGGGTGCTGCTTTCTTTGCCGCACCCTGCTTCTTTTTTTCACCGGGGGTGTTCGTATTCTTCCTAATAAAAAATTTTATCGATACGCCTTCGCCGCCACAATACCGCAGTACGTCCCCAACGTACATGTTGGCAAATATAATATCTTTTTCACTGCGCGGCCAAACCATATCTTGGGCATAGTCAAACTGCTGGTAATCCTTTCTTCTGTACGCATCGCAAAAGTAGCACTGTCCAGCGATCGCATGTGGCATGCTGCGTTTGATTACAAGTAGGGACGCTATGCAAGACACGAGCATTACGCACGCTCCTGCCAGCACAGTACGACCAGCAATGTCTGATATCGGCTTCCTCTTGAGCGGGTCTTCGTCTTCAGAGTGATTTTTGTGCCCGAGAGCTGTCCCTACCGCCGCGATGAGAGCGGCAATGGCAAGGGAGTAGACGGCAATGGGTCGTAATATCGGGTGGGCATAATAGCCCCATATCCCGGTCATTTCGTCAAACCAGACAAACCGTTGTACCATCTTCACTATTCCTTGTTCTGTCGGCGTTCCATTTTTCTTTTCGGGTGCTTTGGCTTGCACTTCTTTCCCTTGTAACCCACGAACAGAAATACCTGCTAAGATTCTGGCGGCCAAACTTCTTTCGTGCGCAGTAGACTTCCATGCACTTGTGAGCAGACTTGCCGTCCAGTTCCTGCTTACCGGACTCTTTAAAAGACTCGCGAATTCGACGAATCCCGGGAAAGAGGGTAGGCGGGCATGCTCCCCCTCGACTAGCCTTCTAGGCGCACCTTCCAATTCATCGCTCGTTAGGTTTGTGTATACCCTCAGGTCATGTACCGCGTCCTCGAAGTATTCTGGAGCTTTGGATATGCTGGAACTGAGACCGTAGTTGGCCGTAAAGGCAAGCGCAAAGGCACAGAGGGCGAGGATGATGACTCCTTGGGCGATCGTCAGGAGCTTTGTGTAGTAATACATGTAGGAGGGGTTCACCTCTTGCAGTCTTTCCCCTCCGCAATGATTGGCGAAGCGTGCACCGATTACAGCTGCGCCGACAAGGGCCATCAGTATCCACGCGAACTCCGTGAACAGTAGCAGGAGCTTTGTGCCAGGCTGGTGGGATGCCACGTAGCGGGGTAGATATTCGGGCGCCACGCCCACATTTCGGAGGAAAGTGTTGTCCGTTGGATGGTCCGTGAGCATTCTGAAGAAAATGGTGAATATGGCACTCCAAGGCAGCAAGAAACAACCGCTGTCGAAAGGCTGCAGGCTGTAGCGCTCAGTCGCCCGCAAGGTGCTGGGCCATTGCCAGCTGGCTTTGCTGGGTACCGTGGCGTTGCCGTCACCAGACGCGTCGCTGAGAGCATCGCTAAGTAACATACAGAGTGCAAGCGCAACCATGAAAGCTGAGGCATTCATGCTATTCCTCCAGACTGCGCCGTGGGTCCCAGCCGGCGCGCGCCTAGCGGGGCTCGCGCCAGCTGCAGCGGCTGCACGTGCGTGGGCCGCTTTCGCCACGCGAAGGGGGCGCTGCGACTCCACGCAGCGCAGCGCTGTGCATTGGACATGACCCCGTGATCCGATCTAGGTGCAGTTTCTGCACGGTTAAACTAGGGAAGCAACGCAACATGTATGTTGTAGCGCATTGACAAGTGTCACAGTGTTAGGCGTTTTGATCATTGCGACTGCCGAGCATCAGAAGCATAGGCGTATTGCTCGGACGACGAAATTTCGGCTCGGTGTACGCTATACCAGTAGGTTTTCTCGGCTACACAACGCTGAAAAAATATTTCTTTTCAAGTGTAATGAAAAAGCTAGGAGCACCGATTGAAATGGCAGCCACGAAGAACACAAACCAACTCTATCAGCGCTACACAACAGAAAGCGCGTCAGTTCAGTACTTATTTTGTAACAGCTCTTTGTTTCAAGCTATTTTTGGGTACTGCACCTACATTCGTAGTGCATAAGTTATACCCAGCAATTTGACTTTTCTGTCAACCGAATTATATATCTGAGAATCAAATGACCCCACCCCCCCCTTCCCCCCCCCCCCCCCAAAAAAAAGAAAGATTACGGAATACAGCCCCTGGTTTCAGGAGGTACCGTGACTGCCACCTCCTGGGTCCAAGCACTTACGCCGGTATCGGATATCCCTCCTGGCCAGGTGCAGGTCGACGCCTTTCTCGGCGGCGTAGATGGCGAGCGGCGTTTTGCCGACAAGCATCACGAAGAGCACTATGCCGAAAGACCACCAATCGGCAGACATACCTGGAGCGGGCCACCGCAGTGTTTGCATCAAGGAGTGTTGACGATGGGCAAAGCCACTAATAAACATTTTCAAAGCAAAAACAGGTGAGACCATTCAAAGTGTCTGTGTGCAATGCTTCCCGGAAAAATACTTTTCTGCGTATGAGTGCACTAAAGCACGCTGTATTATAGGCAAAGCTAAATTTTATTGTGCATTTTTATGAACGCCACTCATTTGAGTTCCAGATTCGCGGCGCTGTTGTCCCCTCACCTAGCGTGAAATCCGTTAAGAATGCATCTTGGGCCATTGTACTCTTGGATTCAGCGTTCTTCAGCGTGACAGCGAGCACATCTCGTTTCCTTCCGTAGTCGGCCACGTGATAGGCGCCAGCCAATATCTGATTTTTTGTACGGAGGCATAGATAACATTTACCCAAGGAGCAGGCTGGGAGCGTCATCTAATTCCTTTCTTCTTCTAAAAACAATCTCTAATCAACTGATATACGTATCTGAGGATTTAGTATGCAGCCTCTTTTAGCGGAGTGTTAAGTGGGGTCTAGTTTACTGTATGTTTCCTTCATTTTAGCTGAACTCGATTGAGGCGCCAAATGCACGTTTGTTGCCTCGTCTTTATGGGTACAGAAAGCTTTGTAGGAGACTGGATTCCGTGTTAAGTAAGTTAAAATTGCCAAGGCGACAACGAGAAGACGTTGTCCGGCCACAAGTGGAGCTCACATACGCATCAAACAAGAACGAGCTTGTGAAAAACAAGGGCTCTTTAACAGAAGAATCTTGCTTGAGGCTGATCCGCAATTGACTGGCTAGCCGGCTCATCATGAGGCCCATAAGAAATCAGTCGGGCAACATTGCACGAAATAGGAATTTTGTGATCCCTGCTGGTCCTTGTGTGGGCTCAAAGAATAACGGTGTCAAGGCCGAAAGAAACGGACGCAGTTCAGCCATTTGTAAGGTTCGCTTAGAAAACGAATCATCGTCATGCATGCCTTCCGAACGTCCACTAAATGCTAATGCAAGCAATGCTACGTCAGCAGTACAGACTAATCATAAAGTAAGCTGGCACCAAACTACACCTTAATCACGACTCAAGGAGATGAGGGACAAGATGCGCACATAGGGCGTTCCTCTGCTTATCGCTTGCAAGCTTTACCTCGCAGTTCGGGGGATTGTTAATGCAGTGCAGTGAATATTGTGCTATATTCGAGATACTCGTTTTCTGAACGATTGCACATAGCCAGTGCAAACTTGTCTACAACCCCTTGCTAAGGTATGCGCCCGATTAGTGAGATAGCAATGACGTCATAAAGGTAGCTTAACCATGAAGGAACGAGGACGATTCACAGAATTTAAATTCAAAAATTATCCCTGCGCCAAACTGAAAAAAATCTAGGGGACACTTAGCTTCTTCTTCAAAGGTATGACGCGACCTCGTTAATGGCTCGAGTCTGAGTCCTCCGTTCAAGATTATCGTTTCCGTGAATGCAATTACTCGCTTAGTTGCTTATCCTTTAATGCGTGCCTCTTACCTCACGCGTACTCATGAGCATACTGCCGAAGGCTACAATATTATGTGAAAGACAACGCCGCATGGACATAAAGTTCCTACGAAGACCTGCGAAGGTTCCTGCGTGACTTAGTTCTCAAGCAAGCCAACGTTTAAAGGGAAGTCCCCTTGTTTGAAGTTTGGCTTGCGAACTGAGGGTCCTCCTCAAGCCTTGTTCGTTTCTCTTCCATTGCATGTTTGACTCTGGATCCAAGGGTCCCGGATGGTCTGATTTCAACCTCTCATTTCAAAGGAGAAGGCTGAGTTCGCAGATCCAGCCACGTAATATGTGACGTCTCCGCCGACCAATAAATGGCCAGTCATGCCCTTTCGCTCACAATGCTGGCATCGCATTTGATGAAGAACGGTGCCTCTTATGCTATCGCGTTAAAGTATGGAGACTTACCTTCACCACAGATGACGTGCAGATGAATTCAAAGAAACTAACGCAAACACGCGAAGGAACTGCAGGTGGGGACTCTAATGCTATGGCATTCCTTCTTAAGGAGTCTAAGTGGCCTCATATTTTTCCTCCGCCGCGTTACGATTACGCGCCGTTGAGCTCAGCTGCCCAACGCCAATAGCCACTCAGACACCTCATGCTCTAACCACTAAATGAAATAAACCTAAGAAGCTACACTCTGCGACTATCCTTCCCTGGCTCGTTCTACTGTTCGTCATCTCCACCTCTGATAGCTAAGAAAGCATGGAAGCTGCCTTCAAGCTCGGCTCTGGCTCCAAATGCAAAATCTTTAATTAAAGTGCTAGTAAATGATCCAGAGTCAGCGGTGAAAATAGACGCTAAATGCAACTTTTAATTGCATCCTGCCTCGAATTCCTGTTGTTTGGACTTGTGAGGAAATGACGAAGCAGTAAGCGACATTTCTATATCAACCGATTCTCGTCTGCGCTTCAAGGGTCCGTTCCTGGTTTCATGCTTACCATAAAGCTCCTGCCTAATGACCTCTGGTGCCATATAAGCCAGTGAGCCACATCGGCACCAAGCCTCAGTGCCAATCTGCAAAAGAACAAGAACAAGAATGAAACCTTATAGAAGGTTACTTTTTCATCAGCTGCTGACTGAAACGTTATATCTCTTGCAAGACAGATATCAATGAAGCGCTTAATATCAAATTCATTGCGGAATCGGCTAATTGAACATCGCTTTCAAAGCCGCTGTATCCGTGTGAAAAACATTTTTGATGAAATATACAGACAACTTGTGTTTAAAGTGATTCAAACACAGTCGCTGTAAGGACGTCATGAAACACCTGCTGTTGCCGCTGCTCACAGAGTTCATTTGTCAGTGGCTGACGACCCCGTCTTTCCCCACTTAACATGTCGATGAGTGACATCATTTCGACAGCTAGCCAAGGATGTCGGGGTTTGACTGGCTGCAACGCCTTGAATGTTGGCGCTGTTGTAGCACGTGTTGTGCATTTACACCGTACATCCGGGGAATACATTACCCTGGACGTTCCGGAATACCCTCATCGATCGATAAAAGGTTTGCTTGCACTAAGGTTGTGTAATTCTATCTTCTATCCACACACACAGACGAAACAGAGAAGAGACTAGGCACACTCAACAACTGGACTATTAACTGCGCTTTACTGAAATAAACAGTCTCCCATGAAAGGGAACAGAGCATGAGCAGCTCAGTAATCAGTCATTAGTCCAGTTGTTGAGTGTGCCGCGTCTTTTCAATTTTTTGTTTTGTTTTCCAAGAAACTTTACCAACTGACAAGATTACAACTCTACCGTTTCTCCATGTTTGCCCTTCCTGTAATTAAAAAAAAAAAAAAAAAAAAAAAACACTTCCCTAAAACAATACTCGGTCAGCTTTTACACCAGCTGTTTTTGTTTTGTGCCAGTTACGTTGGGAAAAGTGGACACGGAACGAACTTAAAATGTCTGAAAGAATTAGAAGCCAAAACCTGCGCTCGAGGAAAGAAAGGCTTATGCCCAGCTATTCGTCGGTAAGAGGCCGACGTGTCCAACAATATACCGTAAGATTGTATATATGCTGAGAATGTCACCCACTCCTTGCAAAAACTACAAATGTTCGCGTTCAAAATCACAGCTAGCCAGAGAGATTCTTCACGTGACATTCATTCATAACATGAGAAGTTATAATTTTCTCAGCGACATGTCAATTGTGCTTCTGGGAGGATCTATGGTACTGCGTCTCCACGTATCAATATTAGCTTTGCGCTTAGAAGGTGGAAGTCTTTAATCTCGGTTTGTAGGTTTTTGTACTTGCTCCTTCGATAGTTTTTAGCCTAGCTTTCTTGATTCAGTTTATCTTCATTAAATTATCTGACCTCTCTTTTTACTGGTTGTTTTGCCGCCTTTTCTTGTCGTGGATAGCTGGGCATGAGCATTTTATTCCTCGAGAATGTCTATTGCTTCCCAGTCCTTTGACGAATTAAGGTTAGCCACCTGTCCTCTCCGAATCTCTCGTCCCCGTTTTTCTTGCGCTAACATTCTTTTCAAAATCACTGAGTGTTCGGCGAGCTCCCGACTGACCCTTGCGCACATATTTTGCTTCCAATCATTTCACAGATTAAGGTTAGCACCCTTGCTATGTTCAGCTCTCGTCCCTGTTTTTATTTCGCTAATTGTTCTTTTCAAAATGAACACTCGGCGCACTCCCAACCGGAACCAAGCCTGAAGCCGTAAACGTTATACGCCGCGAAACAGCGTATCAATTAGTCACGCACTGCTTCTTAAGAAGAGATTGCAAGATATCCTCACCTGGCTGAGTCCAAAGTCAATCAGCTTGGCGTTTCCGCGGCTGTCAATCAGCACGTTCGAAGAGCTGATGTCGCGATGCAGAAACCCTGTGAGGCAGCAAACAGGGAAGACAGTCTAGAACGGCGACTCTGGAGGCAGCCCTATTATCGAGGCTGCTGAGCTACACGTAGGTCTGTTTTATTTTTTGTCTTATTGGCACTGGTATGAAAGGTCAATCACCCTTTGTCAGCACTTTGCGGGGAAGGAAGTGCACCGTATGCTCGTTCATTTGACCATGCTGCTTGTTACAACTAATGGTTGAGCTTTGAACACATTTTCACAACAATTTTTTTCTCTTGAATAATAAGTTTTGCAACTCTCCTTCTATTTTCTCTCCTTTTTGAACTCAAGACTATACTTACGGCATTCACGGCACTGTTCGGCTTCACGCGCTAACTAGCCGGTAGAATTGTTCCAGAAACTGCGTTGACCTCGTGTGAGTAGCCGATGTGTGTGAAGACGTGTCAGCGTGAAGTGAAACGCCTAGAAACTGGCAATGAAGGCATCAAAGCGAGAAAACCGCAATTGAAGCAGACTGCGTGTCATAGCGCACTGGTATTCAATTCTGTGTCAAAAAGTGCCCTATGCGCAAGTGTGAATCGACGCAGCCTGCATCTCCTATGCAACAGCCATTGCTTTTGTATCTTCGTTTTCGGGGCACAGTTATCCTGTTCGCGTTTCAGTTTTACGTTGGAAGAACATACATAGGGGTTGTGATAGCGGGGGAGGAGGGCTCTTAATTGCTGATTACAAGCGACAATGAGACGGCATAATAGTGAGGAACTTCCTCCAGATACACCTGGGAGAGCCGCGAAGGATCGACCCCGAGGTAAAAAAAAGCCAAGGCAGCTCGCCACGGCACCGATCGACCACCGTCGTCGCGACCGGAGGGTTGCAACATCTAGCGGCTTCGCTACACGCGTGATGTGGTGTCATGTAGCGTCATCTATAAACGTCTTTGTCATAAACACATCGGCGGCGACGACTGCTTGCGGTACGGCGCATGTGCGCAGACTTCCTTGCATTTGTGTTCGATGATTCGACTTCCGCCTGACGGCTGACTAATGGCACGAATAGCAGTTCTTCGCTACATCTGGCGCAGATTTTAGAGCAACCGACGCCGTACTTGCGACAATTTGGCGAGTCACAATATTTGTAATCTTATGGTTGATTTTTCTTTTTGGTGGTCATTTTTCTTTTTTGACATTTACAGAATGGTATTTTAAAAAGGTTGAAAGATACGTCTGTGCAGGTGGGCTGTACAGCAAGGCGAACATGCATGTCATAGATAGATTGACGTTTAATCAACTGATCATTATCCAACCGCTATTTCTTACCCCAAGGAAAATGTTATGCCGCCAAACTAAAGGCCAACAGTATCGGCTGTGAATCCCCTTTTAAATTTCTTTAATCGACAATCAAGCTCCAAATATTGAATAGAAAAAGTACACATCTGAAAGATCGCTGAGTTGGATCGCGAATTCTTGAAATCGCGTGGCTTGCATTCTTCGTGCTTCTAGTTTGTGTATTTTATGACGTAGAAGTTAAAATGATTTTGGTGGCAATATCACACCCAGTGACCCCCTTTAATAAACCTGCAATGCGTGAAAGCCAACTCAACGAGCTTTCACATGCGTATTTTTGACGTTCGATATTTCGACCACATTGTCGAATAAGGAAATAAAAGAAGGGACTCGCCTTTTATGTTAACGGCCTTCAGTTTCGAAATATAATATTGTCCCTTAAAGTCCAGAATAAAACAGTTCATTAATTAATTTTAGTTTATAAAAATCATTCCCAGAGCGTTCATGTCTTTAAGCTGAGTGCAGAATTAAGTAAAGCTATTAGATGCCTTTACAATATTGCACCGTTAGTACCTGTTTCGTTAAATTAGCTATATACTGCGGCCTTTTCTGTTCCGGAATTAGTTTTACTGTGTTCCAGTGTAGAAAAGCATGACAAGTGGTAACATTGAAAAACTTAGTTCAAAAAAGAGCACTTCAGAAATTGAAGGACATAATGGATTAACGTAAATTTTTTAATCCCTCCGCTCTTCAGTAAACATGACTTCCTGAAATCTATGCAGGTTTGCTATTTACGTTCGCTGCAGTATACGCATCAAAATAGATTTACGATACATCCAACCTTGTCCAAACTATGACTACCTTAACCGTGATGACAGCGAGATACGAGTATATTGCCGCTAACAATTCAAATCCTTATTCTTTTTCGACAACCGCCGGCATGCGGCCTTATCGCTGTGATTGTAGCATACGGATCAATTATGGACTGTTTGTTCATGCTCATTGTCGCGAGACGCAGTTTTATCAGTTTTCTGTCGCGAAAGATGCGCCACGATGTATCTCAGTGAATTCCGGCCACTCGCGTGCGTTCCTACAATGTTTCAGATTATGCTAGTAACCATTTGCGGCTAAAAGTTTCTTCGCCGGGTTTAAACTGGGCGTTCATGGGTGCGACGGACATTAGTAATTCGATGACTAGCGAGCCCGTTTGTTGCTATCGACGCCACCGAGTTCCTTAGTTATTTTGAGGGCGCAAGTCAGCCCAATAAAGAGCCCATTTAAGGGCTACTACGTCTGTCTACTCCTTAGTGCCCACGACATTGTCATTACCACGTGGCGTCTAGTGGACGGTGCTGAATCCCGACATCGTGACGTACACCCGAAGATGGCACCCGTCCAACAGAAACCACCTTTGGTTTTCATCCAGTCCTGTGATACTCCCTGCTTCCAAGGACCATCGGATGAGGATGCAGAAGACTGGCTCGACCTGTTTAAACGCGTGTGAACGTACAACGCCTGGAATGATGAGTCCCAGCTAAGGCAAGCCTGCTTCGCTCTTCAATGATCTGTGCGAATCTAGTTCGAAAATCATGATACATTTTTGAAGGATTGGCAGATATTTAAGACGGAGTTTTTGACAACGGTGTCGTCCGAAAAGAAAGAGCCAAGGCCCACCTTCAATCCAGAATTCAACTCCCGAGTGAGTCTGTCCTATGTTGAAGAGATGAAACGTCTCTACCACCGCGGGCCGATCCCAACATGACAAAAAAAAAAACAAGGTTAGCTTCCTAATGTGCAGTGTAAAAGACTAACTTCTAGCTGTTCTTTTACGTCAGCTACCGAAACCCATGGCGGAATTCACCCAAGAAGCAGCTAGCATTGAGAAAAAATTGGACGCCTGAACCCACTAGTACAACTGGCCACTTCACGTCTTCAAGTACAAGCCCCTATGACGCGCCTCACCTACATGCGCGATAACCTTGCGGGATCTTATCCGTGATATCGCCCGCGAAGAATTATGACAACTCCTGCCATTGTCCCGACAGCCCCAAATAGCGACGCTTGCGGACGCCGTCCGCGAAGTAGTTCAGTATGCGCTTGGCTCTCCGTCATCGTCGATTTCAGCCCTCCTCGACGCGGACAAGCTGCTTCTGCACGCCGCCCCTTGGCCCCGTCCGCCAAGCCTACGAACGACCCTCAAAGCCTCAGGAACTGCGACGCCTGGAGGACAGCAAATAACTGCGCAATATGCCTCCACTGCGGTGAAGCCGGCCATATCCTTCGTCACTGTTCGTACAGACGGATTGACTTGTGTAGTTTCGCCGTAGACGTCGCACGATCCATTCCTGTCTAGCATCCATAGGAAATCGACCAGTTTCTGCGCAGACGAGAGCATGCGTCGCCACGCTGTCTATCCTGATCTCCATCGCCGTTCAGAGAGCGCTTTGCGTCTCCCGGCCGCAGCTACCTGCGGGAAAGATCCCCTGTAGCCCCCATAGGGAAAACAATAAAGGCAGCAACCTTTCGAGGTGCCGTTACTACACGGCGAGCTAACGAAGATCCTCCGCCGCCGACGGCGAGTGACGACGCCGCAACAATTACATCGCCGCTGTGCACGACGACAACATCGACGACAACGCAACCACACGTTAAACTAACGCCACCGTCCAGCGGAGTGACCACAGTGTGCCCCGGTCGCGACCATGGTACACTACGAAGCCGAGACCGGACGGCGAAGCCAGCATGCAATGCGAGAACACGAACAAGGGACCTCGAAGTTGCTGCCGACGGTCGCACCGTTACCGCCTTCATTGACACCAGAGCCGACTATTCTGTCATCAGTGAAGCGTTCACCGCCCAGCTCAAAAAAAGTGACAACCACTTGGGATGACCCGCTAGTCCGCACCGCTGGTGGTAACCTTATTACGGCGTCCGGACGCTGCACCGCATGAGCAACAGTGATAGGGCGTACTTATCTTACGAGCTTCGTGGTCCTACAGAACTGCTCGCGAGACGTTATTCTGGGTATAGATATTCCCAGATGATCATCGACCTTCGCTGAAAGCTCACCAAGCTCTCGACACACAACGCCATACCTACTACGACGACATCGACGCATCATATCGCTCTAAACGTCCTCGACGAAGAGTTAACCATACTGCCCCGATCAAGCCTGCGTGGGCAACGCGACACTGAAACCACTAAAAGCGTCGTCGAACGAAACACCCAGTTGCTCTTGGAACGAGTGCTTGGCATCGCAAGTGCTGTCGCCCATCTCCGGCTAGGACAAGCTCAGGAACTGGTGACTAACTTACTCGAAGAATACTGGCATCTTAACGAGGGCACGACGACCGCTTTCCTCGATACGCTATCAGATACCCGATAAGTATTTGCCCTTCCCGACCAGCCCACAAATGTTTAACCCACTCGAGATCAGCTCACGTTCTATATGAACACGGCACGACCCAGGAGAAAACAAGACAAGATTCGCACTCTTCTTGGAAGCTACAGCGAGTGCTTTTCGTCAGCTTCGAAGGCACGACAAACTCCGTTGGCAAAGCACCGTATTATCACGGACAAATACGCCCGACCTCTTTGTCAAAGCCCCTATTGTGTATCGCGGCGAGAACGCCAAGCAATCCGCGATGAAGTCGATGAAATGCTTCGTTACGACGTCATCTGGCCATCGAACAGCCCATGGGCGGCTCCTGTCGTTCTGGTAAAGACGAAAGACGAGACACTTCGTTTTTGTGTCGATTACCGCCGTTTGAATAGCATAACGAAGAAGGATGTTTACCCTCTCTCTCGCATCGGCGACACACTGGACCGGTACTGTAATGCAAGGTACTTCTCAACGACGGGCTCGAATAGCGGCTATTGGCAAACTGAGGTCGACGAAAGAGATCGTGAGAAGACCGCGTTCATCATACCAGACGGCCTCTTCGAACTCAGAGTAATGCCATTCGGCCTCTGCTCCGCACCTGCGACATTCCAGCGAGTGATTGATACCGTACTGGCTGGCTTGAAGTGGCACATATGTCTGGTATACTTAGATGACATAGTTTCTCATCTTTTCGAACTTTGAAGACCATTTGAAAGGGCTTCGCACAATGCTCGAATCAATCAAGCCGTCAGGCTGACGTAGATATCAGAGAAGTGCCATTTTGCTTATGAGGAGCTGTTGTTCCTGGGCTACATACTAAGCAAGGACGGATTTGCCCAGACCCAAAATAAAACAGCTGCGATTAAGCAGTTTCCACTGCCGGCTAACAAGAAAGCAGTGCGCCGATTCCTTGGGCTGTGCGCACATGAAGCATTTGTTACGAATTACTCGCACATCGCCAAGCCCTTCACGAAGCTTACAAAGGCTAACGTGTCATTTAAATGGGAAGCACCGCAAGCAGAAGCCTTCCACGAACTTAAGCGCCACCTACGGTCCCCTCCTGTCCTAGGTCACTTTGATGAAAACACCGAGACTGAAATTTACACCGACGCGAGCAGTGTGGGCCTAGGCGCCGTTCTCGTTTGGAAGAGTGCCGGGCAGGAGAATGCTATCGCGTATGCTAGCAAGTCTCTCTCAAAAGTAGAAACCCATTACTCGACGAAAGAGAAGTAGGGCCTCGCGACAATCTGGGCCACTTCAAAGTTCCACCCGTACCTATACGGTCGACCATTCAAAGTGGTAAGCGATCACAACGCGCTATGCTCAGTTCGAAAATCCTTCCGGACGCCTTGCTCAATGGAGCCTACGTCTTCAGGAATTTGACATTTATGTAGTCTACAAGTCTGGCCGCAAGCATTCCGACGCAGACCGCTTATCCCGAGCACCCGTCACGCTCCCACGGAAGAAGACGACGGCGACCCCTTCTTGGGACCGGTAAGCGCCAGCAATTTCGCACAACAGCAGTGCTCGGATCTTTAGTTGCAAAATCTAGTAGATTACCTAGAAGGCAAGACCTTCTCTTCCGGCTATCTTGAGACGTCAGTTGTCGTCCTTCGCATTATACAACAGCATACTCGTAAAAATAACTTCGCACCCAATAGAACCGCTCATCCTTCTTGTTCCTAAAAGCGTCAGTAACATTCTGCTAGCGTCTCACAATGAGCCTATCGCAGGGCATCTCGGCTTTACACGCACACTGCGCCGAACTGAAGAGAAGTATCATTGGCCGCGATTAACCGCCCACGTTGCACTTTACGTGAAAACGTGCCGTGAATGTCAGCGACGCAAGACGCGCCCCCGATCAGACCAGTTGAGCTAGTGAACAACATACCGCTCCCGACTTATGCCCTTTCAACAAATTAGGATGGATCTGTTTGGTCCATTCCCGACTTCATCAAAGAGCAACAAAAGGATCAACGTGGCAATCGGTTACATTACTCGCTATGCCAAAGTAAACACCCTTCCTAATGGTGTGCAGCGGAAGTCAGCAAGCTCTACGTCGAACGCATTCTGCTGCGACACGGCGCCAAGTGCCCATCAAGGAAAGCCTCAAACAAGTATTACAGAAGTCACTGTGTGCCGTAGAATGTTCCCTGAGGCAGTCGTGTACCACCCGTTCTGCAAGTTTTACAAAGAACTGATGTCAGAACAATCAGCTGAATAATATTGAGCTGAAACATTCCCTTGTTTTATTCTGATAGCTTTCTATATTTTCCACCCATCTGGAAGCCGTTTCTTTCCAGGGATAAATTGATGACGTGAAAAACAAGAGGCATTAGGCTAAAGGCTTTAACGTACCACCTATTCGAATGAAAATCTTTGTTTAAGGAGAATACTCATTCCCCCTGCATAGAGGCCGTTTACAAACGGCGACATTCAAACTTCACTTCCGCAAAAAGCATGCAGTTTTCAATGTACCGGTGAAGACAGCTGCCACATTTTGATCTGCTTAAGCGTGTATGGGAACGTACTTTCTTTTTTTTTTTTTCAGACTAGCATTCACGTCCATCATTAGGCCCATGTTTGGCTGACGACCAATACTACCCTGGGCATTTTATGGGGGGAAGGCATTTTTACAAAGACAAAGTTAACTTCTTGAGTTTACGGGCGCGTAATATGACATCAAACTTATCAAGCGCCGCTGAATATTTCGATTGTAAAGAAATATTTGAGCCGATATATTATATTCTCGGTCCTTTCCCTCGATCCGCCGGGGGCAACCGCTGGATAATCATCGCCACAGACTACCTGACTCGATATGCCGAGACCAAAGCGTTACCTAGTGGTACAGCATCTGAAGTTGCCCATTTCTTTGTACACCAGATCATGCTGCGGCACGGTGCTCCGACCTGTATTATTACTGACAGAGGGACTGCCTTTACTTCACAAATGATGGCCGAAGTTTTTCATATCAGCGGTACGGCGCATCGAAAAGCTACTGCTTACCATCCGCAGACCAACGGGCTGACGGAAAGGCTTAATAAGACCATTGCGGACATGCTGGCGATGTATGTCGACGCCCAGCACAAGACTTGGGATGCTATCCTACCGTATGTGACATTCGCGTACAATACGGCAGTCCAAGAGACGACACGCTTCACGCCGTTTCGCCTAGTTTACGGCAGGGAGGTTCGGACGATGCTGGACACAATGCTCCCGTGCGAAACAGATACCGAGCTTTCTACCGACGCCGAGCACTTTGCCCAAGATGCTGAGCAAGCAAGCCAACTAGCACGCGTCCACATCGCCCAGCAACAGGACAAGGATTCACGCCGGTACAACTTCCGTCACAAACAAGCTTCCTACAACACCGGGGACCAGGTGTGGGTGTGGACTCCTGTTCGACGCCGTGGCCTATCAGAAAAGCTGATTTGCCGTTACTTCGGACCATATAAAATCTTGCGGCGCCTCAGCGACGTTAACTATGAGGTGCTCCCAGATGGCCCAGAGCAGAGAGGCCGTCGGCTACCTCGTCCAGAGACAGTTCATGTCCTACGCATGAAGCCGTATTTTACGCGGTAACTGAAAGGCGGCATCTGCAAACTTTTTTTTTTTTTCGTTTGCTTTTGTCCACCTGTGTGCACGTGTGCCGTGTGCGTCACGCTTAAGGAGGGAGGAATGCCAGGGGGCGCTCGGAGCGAAAGACATTGATGTGGCGCTCGGAGAAAAAGGACGAAGTGAATCGGCTCCGGACTCGCAGGACGTACCTAAAGCTTGGACCGTGTAATTACACCTGCACCGGCTCTGATAACCTAGCCCTAGTCGCCAATACCGTGACAATATGCTCAAGCTTCAACGGAAAAAAAATTATCTGCCAACGCTGAACACTAGTTTTTCGTCAGCATACACAAAATTTTATACTAATTTCATACCAATTTCATGTCACAGTGGTTGGAAGATGACATGACAACACTAGGATTTGTCACCTAACCACCCTTACGACATTGTGTCCACACGACGCTAGGAATTCAGAAAACATCATTACTGGGCGCATGAAACTTGTTATCAGCTCAGCGTTTTGAGAAATATTTACTGCGCTGCCTAACTAGCATAAAAAAGCTCCTTATTTCAGGTTTGAAGGATGTTAACTTCGGCTGGAACCGAGAAGCCAATGTTAGGTGTAGCCTAAACTCAGAAAAAGCTGCGAGTTTGTTATATGCGCATAATTGTGCAGATTGCGCCACGGATGCTTGACGCAGGACGGCGTCATACTCTTGCTAACTAAGATATGCTGTGAAGTTTTTCATATTGGTTTTAGGAATTAAACTTTACTGCTGTGGCAACGTTCTCAGAGTTATTTATGTTTCTTTATCTGAGAACACAATGAGATTATTGATTTCATTTTATAGATTGCCCCATACGTCGTGCGCTAACTTTCCGAGTACAAGCCAATAGGACTGTCGAATCTAAATTGGACAACGCTTAAGTTTTCTAAGGGTTGTCATGGCCAGCCCTGTGAAGAAGGAGGCGCCTCAAAAATTCTCCACATCGGCAGCGATTCTATGGGTCTTTGCCTACTCCATTTTTCTGTATTAATTTCTATAAGGGCGCATAGATATCGCAGAACCCCCGTTATATTTTATATTTGTCTTTTTTCCTCAGAGACTGTCTGTCGTACTGCTGTGTTCAAATACGTTAAAACGCATTTAGCTCACTTTACGCACTGCCAGAGGGTGGCGAGCATACTTCTATAAACGCTACTTGAGAAGATATTTTCAAAGAAAACAAAAATAAAATACAATTGTTGTGAGGACGTGAAAGACTGCCTGCCTTTTTCGTGCACGTGCTGTATGGCCAAGGCGACCTGAGCCGACAGCAGGCGAGCAGTCTCCTCCTTGAAGGGCCCCTTCTTGCGCACCAGGTCGCGGATGGAGCCCTCGGGCAGGTACTCCATCACGAAGCACCAGCTGCGACAGACACCGTGCGCTCCCATCAGTTTGGAAAACAAGGACCACGCCCCAGTGGACGCAGGGAGGGTGGAGTGCTTTGATGACCCGTGGTATCTTTTGGGGAATTCATCAGGCTTTTTCAATAAGCAATTGCCACCAAGTAATCCAGTTTGTTTCCTGGCTTTTCTTACTATACACTCCGTTATGCTACGATGCGTCCTTATTTGCCTACTACATGTAATTTTATTTCTCATAAATGAATTTGATACATAAAATCTGCGATAAATCTAATCCACCTAGCATTTCTACTGGCGCGAAAGTAGCACGCACTCACATTCCCGCACTTTGGCCTAATCTATATGCCGACCCAAGAGTTCGGAGAGAAGGCGCCACCGTGCAGGAAACCTTCCATAGAATCACGACGGCAGCAGTCTGATGGTGTAAAAGACTGTTTTATGGCTGGTGTGGCGTGTTGAGGGGGAGGGGAAGTCCGCGTTGACGTCCCAAAGCAATTCAGGCTATGGGGGTGCCATAGTGGAGGGCTCCGGATTATTTGATGATTGGTTTGGTTTGTGGGGTTTAACGTCCCGAAGCGACTCAGGCTATGAGAGACGCCGTAGTGGAGGGCTCCGGAAATTTCGACCACATGGGGTTCTTTAACGTGCACTGACATCGCACAGCACACGGGCGCCTTGCTTTTCGCCTCCATCGAAAAGCGGCCGCCGAGGCCGGGATTCGATTGGGAACAGTAGTCGAGCGCCGTAACCACTGCGCCACCCCGGCGGGAATATTTGAAAACCTACGGTTATCTCACATCTACCGCTATGGCAAAATATACGGGCGCCTTGCGTTTCGCCTCCTTCGAAATGCGGCCGCCGTGGGAGGGATCGAACCCGTGTCTCTGGCTCAGCAGTCGAGCGTCCTTAACCCCTGAGTCAACACGGTGGGCGAGGGTGAGAAAAAGAAGTTAGAAGTCGGCTTTAGCTTATACGAGGCGTAGTTAGGATTTTACAACAAAAATACCTCCATGAATGGCACCACTATTTCTCGCACGTCACGCGCGGCGCTTGACGCGACTTCTTCCCGTTGTTCACCATAGCATTCTTATTTAGACGGCGCGCAGTACACTGCCTTTCCGCGCAGTTCATTTAACTTGCGGTTATGCTCAAAATTGTGTGCACAACTCGAATGCGCGTGTTCGGGTAGTGTATTCTGCTGGTCATTTCCAAGCAACTGACTACGCGGCCAAAAGAACATCAGTCTAGTAGAACATTCTTTTACCATCGTAATGGTCGGGTCAATGTTTGGATAGCTTTTTGGAATATCGCTGAATGATCCTGCGCGTTTTCTTACACCGATTCAGCCGCTAGGCTTCCCTCCGCACGCACTTTGTAGCCCGGCACACAGATTCTTGCAGTATTATTACTGCCGCAGGTTCTCCGAGGATTACGCTTTTTTTCGCTATTAGAGGCATCTGAACTAGCGTTCCTTGGGTTTTACTGCTTTTCTGAACGCAGCCTACTGCTGCGCTGCAAGCACGCCCCAATCGAAAGCCAGTCGGATCACTTGTATTCGCACAGAGCGGAAGAGGCGTTAGTGAAGCGCGCACACGCGCACAGCGGAGCTGCATGCAAGAGTTATGGTTTCTATGAAGAATATAGTTAGGCTCACGCCTCATTCTCAAAGCCGGTTTTTCCTTCTTCCTGAGTATGCACCAACAAGTTCAGCTAAAAGTGCTTCCCTTGTTCCGTCACCTCCGTCATCTGATGGAGGAGCACCTACGCCATGCGCCCTTGCTTTAAGTTTCCATCTCGCAAATTGTGGCGAACTTCTTTATTGATAAAAGAGTTCATTATGTTCCTAGATTATTTCGATATCGCTGATTGTCAAGAATGATATTGCTGGAGTGTACATTTATGCTGCGCTTTATTACTGGCTTAACATATTCGTATTGTTTTGGCGCAGTATGCGTGGTGTCTGTATACTGCTACTGAAACTGAGCTGTTCTAACTCCAAACTCTTTTGCTAGAACTCGCGAGACAGCGCCTTTCTCCCTTTTTTTTTTTTCATGCCAAATCTCGCATCATATTACTTCCACCGCTCCTGTAGAGTCGGCCACCACCACCGTATCTTTTTTTTTTTTTTTTTTTCATGAGGGAGAGTCAATTAGAAGCAGCTAGGCGCTGCTCGTACTGTAACATCTCATTCCTTCCGTGATGTGGTTTTCCCCGCAATCGCCATCGCGCCACAGTGGCGACCAGACTTTCTGGTTCAAATCGAAAAACATAGATTAAATTACGCCACATTCATTCCCTGAAAATTCTCGTTTCAACCGAAAAGTGTCTGCATATCTTATATGCATGTCCCAACTAAAGCTGGCTACTCAATAACAGTTACAGTAAGTCAATGCAGAAAATTAAGAAATGGTTGCAACAAGGAGCGCGGTGAGACAGCAGTTATTTAGAATTTAGTATATTGTTCGGAGTTATCAGATGAGGCATCGAACCCCGAATTTAGACATGCCGTTGCAGATCAGAAGGCTCCCTCGCTAAGTACTGTCAGCTAGCGTAGGTAGGATTTTGCGCTGCCCGTAAGTTCACTGCCAACTTTAAGCAGCCATCAGCGCGGCGCCATACATACTAAGGCACCAAAGTGTCATCTCCTGGTATCCGCAACGGTTAAGCAGCATGCAGGTCCTTCGCTGCCTCATTATGCGAACCATACGGTACGCGGTGCTCTCGTTTAGCCCAGAGCACATGACAGAGAGAGATGCATGACTGACAGATATTTAAACTAAACTTCCTTTACGTTTTTGCTTCAAGGTCCGATAAGTTAATTTAGAGTTTGTTGCTTGTTCATTCCGACTGCTCAACCTCATTCGTACAGGATAGCTCTTATTGCAGATATTTATGTATTTAACCAATACGGCTACATGAACTGCTTGTTATTTCAATGAAATATATTATCAATGACAGTGTACTTCTCTAGAAGAACTTTTTTGAGTAGAAAATTATTCGCCAAAACAAAAACTGAATGTCGAGTTCTGAAACAAACATCGAAAACGTCCGCCAAATTTTCGAAGCAAGAACCGAAAGTCAAACCCCTAAATACGGCTGAAAGCGCAGAAGGCCGCGATGTTGAGTTCCCTCTGACAGCGACGGGCATTATGCAGTCGCGAAGAAACACGAGAACCCAAGTCCACTCTGGTTTCAGCGCGTGATAAACAACGACCCCGAAACTCTCGGACGCAGAGTCATGTCACGTGCGCCCAAGAGAAATCTTCGCCTGCGTCCTTTTTTTGACGAGCATTAGCATTACTCCCCGGGTCGGCCTTTGGCGTAGGTAGGTTCCCCGACCGACAGTGGAGACCACGCAGATGCACCTCCTGGAATGCGTCCTGCCGAGCGTAACAAGAGAGTCTGTGGACCATCGCCTATATAAGCGACTGTACAATGAGAAAATTTTCTAATCGGTGCCTCAACTAATTTAACACGTTCACGTAGAGGAAACGCGCATTTAATGCACTTGGGCAAAATAATTTTCTAAGCAATGGGAAAGTACAGAGATTGTGCACTAAAGAAAGACAATGCACGTTTCAAGGGAAGCTTGACGCGGTGGAGTAAAGCTCCACTGTGAAGTAAAGCTGCAGTTTATTTTTTTATTCATTCATTTATTCATACCTCAAATGCCCGTGTTGCGGTATTACATGATAGGTGGGATGTTCGCAGCGGGGGAGCCCAGTTCTCGCTCGTGTATACCACACTGCTGAGAAGCATGTCAACAAGTCTTAAACATGCGGTGTGAAGTCGCAATGTATGCGCCTTCTGGGGATGGCAGGGACGGTCCTACGTAAACGAACCACACTATGTTTATTTAGAGTATTGTTTAGTGGAAATTTAGTGACATGTTGTACATATGCGCGACACTCTGTAACGTGATCTGCTATCGTATCTCAGTGTGTACTATCAACTTTTACCGGCGAAAGGCGCGAAAGCGGAATGCGTTCTGATTACAAGCTAGACTGGCTAGCCGTCACCAGCGCGGCTTTCAGAAGGCACCATCAAACACTGCCATCCGCGTTTCATCTACTGAGTGACTTCCATTCAATGAACGTTTTCACAATTTATCTTTCTAGAGTAATGTACTGAGCTGCGCCCATGGCGGTATAGAATGTCGCGCCGGCTGGAAAGGTGCAATGAAATGTCGTCAGTGGGAAAAGTTGGGCGACGTGTCGACTGCTCTCCAGCGATTTCAACAGCTGAGCGAACCTCCAGAGTTACTTGGCGAAATGCACTGAAGCCTAGCTCGTCTTACCCTTTGGCCGTCTCGAAGTAGGCGCGGAAGGTCACTACGTAGGGATGGTCGGTGACAGCCTCCCAGACGGATTTTTCAACTTCTACGCGCTTCCGCTCCTGCAAGGCATACGGCCCCTTTTAGAATGTGCGACGCGGAAACGCTGCCATTCAACTCTACCTTTTCCGGGTTTTGGTTCTTCTTCCGAATATACTTGAGCGCCGCCAGCTGCCTGTTGACACGGTGGCGCACCAGGTAGACTATGCCAAAGCTGCCCCTGCCTAGCACGTTCAGCGTGACCAGAGAGTCGAGGTTCCAGCTGACTGTCTCCTTAGGGTTGATCCAGATGTCAGTGACCACCTTCTTCGGCGCACTCTAGCAGAAGGAAATACACTCATAAGGCATCCAAACTCCACCCCTATAATATCGCGAAAACCACCGGCTGCATCGTCTGTAGTTCCCGAGTACTTACAGAATCTAAAGACGAGGTGGACAGACCCGTCGGGGTCCTGCTCAATGCAAATTCCTCATCAGTTTGAACCCGGGAAAACTGGAAAAGCGAGAGCGAACTACAGACGATGCCAGATCGTGGCTCGAGAAAGCGCTCTGGGTGGGCAACGTACCGCAGTGCTCGTGCCAGCCTGGTCCATGAACGACTCGACCTTCTTGTCAGCCCCATCCATCCCCTGCTTCTGTTCGAGTTCCTTCTTCTTGAGCTCGGCCTTAGAGTCGTGCGACCGGGACTTTGCACGAGTCGCCTTCGGCTCGACCTCGGCGGCCGCCTGGTCGTGCTCGTCGTCTTCCTGGGGGCGCTTTTTCTTCTTCTTTTTGGACACCTTAGAGCAGGTGGGCTGCTGTTGCTGCTCCTCGGGCTCAGCAAGACCGGCGTCGGGCGGAAGAGGACTCATCATATCCGAGGACTTCCTTCGACCCGCTACAAGCTCCTTTACGGCCGCGTTCCGCGAGGCCATAGAATAACAGCCGCCTTCTAGCTGCTCCAACCGTGCTGTCGACTCGACAGGAGGCGTCGCCAAATTTTGCCTGCACCGCGCGATATGGCCCAACCTGAGCAGAGGTTCACTTTTCATGCTTTCTAGAGAGTTCCTCCGTAGCCTATGCAAGTTTTCAACGTGTGCACAGACCACAATTACCAATGCCCGCTAACATGGATCCCGCGGCTATCGACTCACTTCTGCAGACAGCCTAGAAAAGTGAAGGCCCTTTTTACACGCTGTTCCCACCGAAGCTGCTTTCAGGACTAACGCCAGCCCCACATTTAAGTGCATGTTTCTTGTGCAGACAATTAAGCACCAGCTCTTCATGTTACATGGACACCAAAGCTTGCTACCTACGAATTGAGTTATTAGGTCACAATGAACTGAATACGCGCGCATTCTTTCTTTCCGGTTGGCTTACACCAGGCAAGAAAGCAGCTAAGTCGCGCCTGGCACCAGGCGCCTTTTAGTAGAATACTCCCTGGCATCGTTTGCACTTCTCCGAAACTACACAGTGAACACGAACCTTTTCGCGCTATCTAGGGCTCCGGAGCCTCTATAGTATCGGATAACTGTCAAAGATGACAAGCCTCCTAACAGGCACCCCTAGATAGCGGAAAAAGGTTCGTGTTCACTCTGTAGTTTCGGAGAACCGTCAAAAATGTCAAGCCTCCTAACAGGCGCCTGGTGCGACAACGTTTAAGCTTTTGTCTATGGCGCCTTCCCATACACGGTTCGGACGTTTTTAATCAAATGTGGGCGATGATGACAATGAGCCCCAATGCGCTTCCAGTAGTAATGGCGCGGTGTTTGAAAAGGCGCCGGTTGCGCAGCTGCAAACAACGCGTATTTCATGACACCCTGCGCAGTGTTTTCTTCCGGCGCAAGGATACGTCAGGTTCAAGTACACCTCCTCCCCTCCGCTACTTGATATTTTCAACCCCCCCCCCCCCCCCCCCGCCCCGAATTCTTCAAACCGGAAGAGCATTCGGAGTTAATCGCAGTGTTTCCAGAAGAAAAAGTGTTTGCCAAAGCCATATGTACGCTGCGCTGTTTGATGGACGAAGAAAGTGCAGTCAGATTCACTAGGCGCCAAATGCGTCTGCTGCACGGTGCATTTGGTTCCCGCGTAATCATGCACATACATATAATACACCCCTTGCAGGACGCATGGCCGATAGAGCCGCCAACAACAATGCAAGTGGAAGGAGAAGAGAATGAAAAAGTAAGCGTTCCGCGACGCAGCGCCTACGACTCACGTTACGCTCAGCTCGGAGCAGCTTTCTTGCCGAACTTGAAATGCGCACTTTCGGATCGTCTTAGTTAGCCTGCCAAAATAATGCACGCGTAATTCAGTTCAGTTCAGTTCAGTCGTTCAGTCGTGTCCGACTCTTCGTGACCTTATGGACCATGTCACGCCACGCTTTCCGATCTCTCACTATCTTCCTAACATCGCATAACTTCATCTGCAGTGCCTCGAGGATGCCATCTAACCATCGCGTTCGCTGCCTACCCCTTCTCCGGCGACCCTAGGACTTACAAACTACATATCCAGATACTAATAAACCTCAAGAAAACAACTACAGGCCCCAGGTGTATTTTAATGCTGCAATTATTGCCTTATGGGCCGATAAAGTGGCTTTGGTTTAGTTGGTTTGTGGGGTTTAACGTCACAAAGCGACTCAGGCTATGAGAGACGCCGTAGTGGAGGACTCCGGAAATTTCGACCGCCTGGGGTTCTTTAACGTGCACTGATATTGCACAGCACACGGGCGCCTTGCTTTTCGCCTCCATCGAAAAGCGGCCGCCAAGGCCGGGATTCGATCCCGCGTCCTTGGGCACAGTAGTCGAGCGCCGTAACCACTGCACTACCCCGGCAGCGCGCCGTCAATGTGTGTCACCACGAGCTGTGGACAGGATGTGTGGATAGAGTGTGTCCACATTCTGCTTCAATCATTAATCAGAAAAAGTTCTAGGGGGCACTTTAGACAACTGAAGTGCGTAGGTATTCCTAGCGCGATGGTTGTTGAGTCTTTAGCGCGGTGTTCGCTGAACTGTCATGCTGAAACCTGCCCTTTCTGGACCGAATGGAGGCGAAACGCAAAGGCGCCCGTGTGCTGTGCGATGTCAGTGCACGTTAAAGAATCCCAGATGGTCGAAGGAATTACTCCGTAGCTCTCCACTACGGCTACTCTTTCTCTCTTTCCCCTTTCACTCCCACCTTCCTCTCTTCCCTTCAGGTTCAGGTGTCTGCGAAGAAGTGTGACATACTGCGCCTTTGCTTTCCTGTAAACCAATTTTAAACTCCGCTGATTCCTGCTGTACTGCGTCTGCTTCTGTATGCTGTGTGGTGCGGCTCTCGAGGAAGCGCCAAATCAGACGCAGCACGGATTCTTCGACTATGAGCCTATAAAGGCTTTCGCCTAAAAATAATGTCCACGCCACTAAAACCACCGTCCTTCCGTGCCCTAGCCGAACACGCTAACAGTCATTCTACGCACACATCGGGTGAATATGCTTCTATCGGTTAATCCGCTCGCTTATTCGCACTGAAATCTGGCACATAAATAGCATACATTCGTTTATCGTTTTCAATGCCATTTTGGATGATGTATTTTTCCGATTCGATCAGAATTAATTCGATATCCACGTCGTCCACAGTACCGCGGTGTCCAAAAAGGAGCCTCCTTTTGGATCTCCGAAGCTACAGATGAAGACTTTTATCGAATCAAACAAGTGCATTATCCAAACTGGCATTAAAGATGATAGACGGTTATATGCCATCTGTGTGCCAAATTTCAGCGCGAATAAGGGAGCGGTTTCGCCGATAGAAGAATTTTACTGTATGTTTAGAGTTGCAGCTGTTTGTAGGATTGAGGGCGCTCTGAAAATAAGGTAAATTACGTCTATTACGAACAGAAAAAGCAACGTTCAGATACTCACTTGAGCTTTTTTTTCGGTAACCGCCGAGGCATTTCGCTTATGCCACGAAATATAACTAAGCGTCGGTGACTCACACACAAGCAGGATACCCGCACGTACTCACAGTCTTGAGGTTTCCCAAAGCAGACGGCAATAAAGCTTGCCAACTATGCCTGCTATCTGAGCATGCGCAACTTTCCTCCGACTGCTCCGTTCGTCGAAATGCGTGTACGAGCATTGCGCCATTTTTTTTTAATATCCTCGGGTTCGAAGACAAATTTTCATAAGACGAAAGCCTTTACAGGGTGCTTGCATGAAGCGATGCATACTGGGCAATCCGCCATGTTGTTGTTGTTGTTGTTGTTGTTGTTGTTGTTGTAGGCAGCATACGACGCAGCATGGCACTGCCACACAGCCTCGTCTGCATGGTCGCGTAATGCAAACAGACGATACTGGCGCGATCGGACAGGCGACTGGGGGTTCTTCACAATTCCAAAAATACATCTGCTCAAGTGCGAGAAGGCAAATGATCCCTCTAGCGACTTCGACGCGAATGGCTCGCACGGGCAACTGTCGCGAGATCGACGCCAATCCGGGCAAGTACCAAATAGTCGCCAGAGCTTAAAATCATGAATGTCGGCGATGTCGAGGGGCGGCCACAGTTCTAGGCGCATAGTGCAGTCAGTCGTCTGCGCGTCATAGCGCGCCCGATTTTTCGGGCACAGTGTCGACGCATACGTTCCTCAGGAATTTTGAAACCCGGAGTTGCATCCCGAGTATTAGATGTTACGCTCTAAAATTTTCCTCCAACATTTGGCCTTGTGCGGTGAAACTGCGCGCGGAGTTTGCACAAAATGATATCTTTTGTCTGATAGCAAAACTTTGACTATGCTACTCACCTGTTTTGGGCTCGCGTGATGCAAACGCATTATCGTCTGCACCGAGATCGAACAGCCAATAATTACCAACTTCACTTCATTTTAATACCTTAAAGGCCCCCGAGGCTGCGCAAAGAGCAGGCGAGCATTGCATGACTTGAGAATCCCCAGAAGACGAAAGATGGGCGCACTAACCACTATTTGACGGCCATCTAGACTCATGGTGCGTCGGCAGAAAGTGACCGCCGGACGCGTCATTAGGAAATGTCCGCCGTATGGAGACAGATTATAGAAGTAAAAATGATTGATAGTGACAGTTAGTGATTAATAGAGGTTATAATAGAGATTGGTAGAGGTTATAATGACTAATAATGACTACTAATGACTTCTAATGGCCCATATGTCTAACGACGATATGTAACGATTACAGTTGATCAGAAATGACTAATATGCTTAGTCATGAGTAGTAATGACTAAATGACTTACTAATGATTTGTAATGACTACTAATCACTTGAAATGACCTACTAATGACTTGCAATGGCTACTAATGACTTGATCAATATGTCTAATGACAAGTTGTAACGATTACAACTAATTAGAAATGACTAAAGATGCTTAGTAATCAGTAATAATGACTAAAATGACTACTAATGACTTGTAATAATCAATATGTCTAACGATGACTTGTAACAACTACAAATGATTACAAATGACTAAAAATACTTAGTAATGAGTAGACTAAACTTACTACTACTACTACTACTACTACTACTACTACTACTACTACTACTACTACTACTACTACTACAACTACTACAACTACTGCTACTACTACTACTACTATTAGCCTTTCGTCGTTCGCCTCTTAGAGATAGATTAAGAGACCCTGCATTAGTCTTGGCACAAACGATCACGTGTTTGCATGGTGCGCAGCCAAACCAGGCATGCGGTGGCTAGATGTATAGGTGTGCCGGCTGGCAATGCAACACCGTAGTTGGAAGTATTGGCAGTGCTGTTCTCCGCCCGGAGCTTGGTTTCGATTTGTCTGCTTTTCGTTGTGAGTGCATCAGACTTTTCGCTTACCTCAATTTTGGCTCGCAACGTTATTTTGTCGACTATCACTAGATATGACAGCTAAGGTAGGTATTGACTATGTGGCAATGAAACAATAAAGGTATGAGACAGCAGCTGCTTTATTTTCACCTATTTCCGTCCGCTCTAGCGCAGCGCAATTTGGTACAAGCTCAGCGCCTTATTGTAAAAATGGAGAAAATAATAAGTGTACGCGACTTAAAAAGGTCGGTTAAACAAGGTAAATATTCATTGCTCTTATATAGTGGCATCGCGAATAGTTCCGGATATGCAAATTTCCCCGTTGGGCTGATAAAAAGGTACGACGCTGCCACTTCGAGGAGCAGGTCATCAAACAAGACTACGCATTTCGGACTGAAGGTAATGTTTTTAGTTGATCAAAATTGTTTTTACGCGGCTGTCGCGCTAACGTTAGGGGCAGGGTGCTAGTTTGTATTCTGTCTTTTGTTTTGTGTGTCCGCGGCTACATAAAGATGGGAAGCCTTTTATTTTCACCTGATGCTTTGAGCAACATGATCGCTTACACCTTGATTTGCTCGGTCAGTTAAGAAACCATGGATGAGTCTGCCTAATGTCATATATAGCAGGCTAAAGTCATCCTAACGAGATTTAGTGTGTACAAAATCAGCTCGCAAACAACGTTAGCGTGCCTTCTATCGCCAACTATAATCTTTTTTCTTCGTGCAGTCATTTTCTGAAGAAAACTATGATTAATTACTATAATGGCATTGTAATCTGTACCCGGGAAACAGTACTTAAGGGAAAAGACACTGCACATTAGCATGGCTGAGCTGAACGATGCTGATATACCAAACCGCTACTATAATATGTACAAGCCCCTGTATTTTTCATGGTAAATTTGCCAGCAACGTGGTCATCTGCACACAGAAATCACACAACCGAATCAGCTTCGTTCAGGTGCACAGCGAAAAGCGCGGTTAGCGGGCTTTCCCCGAGCCAGGTTTTCGCCGATAGCACCACCGCTGCAGCATGTAAAAAAGGGCCGGCTCTTCAGCTCCTCATCTCCGCATGTACCAGGCAACAACCATCGTCAAACTTGCTACAAGGCCGGAATGCGCAAGCTCCATGCGCAGTTTCACTGCAAATGAGCCAGAGGCTCAAGCAGGGAAAATTTTAAAAATGTTCGCAATAAAAATGCATAATATTCTATTGTATAGAAGCGCACCTATGTCGCCAGCTTCACCATGTGCTATGGCACACCACGGCAACCAGTTGTTGCGAGCACTGGTGTTATGTAAGCTTCAGATACACCGTTCTTTCGTACCCACTCTGCTATGAGGATTACTCAACATCTCTTGACCTTTTTTTTTATCATTACATGGCATGTACACATAAGACGTGCTCGTCGGTTCCGTTCCAGTCAAGCCTTATTGGATATAATTTAGTGCTTGAAAATTTTGCGGCATATATTAAAAGGGAACGATGAACAACAGAATATTTTTTCGTCGAGCGGGCTTCAGAACCTGAATTATAGCGCATCCCTGATTCGAAGTCAGATGAGTTTAAATCAGCAAAATCATATTATTCCAAGCCTATAGTCAATCCGAATCTCGTACTTGCTTAGCTTTGAATGACCTGCCAGTCGATTTCTCTATCAGCTATCCTTTAAAATTCTGCGGTAAACTTACACCTGCATTGCCCGTGCGGAAGCTTTGTTTGGTAGACGTAACTGTTAAAAAAAAAAAAAAAAAGAGCTATATGTGGAGTTCGTGTTTCAGTGCCTTCGATAAACGAACTTCACTAATATTCTTAACTTAAGCGTGTTTTATTTCCTATAATGAGTGAGTATGTGGCTGGCAGCCCGCAAGTGCTGCGCAAAGCACGCAGAAATAAAGAAACACTACTATGAGTCAATGACAAATCGCTCACACCTGTGCGTTTAAGCCACAAAACCGCCCCAATTGAAGCGCTGGCATTTGGCTAGCATTGCCTGCTTGGCTCCCTATATATATATATTATCTTAGAGTCCCCGCATAAATAACGAGCGGACTATTAGTAGTCGACGGTTTCGAAGTCTATTGTCTCACTCGGTACTATATTTATCGAACATCACTAAGTAGCTCCGCAGGAACGCTGTGTTTACGCTGAAGACAGTTACGTTCTTGAACTGGCTTTGTTATCGGAATTAGTCCTGCCCACAAGTTCACGGCATCACACTTGCAATCTGCGGTCATGACCGTCGATAAGCTCGAAAAAGATTTGAGAGGGCTTGGACCAACAATGGCTCTGGGCCTGAAACCAGCACTGCCTTGTGCCTGGTACCAATGAAATTTACCGTACCCACGGTACCCTGCGCTATAGCATTTAACGGCAGAGTGCTCCCGTTCATCGTCATTTCGTTTCCGATCTCCGTTGATGATGCCCGAGTAGTCACATGCAATTTCAATACTAGACAGCTGGACGAGAATCGGTGAGTCCTGGAGTGCTGCAGCGTGGTTAGGTACGGCGAATGAGCGGCGGGAAAACTATGCGTTTTGGCAGAGCATCGTTGGAAGGCGGCTGCGCATTCGCGCAATAGCTGCCACCGCAGGCGCGCATTCCCCGGATACTCGAGTTCTCCTCCGTAGACATAACTACTGAGCCCAATTACTTTTAAATTCAGCTCCGTCATCCGAAAGCAAGCTTCGGGATTCATCGCAATGAATAAGACTACGGCTAACAGCATACGGCAAAAAAGCGAACTCAGCGACCTGCAGGCATAAAGCCGCGGTAAAGCGAAGGCCCCCTAAAGAAAAGCAGCAAAACTGATGTGGGACCGGTAGGCTAGGCCAGCCTTGCCCTACCGTGGGCGGGCCCACTGTGGGACGGCCCCGAGCGCGGATGCAGTGCCCCCCACCTCCAGAGCGCCATGGCAGCGCTGTCGGGCTCACCTTGGCGTCGTGGTCGGATTTAGGCCATAGGAGCAGGCGGCGGTCCAGGAGCCTCACGGCGGTCTCCAGGCAGCTCGGGAGCCCACAGCTGACACTTGCGCCCAAGGTGGTCACCCGCTCTTCGTGCGCGGGGCACGCGCAGCCCGCGATGGCGAGCCAGACCACCAGGAGGCATCCCTGCCGCACGCCTTCGTTCTCCTCCATATTCGTGTCCTGCAACATCGAGGACCGCAATCATAAACGCATCTCTCGTCAGTCTCTGCGAGGCCCCACGTATACTCGCTCAGATTGAAACTGTCGTTGACGTGCTTACCGTTGTGGCTTTAATACTAAAATCACCTCAACGCTCGTTTGTAACGGCTAAGCTAGGCCAAACTACCGTCAGGAAAGATGTCGGCGCGTTTGCTATCCAGTCACTCTGGAAACTTCTGAGCAGTCAAGGTAATGGGTCGCAGCACTCGCTCGGTTGCGTCTGTATACGCTGAGGGTAGCTGGAACAGTGAGGTTTAACTCCAAGAGAAAATGCATGTTTTGTAATCACACCTTGACCGATAGTGATTTAATTTTAGAGCAAAAGCTTTTAAAGTTTTAGTGAAGCCCTGCATGCTGTACACACCGTCATCGGAAGGCCCTGTCACTAAGTATTTGCTCTCTCTCCGACGTCAATTCATTGTGCAAGCGGGCCCTGCATAATGAAATGACATTTGAGAGGGAGCGAATAGTATAATGACAGGAAAGGTGACTGCGACCTGCTACTTCGCACTGGCTAAAGGAAAGGAATGGGCGAGACAGAGTGAAAAAGGAGGGAGATGATGATATGCTTAGAAGTCACCCGGCAAAGAGAGAAATAAGACGCGCACATTTACATTAAAATTGAACTAAATATTATCCCCCGTCATGGTTTGCGGGGTCGAAAAATGGAGAGGGAGGAGGGAAAATCCACCTCTCCACTTGTAGGATGCCCGAAGATGTCTGCGACGGCAGAATCTGACGGATGCGGCTACCGTGGAAGCGTGACGGCGCTTGCTTTCCCCCACTATAGGTATGTGCCATATGTACAGAGGCGAGAAGAAGAAGAAGAAGAAGAAGAAGAAGAAGAAGAAGAAGAAGAAGAAGAAGAAGAAGAAGAAGAAGAAGAAGAAGAAGAAGAAGAAGAAGAAGAAGAAGAAGAAGAAGAAGAAGAAGAAGAAGAAGAAGAAGAAGAAGAAGAAGAAGAAGAAGAAGAAGAAGAAAATAAAAGGAAAAGAAGAAGAAGGAGAAGATCGACTCACTTTAGCGATCACACAGCTCGCTAAAGTGAGTCGATCTTCTTATTCGTCTTCTTGTTCTTGTTCTTGTTCTTCTCCTTCTCTTTCTTTTTCTTCTTCTTCTTCTTCCTCTTCTTTTTCTTTTCCTTTTTCTTTTTTTTTTCTTTCATCTTCTTCTTCTCGTCTCTGTACATATGGCACGTACCTATAGTGGGGGAAAGCAAGCGCCGTCACGCTTCCACGGTAGCCGTACCTGTCGGATTCTGCCGTCGCAGACATCTTCGGGCATCCTACAAGTGGAGAGGTGAATTTTCCCTCCTCCCTCTCCATTTTTCGACCCTACAAACCATGACTGGGGGATAATATTTGGTTGGTTGGTTTGTGGGGTTTAACGTCCCAAAGCAACTCAGGCTATGAGAGACGCCGTAGTGGAGGACTCCGGAAATTTCGACCACCTGGGGTTCTTTAGTTCAATTGTAATGTAAATGTGCGCGTCTTATTCCTCTCTTTGGCGGGTGACTTCTAAGCATATCATCATCTCCCTCCTTTTTCACTCTGTCTCGCCCATTCATTTCCTTTACTCCAGTCCTTGAACATATATATTTACAATCTACAATGCACCCTGGCCAATCCGCCGCCGTGGGTATGTGCCATTTTGTCTGAGGTCATTATCATCATCATCACACAGCTCTCGTCTTGCTTTGCGGGAAGGAGTGAGTGAGTAATGTGCGTGGCTAAATGGCAAAGCCCAAGTCCTATCATAGCAGCTTTTTCTGATTAATCGAGCTGGCCAACGCAACTGTACAATTTTTTCAACGCTGTTTAAGTACTCTTTCTTTATGCAACCAAGTAGCAACTAGTCGAAAATGAGATGATCCCAGAATTCTTTCTCGAACGTTGTTTGCACATAGTGTCACAGCGATGGCTGTGGTTTGTGATGCGAGGGCTCATAAAAATGAACATTGAAGACAAACAAAAAAAAATGCTTTTTTTTTTTTCGTAACGAACGAGGGCAAAAAGAAGAACACGTCAGAGAAGACAACACGACATAAGCGCTCACCTATCCATTAATACCTAGCAACTAGCCAACTTCTCACGTTAACAAAATGTCATTTTTTTTTACTTCTAGTAGAAAACATGGCGTTTTCGCTTGACAATTATGTCGCTGTCTACGACGGCCGATGCGTGAAAAAAAAAAAATCAATTCTCTTCGTTTAACACTACGACTAAGTTTCTAACTAAATCCGAGTTTAGTCATGACATCACGATTACTTGCAAATTCATTACAAAAGCTTAAATGATCGACTGCGGAACGAATTAATGGCGTGCTATATTCTCGTATTGTGCATCTCGCTTTCGGTTCTTACCGAGCTACTGAAGACAAAGTAATATGGAAAATATTTCATGGTTTCTGCTCTGCACGAGCACGCGCAAGCACACGGTGAAAATTTTAGTGCTGTATTTTTAAATAACCAGCTGTTGTTCCCTCCACGTCACTGATGCATGTATGGACAAATCTGCTTTCCGAAGAAAGAAGAACGCGCCTTTTTATGGCCATTGAAGAATTAAGGCATTTGTTTTTATTTTTTGGAAAATGTTTGAAGTGTGCGAATAGTACTTTCTTCAAAAGCGAATTGAATACGAATGGTGTAGGTCTGCTGCCGAAGGGAACGCGAAAAACGCAGTCGCAGAACAAAATACAGATATTCTTTACTAGTGCGAATATTCTTACCAAATGCGAAATCGGAAGAAAGAGCTACGTACTTCCCGTGACACCGCGGCACGGTTCTATAACGTATAGAACCGTGCCGCGGTTATGAAGGTATTATATCTATAGCGCTCAAAAGAAGGAACATCTTCGTAAGGGGTAGCGACACGAAGTCGGCATATTAACTCGATGCCCATCATATCGAAACGACAGCCGTGAAACTCGCGCCACCAAGAA
Organism: Amblyomma maculatum; assembly: GCF_055883805.1. NCBI lineage: Eukaryota > Metazoa > Arthropoda > Arachnida > Ixodida > Ixodidae > Amblyomma > Amblyomma maculatum. Next base: position 277,240,830 of record NC_139344.1, read on the forward strand.
AGGAGTGAGAGTTACGTATGAACGATGAACTTCAAGTATACCTGCCTGAGCCCTGTATAGTCGCGAAACCTTGGAGACGATATAGGAGCCATCGCGGTCCTTAGCTTTTCTTTTTGCGCAGAGTGATCGGGAAAGCTAATGGTCGCTGAAGAAAACAACGGAGCGCTTTATTCGAGCCTCGACCAAATTATTCTTTAACTATCCGAAACTAGATTCGCTTCGTTTTTTTAAACTGTTGGTGTGCACTATATGATTTCTTCAGTGAATCTGAAGGCTAAGGCTTGCGCTCGTCCTGTCGTTGCCTCTGTTTTTTTGTGTTGTCATTTTTGCGCATAGCCTTAATGGCATTACATGATTCAAGCCAACTAGCCCGACAACAACTCTTGTTGAGGTTCAAATCTAAAAAGAGGATATTCGATTAGATTATTGGAATATTTCGAATATTCGTACATCTGTAAAAGAATTCAAAGCCATCAAATACCAAGCTGGTGGTGATGATAGAGGGGAAAAAGGAAAGCAATTCCGTTCGAACACTCCCTGGCATTGTAAATTGAACGGAAGTTATATGAGAGTTACCTCAGTACCTGATCACACGTCAACAGCATAATTAAATTCAGATAGAAACAAGGCATGTGATACGGGCGCGCAGCAAACACCAACGTTTTTTATATGGGAGAATGCTGGGTTGTGATGGCCCATATGCAGCTTCTTCGGAATGCTGGTAACTATACAGCAAACTCTTTCTCACCGCTGTGCACTGTTTTCTCGGCGAGGAGTAATATAGCCTCGAACTTCGCCACTCGATCCTCCTCTCCGTTGCCGACGCGGTGGAACGCGAAGGAATACCACACAGTCTTTTGCGCGCAAACCATCTTGAATCGCCAAAAAGAACCTTAAAATGCAAGAGAGCGAATACGGGCTGGTTAGTACATATGATCACGAATGGAAAGAAACAGCCCTACTAAGACGGGACAGGAGAGCAGACAAAACACCAGCGCATGTGTTTTGTCTGCTCTCCTGTCCGATCTTAGTAGCGCTGTTTCTTTCCATTCGTGAAGGTCATCTGACTAGGTATATCACCGTAGTGTTCTCAGCTGCAGTAACAGCTGTCGAAGCACAGGTCTTTATACACCCCTGCCCTTTCTTCCTTTTGCCTTTCTCTTTCATTTCCTTCCCTATCTCCTACCTGCCCATTTTTATTCCGCCGGCTGCAGCTCAGGTGCGGCTAGCAAAGTATTTTTCTTTATTTAGCTGCTTGAAGTAAATAGACATTAACAGCCAAATCCAGTAAATAACAGAAGATTAATAGCCGTGGTAGGTTGTGTGGCTGTAAGTTGTTCCAGTTGCAGCTCTTCCCATTGGGCGAATATGAGCAGCGCCTTTGAATTTTAAGCACCAACCGAAAGTGGTTCGGCTTCGCAGCGTTTCGAGCGAGCTCTGGACAATTTTTCGGGGTAAACAAGGAAGGGTCAAAAACTAAACACCTGGCGACTACTTGGACGACAAGCGGGTGATTCTATTGGCAGTTGACGAGACGTTGTCTGACGAAAAAAAAAACTGTTTCGACGCAGTCGCCTGAAATTCATAGAGATATGAAGTATGTTCCACATGAAGACCACGATGCTTAATTAGCATGGAAAGTGGCTGCGTAACAAAGACGGGGAAGAAGATGAAGAAGCATGAACGTCAGGACAAGCGTTGAATTCTACCAACTGAATTTTATTCAAAACGTCTAGTTATCAATACAACCATGAATGTGCATCCAACAGAACACTCATTATTATTGTCACTGGAGGCCAGGTACAGGCAATCACTCGAGGCTACGTGCGCCTACAAAAGCGGAAGAAACGACAGAAGTGCGAGCACTTGAGTTGTTTCTTCAACCCGCGATGCCTGTCATTCCAAAGGCTGTCGACTATGCCGTGCCGCGCGAATACTTCCCTACGACGGGCCAATTTGTACTATATACAGGGAATTACTGCGAAGGGGCGCTGACACTGGACAGTCTGTCCGACTCGGGCAACAATGTAAAGAGCGAAAGCAGCGGATGAGGATCACGTAACTGCAGGTCTATTCAGAGACAAGATCATGTGAGAAAACCCCATTGGGTCACTATACGTGCAGCCGGTTGGGAAGGCGAGTTTCTGTACCATGCAGCGTTGCTCTTCACGACACCTTTCCCCGACCTGTGGAGCCGAGTCGCAGCCACGGCAGGTTCGGACGAAATAGGCAATGGCACGCTAGGTCAGTTTATTTAACTTAACGCAAGAGTAATATATTCAATGAACTGAACAGCTTGGTAGGCTCGCCAAGTCGTCGCTGTCGTCCGGCTTCGAAGGGGAACAGACATTGCAGTAATTGAATTATTGTAACGAAATTACTGTAATTTAATTATTCCCAGTAACTTGTAATGAATTCCATTCCTGGTCCTCTAATTTAGTAATGTAATGGATTACTTTACAACAGTAATTTCAGAGCAAAAGTAATTAATTCCTTCCAAGAATTAATTACTTAATTCCAGGAAGTTCATGCGCCAAGCCGGGGCCGGCGTGAAGGACGGGAAAAAATAAACACAATTCAGAGACTTGGAATGGGAGCAGTTAGGGATAAGGGTAGACGGAGAATACCTCAGTAATCTGCGATTTGCTGATGACATTGCCTTGCTAAGCAACTCGGGGGATGAACTGCAAATAATGATTGATGACCTAGACAGAAAAAGTAGAATGGTAGGCTTGAAAATCAATATGCAGAAGACTAAGGTAATGTTCAACAGCCTCGGGAAGGAACAGCAGTTTACATTAGGTAGCGAAATACTGGAAATAGTAGGCGAATATGTCTACTTAGGACAGGTAGTAACCGCAGATCCAGACCATGAAAAGGAAATATCAAGAAGAATAAGATTGGGATGGAGCGCATTTGGCAAGTACTCGCAGATTATGACTAGCAGCTTACCGGTATCGCTCAAGAGGAAAGTGTACAACAGTTGCATCTTGCCTGTACTCACCTATGGGGCTGAAACGTGGAGGCTAACCAAGAGAGTTCTACTTAAGTTGAGGACAACCCAGAGGGCTATGGAACGAAAAATGGTAGGGGTAACATTAAGAGATAGAAAGCGTGCAGAGTGGGTCAGAGAAATAACTCAAGTTAATGACATTCTAGTGGAAATTAAGAAGAAGAAATGGACATGGGCAGGACATGTAGTGCGAAGAGAGGATAACCGATGGTCGCTGAGGGTAACAAACTGGATTCCAAGGGAAGGAAAACGTAGCAGGGGGAGGCAGAAAGTTAGGTGGGCGGATGAGATTAAGAAGTTCGCAGGGGTCAAGTGGATGCAGCTAGCACAGAACCGGGTTAAGTGGAGAAATATGGGAGAGGCCTTCGCCCTGCAGTGGGTATAATCAGGCTGATGATGATGATGATGATGATGAATTCAGAAAAACTGTACGTCTGAGCTCACCAATGTCTTGTGTAGCCATGTCACTTACGGGTATCTATAACTGGTAGTTGCAACTATTCCCCAAGCAGCAAGAAGTAAGGCGTCAAAGGGTCCTAAGGAACAGTAGTGCAAGACGGAGTTCAAGACTGTCGGGAGCGCACAGTGGCACTCCATGTTGCGTCGGTTAAAACACAGTGGTTTCTGGTTACACTCGTCGTCACGTCTCACGAATGGGAGGGGGGGGGGGGGGGGTGAAGGGAAGAGATAAGCGGAAACGTCCATCGAATCGAGTGACTGAGCGCAAGGAATCTGGTACCAGGAAATCAATAAATAAGCTGCTTCGGGAACTCAAGCGTTGCAGACAGCTCCGGGCCAGCAAGGCGCTGTGTCCGCTGCTCATTTCTGTCTTGAATGCACTGAAAATGACGAGTATTTCACCATGCTTCCGCTTTCGTCATTTTGCTGCCTCTTAAATCGGCAATGACGCGTGCTATACAAAAGAAGGAGGGAATAATTGTCCGGGACGGAATTTATCAGGAGATGTTTTGTTTAACGATGTTTACTTAGTTGCTTACGATCTTTACTCCAAACAATGGAGTAAATACTTACTCCATTGTTTGGAGTAAATATCGTGGAATTCGCAACGCAATGCCTGCACACCTGCCCCTGGTACAGCGAAAGAAAGACAGCTCTATTACATTGAGTGGAGATGTGGGAACAGCTTGTCGAACAGTCTCAGGATGGCTGACCTATGGGTACTGGCACTCACCTGCGCAGCGGGAGGCACAATTAACCAGCAGATAATACGAGGCCAGCAGTCTACCGGATTACGGCCAAGGCAAGTGGAGCCCTGGCTTAGGGTAACCGCCCACCAAGCTCAGGTTCCAAGACTGCGATATTTTATGGCGATTAAAGTTTGTCGTTTTTTTATTTATCGATTTATCCATCACGCGTCGCACACCTCGAGCTAACTTCATGGCCGTCAGGTGGCAACATCATGCCAGCCTCAAAACGCTCTCAGAAAAAGTGAGCACGGCCACCTTGCGCTCCCCCGCAGCGATAACAAAACAGCCACCGGTGAGGTGCGGCCTCAGTTACGTTGTGTGTAAAGCTCATCCCAATTTTGCCACACGTGCTGACAATACCGACAACCCCGACAGCCAGAAGGTGAAATAAATGCTGAAACAGCTTGTTCTTTCAATGCAGGTGCTGCTTTATAGCATCAACACGCAAACAGGAAAGTTTGCTGTTCAGGTTTTGGACGCATTTGAGCCGTCCTTAGCGGCATTGCAATTATTCACAATGGCGCAACAAACTAACGCCACCTCTGTGACGATGCACTTGCGCCGCAGTGTAGTGATGCAATAGAATGCCCGAGGCCTGCGTGGTCGTCTGAGTGACTTCCGCGGCAGCGGGTACAGATGTACCGCTTTCCTGTGATTGTGATCTGTGAGCCCAACATGCCGGCTGCTTTCCGCCTTTCTGGATATGTTCTGCTATGGTCTCGAGAAGCAGACGAAACAAGCAAAGTGTTGTGTGTACCCCAAGACATTGCGCATGTCCGCCATGCTCTACCGCCCCACAACACGAATCACTACTTTTGTTTAACATTAACCCTGAAAGGACGAGTATTTTCTGCTCTTGGCGCTTATATTCCATCAAGAGATGGCTTTGACCAGTCGTATCTATTTTCAACAATCCAGTGTTGTGCAGCTCCTCGTATTATTGTGGGTGACTTTAATGATCACCACCCTCAGTTGGGTAGTGTCATAATGAGCTATCGAGGAAGAGACCTGGCAGACTTTATGCATACGCAAGATCTCGTCAATATAAACGACGGCTCACCGACGTTTCTACGTGGAACAACCTACAGCAGCTGCTTGGATGTGGCGTTTGTTTCCAGAAGCCTCTATCCCTCTGTTTCTTGGTGTAGTGATGTGGAAACGCATGGGAGTGATCACATACCAACGTACGTATACTTCAAGTGGTTCGCACCTGCCACTTCACCTCGTGTGCAATACACAAGCTGGCCCGCCTTTGGGGCATGGGTGGAGACTTCCAGCGTGGACATCCAGTCACCATCTCAAATAGAGAGCCTCATTACTTCCTCTCTCATTGAGAACACTGGTAGCTATGTTTGTGTGCCGGTGTCAGTGCCCAGCATCGATGTGGAATTCGAACGGCTTCGCGCGATCCGTCGGCGGGTTGAAAGGAAACACAGAAGAACGAAATCCGCGCAAGATCTCGCACTTTCTCGCCGAACTAAACGACAAGTTTTGTGCCACCTGGAGAGGTTAGGATAACAACGTTGGAGACAGTTCTGCTCATCACTGGATCCTCGTAAGCCACTGTCGCGTATCTGGCATGTTGCGAGAAGCTTGCGCTCATCTCCGCAAGAAAGGCACCCTTTTCGTGCCCTGCAGTCCTTCATCAACGCCGCAAGGAAGTTGACGTAGCTGAAGATTTCTGTAAACTGGTCGTGGGCACAAACCCGAGCATAGTCATCAATTTCAGAGATTTTTGCGCCACCTTCACCGAATGATCAATACGACTTGCCCTTACGCCATCTTGCCTCTTGTCGGCATTCATCTGCGCCTGGTAATGACGGGATTACTTATTCAACTTTATCTAACCTAAGCAAGGATGGTCGAACTGCGCTACTTAATTACTTAATTTCAGAGATTTTTGCGCCACCTTCGCCGAATGATCAATACGACTTGCCCTTACGCCATCTTGCCTCTTGTCGGCATTCATCTGCGCCTGGTAATGACGGGATTAATTATTCAACTTTATCTAACCTAAGCAAGGATGGTCGAACTGCGCTACTTAATTACTTCAATGATATATGGGCTTCTAGTACTGTTCCTGAACACTAGAAGATTAGCCGCCTGGTTGCTCTTTTCAAGCCTGGTAAGCCCCCTCTCGAACTTATAACTCATACCTGCCACTTGCCCTAGCAAGCTGTATTGGAAAAGTTATGGAACGAATGCTCCTGGCAAGACTTGAGTGGTTTCTAGAAAGTAACGATCTTTATCCGAATATGATGACTGGATTTCGTCGGGGACGCTCTTCCATCGACACCGTCATCAACCTTAATTGTGATGACATTAGAAAACGAAAAGCGTCACCGTCGACTAGTAGCTGCTGCCTTTTTAGATATAAAGGGGCTTACAACAACGTCCTCCGTGATGCTATTTTTGATGGACTTGACGACTTGGGCGTTGGCGGCCGGCTGTACCTGTGGATTGCGAGCTATCTCAACGACCGCTCTGTTTACTTGACTACACCTGATGGAGATACTGCCCGCTATCAGGTCCGCCGGGGAGTTCCACAGGGAGGAGTCCTCCGCCCAGCTTTATTTAACGTTGCGCTAATTGACTTGATGAGTTAACTGCCAACTAATATCCACATCAGTGCATATGCTGACGACATTTGCATCTGAGCTTCTGGTTCGACGCGCCCACAACTACGTGCGAGATTGTAACGAGCTGTGTCATCGACATCGATGTACCTACGGCGTCAAAGTTTGCTTTTAGGGGAAGGAAATGGTGCAGTGATAGCATTTAGGGAAAAATTTGTTAGCCGTTACCCGATTACTCTTCATGGAGTCGTGATACCGTACTTCTCCAATCCCAGATTCTTGGGAGTCATTATTGACCGCAGACTATCATTGTCTAAACATATTAATATAGTGAAGAAAAGGCTAATAAAGTTTTGCCATGTTCTTCGTTTCATAGCTAGCATCAAATGGGGTCCAACTGAGCGCTCCTTACTAAGGCTTCACGAGACTGTTGGCTACATCCGGTGCAGTCTCCCAGTACTCTCTAATATGAGCATTTTTTGCTTGCGGACTTTAGGGAGCGTGCAAGTGCAGGCACTGAAAATATACCTTGGACTGCCCAGAGGCACAACAAAGGCACAATTGGAGAAGCACATACTCGCCCAATATTCATATACTTGTCACACGAACCACTTCGTGTATATTTACGAGCACTTACACGACACCGTTTTCACCCACTGAGCAAGATTCTGGACGAGCGGCCGGACTGCAGTTTTACAAGTGCACTACGCCACCATCAGTCTCAAGTACCAACAGGATATGTCCTTCCATATCGTCCCGGCCAACCACCATGGGTGATGGATAAACCTTTGGTGCACCTTCGTGTTCCCGGGCTACTGAAAAAATTAATGGTGCCACTTAGTGGGCTCAAACAACTTACTGTGACGCACATCCGGTCAGAATATCCTAATTACATTCACGTATACACTGACGGATCTGTGTCAGCACAGGCATCCGCTGCAGCTGTGGTCATACCCGCTCAGAAAACAACTCTACATTTCCTTTTGTCAACCGCTGCTGAACTTGTAGCCCTTCGGGAATCTATTCGCTGTATATATGGGAAACCACCTCGAAAATGGTGCATATTCACGGACTCAAAGACTGCACTGCAAATTTTGGAAAATTTCTTACGCCACACCGCTTACCAGTCTCTGGCACTAAACATTATAAAGCTCCTTACATCTGCCCGACTGCAAGGCCACAGGATAATGTTTCAATGGATCCCTGCCCACCGCGGGCTCCATGGAAATGAACAGGCAAGGCAGGTTGAAGCAAAAGGTGCCCTTAGCACTGGCCTCCAAACAGCTAGTGCCTTTTTCAAGAGCGGATACGACGTGTCTTCTAATGAACTGTATGAAGAAAGCTACGGCAGCTTACTGGACCCAGCCAGACGCCCGACACGTTCGTCCAAGAAGGCTCAATCGAACAATGACATTTTATGTTACGCGTGAAATTCCGCGCCATCATGTAAGCGTGTTACATAAAACTGCATTTAAACGTGGCTTTCAGGCGCAGGTACTTGCATTTAATTGAACAGGTGGACTCTCCGGAATGTTCAACTTGGGGCATCCCCGAGACTGTAGACCGTATATTATTGGTGTGCCCAGTGTATGCGTGTGAAAGAAATGTGCTAGCCGTTTCCTTGAAGCGTTTGGAGAAGAGGCCTCTGTCGGAGGAACTGCTGCTGGGCGCTTGGCAGGATGAGGGG